>NW_026989771.1:635281-952922 GCF_036321535.1 Camelus dromedarius | reverse complement strand
ATTAATGTAACGTTTTTGGAACACGGAATGTGTCAGTGAGTGAAACTCGGAAAATAACAATTCTACTGGATAGAACTCGCTTGAATTGAATTTTTCTGCGAAAATTTCATGATTTTCGGAAATGGATGTAAGGGAAAACCTGCGAAATCAGAATAACTACATCTAGGGATAAATATGCCTTGTATGGTGAATGAGATTTTGGTAATCCAGATGCTCACACTCATTAGAGAATGTTTGTCGAATTCGTAATGCATGTAAAGTGTACGGAATACAGAGTGTCATATTGAAGGAAACAATGTAAATTACATGTCTATTGGGTAGAACTCGCTTGAAGAGAATTTTTCTGCGAAATGTGCCTCATTTTCAAAACTGCCATTAGGAGAACCCTGTGAAATCTGAGAAAATGCTTCTAAGTGTCAATATGCCTTGAATGGTGAATGAAAGTCCGGTAATCCACATGTTAATAAGAGTGTAGTAATTATTTTTCAAACCGTGATTCATGTAGCGCTTTTTGAAATGGAATTTCACCGTAATGAAACAATTTAAATTAAAATTCTATTGCGTAGAACTAGCTAGAATAGAATTTTTCGGTGAAAATTGCATGATTATGGAATCTGAAGTTTGGAGAAAGCTTCAAAATGAGAGTAAATATTTCTAGGTGTAAATATGCCTTTATGTTGAAAGACAGTACGGTAATCCACATTTTCACAACATATTAAAAAATCTTTTTCTAATCAGTGGTGCATGTAACTTGTTCGGAACGTGGAATTTCACGGTGACTGAAACAATGTAAACTACTTCTCTATTGGGTAGAACTCGCTCCAAGAGAATTTTTCTGTGAAAACTGCATCATTTTTGAAACTGGCGTTTGGAAAACGCAGCAAAATCTGAGAAAATACTTCTAAGTATCAATATTCAATCTATTGTGATGAAAGTTCGGTAATCCACACGCTAACAAATCTGTAGTGAATATTTGTCGAATCCATTATGCATGTAGCATGTTCGGAACACGGAATTTCATGGCCAGGGATTTTATGTAAATTACATTTCTCTTGGTTAGAAATCACTCCAAGAGATTTTTTCCTGAAAATCTGCCTGATTTTCGAAACTGGCATTAGGAAAACACTGCGAACTCAGATGAATAGATTCTCGGTGTACATATGCATTGTAGGGTGGATGAAAGTTCGGTAATCTGCATGCTAACAACTCTGTAGTGAATATTTGTCGAATCCAAGATACATGAAGTGTGTTTGGGACACAGAATATCACGGTGAGCGAATCTATGTAAAGTGCATGTCACTTGGGTAGAACTCGCTCCAAGAGCTTTTCCTGCGAATTCTGCCTCATTTTCAAAACTGGCATTAGGAAAAAATTTCGAAATATGAGAAAATGCTTCAAAGTGTCAATATGGCTTTTATGGTGGATGAAAGTACGGTAATCCTTATGCTAACAACTCTTTAGTGAATATTTGTCGAATCTGTGCTGCATGTAGCTTTTTCTGAACACGGAATTTCACGATGACGGGTTCTATGTAAATTGCATGTCTATTGGGTAGAACTCGCTCCAAGAGGATTTTTCTGCGAAAACTGCATGATTTATAAACTGACATTAGGAGAAATCTACTAAATCAGAAAAAACTTTCTATGTATAAATATGCATTGTAAGCTGGATGAAAGTTCGGTAATCCACATGTTCACAACTCATTAATGAATGATTGTCAAATCCGTGATGCATGTAACGTGTTCAGAACACGGAATGTCACGCTGAGTGAAATTAGGTATATTACATATCTTTTGGTAAGAACTCGCTCCAAGAACATTTTCCTGCCAAATCTGCCTCATTTTCAAACCTGGCATTTAAACTAACCTGTGAAATCTGAGAACAGTTTTCAAAGTGTCATTAAGCAATCTATGGTCAATGAAAGTGATGTAATCCACTTGCTAACAACTCTGTAGTGTATATTTTTGAATCCGAGATGCATGTAGCGTGTTCGAAACACGGAATTTCATGGTTTGCGAATCCATGTAAATTAAATATCTATTGTTTTGAACCCGTTCCAAGAGGATTTTGCCGTTAAATCTGCCTCCGTTTCGAAACTGTCATTTGGAAAGCTCTGTGAAATCAGAGAAAATGCTTCTAAGCATCAATATGCCTTGTACTGCGATGAAAGTCCTTTAATCCACATGCAAACAACTCTGTAGTGTATTTTTGTCGAATCCTATCTGCATGTAGAGTGTGCGAAACACGGAATTTCACAGCGGGAGAATCTATGTAATTTACATATCTATTGGGTAGAACATGCTCCAAAAGTTTTTTCCTTAGGAAACTGCCTGATTTTAGAAACTGCTATTAGGAAAAAGATGCAAACTCTGAGTTAATGTTTCTAGGTGTAAATATGCCTTGTATGGTGGATGAAAGTTCTGTAATACACATGTACACAACTCATTAAAAATGTTTCTCAAATCCGTGATGTATATAGTGTATTCAGAACGCGGAATGTCACGTTGATGGAAACTATGTAAATTACATATCGATTGGTGAGAAACCTCTACAGGAGCATTTTACTGTAAAATCTACCTCTGTTTGGAAACTGGTGTTATGAAAACACTGCAAAACCTGAGCAAAATTTTAAGGTGACAATATGTCTTCAATGGTTTATTAAAGATGTGTAATTCACATTCTAACAACTCAGGAGTGAATATTTGTTGAATCCATGGTGCATGTACCTTTTTCGGAACACGGGATATTACGGTGACGGTATCTATGAAAATGGGATGTCTGTTGGATCGAACATGCAGCAAGAGAATTTTTCTGCGAAAACTGCCTGATTTTCGTAACTGACGTTAGGAAAAATCTGCGAAATCTAAGTAAATATTTCTAGGTGTAAATATGCCTTGTATTGTGTTTGAAACATCGGTAATCCACATGCTCACGGTCATTAAATAATGTTTGTCGAAGCCATGATTAATGTAACGTTTTTGGAACACGGAATGTGTCAGTGAGTGAAACTCGGAAAATAACAATTCTACTGGATAGAACTCGCTTGAATTGAATTTTTCTGCGAAAATTTCATGATTTTCGGAAATGGATGTAAGGGAAAACCTGCGAAATCAGAATAACTACATCTAGGGATAAATATGCCTTGTATGGTGAATGAGATTTTGGTAATCCAGATGCTCACACTCATTAGAGAATGTTTGTCGAATTCGTAATGCATGTAAAGTGTACGGAATACAGAGTGTCATATTGAAGGAAACAATGTAAATTACATGTCTATTGGGTAGAACTCGCTTGAAGAGAATTTTTCTGCGAAATGTGCCTCATTTTCAAAACTGCCATTAGGAGAACCCTGTGAAATCTGAGAAAATGCTTCTAAGTGTCAATATGCCTTGAATGGTGAATGAAAGTCCGGTAATCCACATGTTAATAAGAGTGTAGTAATTATTTTTCAAACCGTGATTCATGTAGCGCTTTTTGAAATGGAATTTCACCGTAATGAAACAATTTAAATTAAAATTCTATTGCGTAGAACTAGCTAGAATAGAATTTTTCGGTGAAAATTGCATGATTATGGAATCTGAAGTTTGGAGAAAGCTTCAAAATGAGAGTAAATATTTCTAGGTGTAAATATGCCTTTATGTTGAAAGACAGTACGGTAATCCACATTTTCACAACATATTAAAAAATCTTTTTCTAATCAGTGGTGCATGTAACTTGTTCGGAACGTGGAATTTCACGGTGACTGAAACAATGTAAACTACTTCTCTATTGGGTAGAACTCGCTCCAAGAGAATTTTTCTGTGAAAACTGCATCATTTTTGAAACTGGCGTTTGGAAAACGCAGCAAAATCTGAGAAAATACTTCTAAGTATCAATATTCAATCTATTGTGATGAAAGTTCGGTAATCCACACGCTAACAAATCTGTAGTGAATATTTGTCGAATCCATTATGCATGTAGCATGTTCGGAACACGGAATTTCATGGCCAGGGATTTTATGTAAATTACATTTCTCTTGGTTAGAAATCACTCCAAGAGATTTTTTCCTGAAAATCTGCCTGATTTTCGAAACTGGCATTAGGAAAACACTGCGAACTCAGATGAATAGATTCTCGGTGTACATATGCATTGTAGGGTGGATGAAAGTTCGGTAATCTGCATGCTAACAACTCTGTAGTGAATATTTGTCGAATCCAAGATACATGAAGTGTGTTTGGGACACAGAATATCACGGTGAGCGAATCTATGTAAAGTGCATGTCACTTGGGTAGAACTCGCTCCAAGAGCTTTTCCTGCGAATTCTGCCTCATTTTCAAAACTGGCATTAGGAAAAAATTTCGAAATATGAGAAAATGCTTCAAAGTGTCAATATGGCTTTTATGGTGGATGAAAGTACGGTAATCCTTATGCTAACAACTCTTTAGTGAATATTTGTCGAATCTGTGCTGCATGTAGCTTTTTCTGAACACGGAATTTCACGATGACGGGTTCTATGTAAATTGCATGTCTATTGGGTAGAACTCGCTCCAAGAGGATTTTTCTGCGAAAACTGCATGATTTATAAACTGACATTAGGAGAAATCTACTAAATCAGAAAAAACTTTCTATGTATAAATATGCATTGTAAGCTGGATGAAAGTTCGGTAATCCACATGTTCACAACTCATTAATGAATGATTGTCAAATCCGTGATGCATGTAACGTGTTCAGAACACGGAATGTCACGCTGAGTGAAATTAGGTATATTACATATCTTTTGGTAAGAACTCGCTCCAAGAACATTTTCCTGCCAAATCTGCCTCATTTTCAAACCTGGCATTTAAACTAACCTGTGAAATCTGAGAACAGTTTTCAAAGTGTCATTAAGCAATCTATGGTCAATGAAAGTGATGTAATCCACTTGCTAACAACTCTGTAGTGTATATTTTTGAATCCGAGATGCATGTAGCGTGTTCGAAACACGGAATTTCATGGTTTGCGAATCCATGTAAATTAAATATCTATTGTTTTGAACCCGTTCCAAGAGGATTTTGCCGTTAAATCTGCCTCCGTTTCGAAACTGTCATTTGGAAAGCTCTGTGAAATCAGAGAAAATGCTTCTAAGCATCAATATGCCTTGTACTGCGATGAAAGTCCTTTAATCCACATGCAAACAACTCTGTAGTGTATTTTTGTCGAATCCTATCTGCATGTAGAGTGTGCGAAACACGGAATTTCACAGCGGGAGAATCTATGTAATTTACATATCTATTGGGTAGAACATGCTCCAAAAGTTTTTTCCTTAGGAAACTGCCTGATTTTAGAAACTGCTATTAGGAAAAAGATGCAAACTCTGAGTTAATGTTTCTAGGTGTAAATATGCCTTGTATGGTGGATGAAAGTTCTGTAATACACATGTACACAACTCATTAAAAATGTTTCTCAAATCCGTGATGTATATAGTGTATTCAGAACGCGGAATGTCACGTTGATGGAAACTATGTAAATTACATATCGATTGGTGAGAAACCTCTACAGGAGCATTTTACTGTAAAATCTACCTCTGTTTGGAAACTGGTGTTATGAAAACACTGCAAAACCTGAGCAAAATTTTAAGGTGACAATATGTCTTCAATGGTTTATTAAAGATGTGTAATTCACATTCTAACAACTCAGGAGTGAATATTTGTTGAATCCATGGTGCATGTACCTTTTTCGGAACACGGGATATTACGGTGACGGTATCTATGAAAATGGGATGTCTGTTGGATCGAACATGCAGCAAGAGAATTTTTCTGCGAAAACTGCCTGATTTTCGTAACTGACGTTAGGAAAAATCTGCGAAATCTAAGTAAATATTTCTAGGTGTAAATATGCCTTGTATTGTGTTTGAAACATCGGTAATCCACATGCTCACGGTCATTAAATAATGTTTGTCGAAGCCATGATTAATGTAACGTTTTTGGAACACGGAATGTGTCAGTGAGTGAAACTCGGAAAATAACAATTCTACTGGATAGAACTCGCTTGAATTGAATTTTTCTGCGAAAATTTCATGATTTTCGGAAATGGATGTAAGGGAAAACCTGCGAAATCAGAATAACTACATCTAGGGATAAATATGCCTTGTATGGTGAATGAGATTTTGGTAATCCAGATGCTCACACTCATTAGAGAATGTTTGTCGAATTCGTAATGCATGTAAAGTGTACGGAATACAGAGTGTCATATTGAAGGAAACAATGTAAATTACATGTCTATTGGGTAGAACTCGCTTGAAGAGAATTTTTCTGCGAAATGTGCCTCATTTTCAAAACTGCCATTAGGAGAACCCTGTGAAATCTGAGAAAATGCTTCTAAGTGTCAATATGCCTTGAATGGTGAATGAAAGTCCGGTAATCCACATGTTAATAAGAGTGTAGTAATTATTTTTCAAACCGTGATTCATGTAGCGCTTTTTGAAATGGAATTTCACCGTAATGAAACAATTTAAATTAAAATTCTATTGCGTAGAACTAGCTAGAATAGAATTTTTCGGTGAAAATTGCATGATTATGGAATCTGAAGTTTGGAGAAAGCTTCAAAATGAGAGTAAATATTTCTAGGTGTAAATATGCCTTTATGTTGAAAGACAGTACGGTAATCCACATTTTCACAACATATTAAAAAATCTTTTTCTAATCAGTGGTGCATGTAACTTGTTCGGAACGTGGAATTTCACGGTGACTGAAACAATGTAAACTACTTCTCTATTGGGTAGAACTCGCTCCAAGAGAATTTTTCTGTGAAAACTGCATCATTTTTGAAACTGGCGTTTGGAAAACGCAGCAAAATCTGAGAAAATACTTCTAAGTATCAATATTCAATCTATTGTGATGAAAGTTCGGTAATCCACACGCTAACAAATCTGTAGTGAATATTTGTCGAATCCATTATGCATGTAGCATGTTCGGAACACGGAATTTCATGGCCAGGGATTTTATGTAAATTACATTTCTCTTGGTTAGAAATCACTCCAAGAGATTTTTTCCTGAAAATCTGCCTGATTTTCGAAACTGGCATTAGGAAAACACTGCGAACTCAGATGAATAGATTCTCGGTGTACATATGCATTGTAGGGTGGATGAAAGTTCGGTAATCTGCATGCTAACAACTCTGTAGTGAATATTTGTTGAATCCAAGATACATGAAGTGTGTTTGGGACACAGAATATCACGGTGAGCGAATCTATGTAAAGTGCATGTCACTTGGGTAGAACTCGCTCCAAGAGCTTTTCCTGCGAATTCTGCCTCATTTTCAAAACTGGCATTAGGAAAAAATTTCGAAATATGAGAAAATGCTTCAAAGTGTCAATATGGCTTTTATGGTGGATGAAAGTACGGTAATCCTTATGCTAACAACTCTTTAGTGAATATTTGTCGAATCTGTGCTGCATGTAGCTTTTTCTGAACACGGAATTTCACGATGACGGGTTCTATGTAAATTGCATGTCTATTGGGTAGAACTCGCTCCAAGAGGATTTTTCTGCGAAAACTGCATGATTTATAAACTGACATTAGGAGAAATCTACTAAATCAGAAAAAACTTTCTATGTATAAAAATGCATTGTAAGCTGGATGAAAGTTCGGTAATCCACATGTTCACAACTCATTAATGAATGATTGTCAAATCCGTGATGCATGTAACGTGTTCAGAACACGGAATGTCACGCTGAGTGAAATTAGGTATATTACATATCTTTTGGTAAGAACTCGCTCCAAGAACATTTTCCTGCCAAATCTGCCTCATTTTCAAACCTGGCATTTAAACTAACCTGTGAAATCTGAGAACAGTTTTCAAAGTGTCATTAAGCAATCTATGGTCAATGAAAGTGATGTAATCCACTTGCTAACAACTCTGTAGTGTATATTTTTGAATCCGAGATGCATGTAGCGTGTTCGAAACACGGAATTTCATGGTTTGCGAATCCATGTAAATTAAATATCTATTGTTTTGAACCCGTTCCAAGAGGATTTTGCCGTTAAATCTGCCTCCGTTTCGAAACTGTCATTTGGAAAGCTCTGTGAAATCAGAGAAAATGCTTCTAAGCATCAATATGCCTTGTACTGCGATGAAAGTCTTTTAATCCACATGCAAACAACTCTGTAGTGTATTTTTGTCGAATCCTATCTGCATGTAGAGTGTGCGAAACACGGAATTTCACAGCGGGAGAATCTATGTAATTTACATATCTATTGGGTAGAACATGCTCCAAAAGTTTTTTCCTTAGGAAACTGCCTGATTTTAGAAACTGCTATTAGGAAAAAGATGCAAACTCTGAGTTAATGTTTCTAGGTGTAAATATGCCTTGTATGGTGGATGAAAGTTCTGTAATACACATGTACACAACTCATTAAAAATGTTTCTCAAATCCGTGATGTATATAGTGTATTCAGAACGCGGAATGTCACGTTGATGGAAACTATGTAAATTACATATCGATTGGTGAGAAACCTCTACAGGAGCATTTTACTGTAAAATCTACCTCTGTTTGGAAACTGGTGTTATGAAAACACTGCAAAACCTGAGCAAAATTTTAAGGTGACAATATGTCTTCAATGGTTTATTAAAGATGTGTAATTCACATTCTAACAACTCAGGAGTGAATATTTGTTGAATCCATGGTGCATGTACCTTTTTCGGAACACGGGATATTACGGTGACGGTATCTATGAAAATGGGATGTCTATTGGATCGAACATGCAGCAAGAGAATTTTTCTGCGAAAACTGCCTGATTTTCGTAACTGACGTTAGGAAAAATCTGCGAAATCTAAGTAAATATTTCTAGGTGTAAATATGCCTTGTATTGTGTTTGAAACATCGGTAATCCACATGCTCACGGTCATTAAATAATGTTTGTCGAAGCCATGATTAATGTAACGTTTTTGGAACACGGAATGTGTCAGTGAGTGAAACTCGGAAAATAACAATTCTACTGGATAGAACTCGCTTGAATTGAATTTTTCTGCGAAAATTTCATGATTTTCGGAAATGGATGTAAGGGAAAACCTGCGAAATCAGAATAACTACATCTAGGGATAAATATGCCTTGTATGGTGAATGAGATTTTGGTAATCCAGATGCTCACACTCATTAGAGAATGTTTGTCGAATTCGTAATGCATGTAAAGTGTACGGAATACAGAGTGTCATATTGAAGGAAACAATGTAAATTACATGTCTATTGGGTAGAACTCGCTTGAAGAGAATTTTTCTGCGAAATGTGCCTCATTTTCAAAACTGCCATTAGGAGAACCCTGTGAAATCTGAGAAAATGCTTCTAAGTGTCAATATGCCTTGAATGGTGAATGAAAGTCCGGTAATCCACATGTTAATAAGAGTGTAGTAATTATTTTTCAAACCGTGATTCATGTAGCGCTTTTTGAAATGGAATTTCACCGTAATGAAACAATTTAAATTAAAATTCTATTGCGTAGAACTAGCTAGAATAGAATTTTTCGGTGAAAATTGCATGATTATGGAATCTGAAGTTTGGAGAAAGCTTCAAAATGAGAGTAAATATTTCTAGGTGTAAATATGCCTTTATGTTGAAAGACAGTATGGTAATCCACATTTTCACAACATATTAAAAAATCATTTTCTAATCAGTGGTGCATGTAACTTGTTCGGAACGTGGAATTTCACGGTGACTGAAACAATGTAAACTACTTCTCTATTGGGTAGAACTCGCTCCAAGAGAATTTTTCTGTGAAAACTGCATCATTTTTGAAACTGGCGTTTGGAAAACGCAGCAAAATCTGAGAAAATACTTCTAAGTATCAATATTCAATCTATTGTGATGAAAGTTCGGTAATCCACACGCTAACAAATCTGTAGTGAATATTTGTCGAATCCATTATGCATGTAGCATGTTCGGAACACGGAATTTCATGGCCAGGGATTTTATGTAAATTACATTTCTCTTGGTTAGAAATCACTCCAAGAGATTTTTTCCTGAAAATCTGCCTGATTTTCGAAACTGGCATTAGGAAAACACTGCGAACTCAGATGAATAGATTCTCGGTGTACATATGCATTGTAGGGTGGATGAAAGTTCGGTAATCTGCATGCTAACAACTCTGTAGTGAATATTTGTCGAATCCAAGATACATGAAGTGTGTTTGGGACACAGAATATCACGGTGAGCGAATCTATGTAAAGTGCATGTCACTTGGGTAGAACTCGCTCCAAGAGCTTTTCCTGCGAATTCTGCCTCATTTTCAAAACTGGCATTAGGAAAAAATTTCGAAATATGAGAAAATGCTTCAAAGTGTCAATATGGCTTTTATGGTGGATGAAAGTACGGTAATCCTTATGCTAACAACTCTTTAGTGAATATTTGTCGAATCTGTGCTGCATGTAGCTTTTTCTGAACACGGAATTTCACGATGACGGGTTCTATGTAAATTGCATGTCTATTGGGGAGAACTCGCTCCAAGAGGATTTTTCTGCGAAAACTGCATGATTTATAAACTGACATTAGGAGAAATCTACTAAATCAGAAAAAACTTTCTATGTATAAATATGCATTGTAAGCTGGATGAAAGTTCGGTAATCCACATGTTCACAACTCATTAATGAATGATTGTCAAATCCGTGATGCATGTAACGTGTTCAGAACATGGAATGTCACGCTGAGTGAAATTAGGTATATTACATATCTTTTGGTAAGAACTCGCTCCAAGAATATTTTCCTGCCAAATCTGCCTCATTTTCAAACCTGGCATTTAAACTAACCTGTGAAATCTGAGAACAGTTTTCAAAGTGTCATTAAGCAATCTATGGTCAATGAAAGTGATGTAATCCACTTGCTAACAACTCTGTAGTGTATATTTTTGAATCCGAGATGCATGTAGCGTGTTCGAAACACGGAATTTCATGGTTTGCGAATCCATGTAAATTAAATATCTATTGTTTTGAACCCGTTCCAAGAGGATTTTGCCGTTAAATCTGCCTCCGTTTCGAAACTGTCATTTGGAAAGCTCTGTGAAATCAGAGAAAATGCTTCTAAGCATCAATATGCCTTGTACTGCGATGAAAGTCCTTTAATCCACATGCAAACAACTCTGTAGTGTATTTTTGTCGAATCCTATCTGCATGTAGAGTGTGCGAAACACGGAATTTCACAGCGGGAGAATCTATGTAATTTACATATCTATTGGGTAGAACATGCTCCAAAAGTTTTTTCCTTAGGAAACTGCCTGATTTTAGAAACTGCTATTAGGAAAAAGATGCAAACTCTGAGTTAATGTTTCTAGGTGTAAATATGCCTTGTATGGTGGATGAAAGTTCTGTAATACACATGTACACAACTCATTAAAAATGTTTCTCAAATCCGTGATGTATATAGTGTATTCAGAACGCGGAATGTCACGTTGATGGAAACTATGTAAATTACATATCGATTGGTGAGAAACCTCTACAGGAGCATTTTACTGTAAAATCTACCTCTGTTTGGAAACTGGTGTTATGAAAACACTGCAAAACCTGAGCAAAATTTTAAGGTGACAATATGTCTTCAATGGTTTATTAAAGATGTGTAATTCACATTCTAACAACTCAGGAGTGAATATTTGTTGAATCCATGGTGCATGTACCTTTTTCGGAACACGGGATATTACGGTGACGGTATCTATGAAAATGGGATGTCTATTGGATCGAACATGCAGCAAGAGAATTTTTCTGCGAAAACTGCCTGATTTTCGTAACTGACGTTAGGAAAAATCTGCGAAATCTAAGTAAATATTTCTAGGTGTAAATATGCCTTGTATTGTGTTTGAAACATCGGTAATCCACATGCTCACGGTCATTAAATAATGTTTGTCGAAGCCATGATTAATGTAACGTTTTTGGAACACGGAATGTGTCAGTGAGTGAAACTCGGAAAATAACAATTCTACTGGATAGAACTCGCTTGAATTGAATTTTTCTGCGAAAATTTCATGATTTTCGGAAATGGATGTAAGGGAAAACCTGCGAAATCAGAATAACTACATCTAGGGATAAATATGCCTTGTATGGTGAATGAGATTTTGGTAATCCAGATGCTCACACTCATTAGAGAATGTTTGTCGAATTCGTAATGCATGTAAAGTGTACGGAATACAGAGTGTCATATTGAAGGAAACAATGTAAATTACATGTCTATTGGGTAGAACTCGCTTGAAGAGAATTTTTCTGCGAAATGTGCCTCATTTTCAAAACTGCCATTAGGAGAACCCTGTGAAATCTGAGAAAATGCTTCTAAGTGTCAATATGCCTTGAATGGTGAATGAAAGTCCGGTAATCCACATGTTAATAAGAGTGTAGTAATTATTTTTCAAACCGTGATTCATGTAGCGCTTTTTGAAATGGAATTTCACCGTAATGAAACAATTTAAATTAAAATTCTATTGCGTAGAACTAGCTAGAATAGAATTTTTCGGTGAAAATTGCATGATTATGGAATCTGAAGTTTGGAGAAAGCTTCAAAATGAGAGTAAATATTTCTAGGTGTAAATATGCCTTTATGTTGAAAGACAGTACGGTAATCCACATTTTCACAACATATTAAAAAATCTTTTTCTAATCAGTGGTGCATGTAACTTGTTCGGAACGTGGAATTTCACGGTGACTGAAACAATGTAAACTACTTCTCTATTGGGTAGAACTCGCTCCAAGAGAATTTTTCTGTGAAAACTGCATCATTTTTGAAACTGGCGTTTGGAAAACGCAGCAAAATCTGAGAAAATACTTCTAAGTATCAATATTCAATCTATTGTGATGAAAGTTCGGTAATCCACACGCTAACAAATCTGTAGTGAATATTTGTCGAATCCATTATGCATGTAGCATGTTCGGAACACGGAATTTCATGGCCAGGGATTTTATGTAAATTACATTTCTCTTGGTTAGAAATCACTCCAAGAGATTTTTTCCTGAAAATCTGCCTGATTTTCGAAACTGGCATTAGGAAAACACTGCGAACTCAGATGAATAGATTCTCGGTGTACATATGCATTGTAGGGTGGATGAAAGTTCGGTAATCTGCATGCTAACAACTCTGTAGTGAATATTTGTCGAATCCAAGATACATGAAGTGTGTTTGGGACACAGAATATCACGGTGAGCGAATCTATGTAAAGTGCATGTCACTTGGGTAGAACTCGCTCCAAGAGCTTTTCCTGCGAATTCTGCCTCATTTTCAAAACTGGCATTAGGAAAAAATTTCGAAATATGAGAAAATGCTTCAAAGTGTCAATATGGCTTTTATGGTGGATGAAAGTACGGTAATCCTTATGCTAACAACTCTTTAGTGAATATTTGTCGAATCTGTGCTGCATGTAGCTTTTTCTGAACACGGAATTTCACGATGACGGGTTCTATGTAAATTGCATGTCTATTGGGGAGAACTCGCTCCAAGAGGATTTTTCTGCGAAAACTGCATGATTTATAAACTGACATTAGGAGAAATCTACTAAATCAGAAAAAACTTTCTATGTATAAATATGCATTGTAAGCTGGATGAAAGTTCGGTAATCCACATGTTCACAACTCATTAATGAATGATTGTCAAATCCGTGATGCATGTAACGTGTTCAGAACATGGAATGTCACGCTGAGTGAAATTAGGTATATTACATATCTTTTGGTAAGAACTCGCTCCAAGAATATTTTCCTGCCAAATCTGCCTCATTTTCAAACCTGGCATTTAAACTAACCTGTGAAATCTGAGAACAGTTTTCAAAGTGTCATTAAGCAATCTATGGTCAATGAAAGTGATGTAATCCACTTGCTAACAACTCTGTAGTGTATATTTTTGAATCCGAGATGCATGTAGCGTGTTCGAAACACGGAATTTCATGGTTTGCGAATCCATGTAAATTAAATATCTATTGTTTTGAACCCGTTCCAAGAGGATTTTGCCGTTAAATCTGCCTCCGTTTCGAAACTGTCATTTGGAAAGCTCTGTGAAATCAGAGAAAATGCTTCTAAGCATCAATATGCCTTGTACTGCGATGAAAGTCCTTTAATCCACATGCAAACAACTCTGTAGTGTATTTTTGTCGAATCCTATCTGCATGTAGAGTGTGCGAAACACGGAATTTCACAGCGGGAGAATCTATGTAATTTACATATCTATTGGGTAGAACATGCTCCAAAAGTTTTTTCCTTAGGAAACTGCCTGATTTTAGAAACTGCTATTAGGAAAAAGATGCAAACTCTGAGTTAATGTTTCTAGGTGTAAATATGCCTTGTATGGTGGATGAAAGTTCTGTAATACACATGTACACAACTCATTAAAAATGTTTCTCAAATCCGTGATGTATATAGTGTATTCAGAACACGGAATGTCACGTTGATGGAAACTATGTAAATTACATATCGATTGGTGAGAAACCTCTACAGGAGCATTTTACTGTAAAATCTACCTCTGTTTGGAAACTGGTGTTATGAAAACACTGCAAAACCTGAGCAAAATTTTAAGGTGACAATATGTCTTCAATGGTTTATTAAAGATGTGTAATTCACATTCTAACAACTCAGGAGTGAATATTTGTTGAATCCATGGTGCATGTACCTTTTTCGGAACACGGGATATTACGGTGACGGTATCTATGAAAATGGGATGTCTATTGGATCGAACATGCAGCAAGAGAATTTTTCTGCGAAAACTGCCTGATTTTCGTAACTGACGTTAGGAAAAATCTGCGAAATCTAAGTAAATATTTCTAGGTGTAAATATGCCTTGTATTGTGTTTGAAATATCGGTAATCCACATGCTCACGGTCATTAAATAATGTTTGTCGAAGCCATGATTAATGTAACGTTTTTGGAACACGGAATGTGTCAGTGAGTGAAACTCGGAAAATAACAATTCTACTGGATAGAACTCGCTTGAATTGAATTTTTCTGCGAAAATTTCATGATTTTCGGAAATGGATGTAAGGGAAAACCTGCGAAATCCGAATAACTACATCTAGGGATAAATATGCCTTGTATGGTGAATTAAATTTTGGTAATCCAGATGCTCACACTCATTAGAGAATGTTTGTCGAATTCGTGATGCATGTAAAGTGTACGGAATACAGACTGTCATATTGAAGGAAACAATGTAAATTACATGTCTATTGGGTAGAACTCGCTTGAAGAGAATTTTTCTGCGAAATGTGCCTCATTTTCAAAACTGCCATTAGGAGAACCCTGTGAAATCTGAGAAAATGCTTCTAAGTGTCAATATGCCTTGAATGGTGAATGAAAGTCCGGTAATCCACATGTTAATAACAGTGGAGTAATTATTTTTCAAACCGTGATTCATGTAGCGCTTTTTGAAATGGAATTTCACCATAATGAAACAATTTAAATTAAAATTCTATTGCGTAGAACTAGCTAGAATAGAATTTTTCGGTGAAAATTGCATGATTATGGAATCTGAAGTTTGGAGAAAGCTTCAAAATGAGAGTAAATATTTCTAGGTGTAAATATGCCTTTATGTTGAAAGACAGTACGGTAATCCACATTTTCACAACATATTAAAAAATCTTTTTCTAATCAGTGGTGCATGTAACTTGTTCGGAACGTGGAATTTCACGGTGACTGAAACAATGTAAACTACTTCTCTATTGGGTAGAACTCGCTCCAAGAGAATTTTTCTGTGAAAACTGCATCATTTTTGAAACTGGCGTTTGGAAAACGCAGCAAAATCTTTAGAAAATACTTCTAAGTATCAATATTCAATCTATTGTGATGAAAGTTCGGTAATCCACACGCTAACAAATCTGTAGTGAATATTTGTCGAATCCATTATGCATGTAGCATGTTCGGAACACGGAATTTCATGGCCAGGGATTTTATGTAAATTACATTTCTCTTGGTTAGAAATCACTCCAAGAGATTTTTTCCTGAAAATCTGCCTGATTTTCGAAACTGGCATTAGGAAAACACTGCGAACTCAGATGAATAGATTCTCGGTGTACATATGCATTGTAGGGTGGATGAAAGTTCGGTAATCTGCATGCTAACAACTCTGTAGTGAATATTTGTCGAATCCAAGATACATGAAGTGTGTTTGGGACACAGAATATCACGGTGAGCGAATCTATGTAAAGTGCATGTCACTTGGGTAGAACTCGCTCCAAGAGCTTTTCCTGCGAATTCTGCCTCATTTTCAAAACTGGCATTAGGAAAAAATTTCGAAATATGAGAAAATGCTTCAAAGTGTCAATATGGCTTTTATGGTGGATGAAAGTACGGTAATCCTTATGCTAACAACTCTTTAGTGAATATTTGTCGAATCTGTGCTGCATGTAGCTTTTTCTGAACACGGAATTTCACGATGACGGGTTCTATGTAAATTGCATGTCTATTGGGTAGAACTCGCTCCAAGATGATTTTTCTGCGAAAACTGCATGATTTATAAACTGACATTAGGAGAAATCTACTAAATCAGAAAAAAACTTTCTATGTATAAATATGCATTGTAAGCTGGATGAAAGTTCGGTAATCCACATGTTCACAACTCATTAATGAATGATTGTCAAATCCGTGATGCATGTAACGTGTTCAGAACACGGAATGTCACGGTGAGTGAAATTAGGTATATTACATATCTTTTGGTAAGAACTCGCTCCAAGAACATTTTCCTGCCAAATCTGCCTCATTTTCAAACCTGGCATTTAAACTAACCTGTGAAATCTGAGAACAGTTTTCAAAGTGTCATTAAGCAATCTATGGTCAATGAAAGTGATGTAATCCACTTGCTAACAACTCTGTAGTGTATATTTTTGAATCCGAGATGCATGTAGCGTGTTCGAAACACGGAATTTCATGGTTTGCGAATCCATGTAAATTAAATATCTATTGTTTTGAACCCGTTCCAAGAGGATTTTGCCGTTAAATCTGCCTCCGTTTCGAAACTGTCATTTGGAAAGCTCTGTGAAATCAGAGAAAATGCTTCTAAGCATCAATATGCCTTGTACTGCGATGAAAGTCCTTTAATCCACATGCAAACAACTCTGTAGTGTATTTTTGTCGAATCCTATCTGCATGTAGAGTGTGCGAAACACGGAATTTCACAGCGGGAGAATCTATGTAATTTACATATCTATTGGGTAGAACATGCTCCAAAAGTTTTTTCCTTAGGAAACTGCCTGATTTTAGAAACTGCTATTAGGAAAAAGATGCAAACTCTGAGTTAATGTTTCTAGGTGTAAATATGCCTTGTATGGTGGATGAAAGTTCTGTAATACACATGTACACAACTCATTAAAAATGTTTCTCAAATCCGTGATGTATATAGTGTATTCAGAACACGGAATGTCACGTTGATGGAAACTATGTAAATTACATATCGATTGGTGAGAAACCTCTACAGGAGCATTTTACTGTAAAATCTACCTCTGTTTGGAAACTGGTGTTATGAAAACACTGCAAAACCTGAGCAAAATTTTAAGGTGACAATATGTCTTCAATGGTTTATTAAAGATGTGTAATTCACATTCTAACAACTCAGGAGTGAATATTTGTTGAATCCATGGTGCATGTACCTTTTTCGGAACACGGGATATTACGGTGACGGTATCTATGAAAATGGGATGTCTATTGGATCGAACATGCAGCAAGAGAATTTTTCTGCGAAAACTGCCTGATTTTCGTAACTGACGTTAGGAAAAATCTGTGAAATCTAAGTAAATATTTCTAGGTGTAAATATGCCTTGTATTGTGTTTAAAACATCGGTAATCCACATGCTCACGGTCATTAAATAATGTTTGTCGAAGCCATGATTAATGTAACGTTTATGGCACACGGAATGTGTCAGTGAGTGAAACTCGGAAAATAACAATTCTACTGGATAGAACTCGCTTGAATTGAATTTTTCTGCGAAAATTTCATGATTTTCGGAAATGGATGTAAGGGAAAACCTGCGAAATCAGAATAACTACATCTAGGGATAAATATGCCTTGTATGGTGAATGACATTTTGGTAATCCAGATGCTCACACTCATTAGAGAATGTTTGTCGAATTCGTGATGCATGTAAAGTGTACGGAATACAGACTGTCATATTGAAGGAAACAATGTAAATTACATGTCTATTGGGTAGAACTCGCTTGAAGAGAATTTTTCTGCGAAATGTGCCTCATTTTCAAAACTGCCATTAGGAGAACCCTGTGAAATCTGAGAAAATGCTTCTAAGTGTCAATATGCCTTGAATGGTGAATGAAAGTCCGGTAATCCACATGTTAATAAGAGTGTAGTAATTATTTTTCAAACCGTGATTCATGTAGCGCTTTTTGAAATGGAATTTCACCGTAATGAAACAATTTAAATTAAAATTCTATTGCGTAGAACTAGCTAGAATAGAATTTTTCGGTGAAAATTGCATGATTATGGAATCTGAAGTTTGGAGAAAGCTTCAAAATGAGAGTAAATATTTCTAGGTGTAAATATGCCTTTATGTTGAAAGACAGTACGGTAATCCACATTTTCACAACATATTAAAAAATCTTTTTCTAATCAGTGGTGCATGTAACTTGTTCGGAACGTTGAATTTCACGGTGACTGAAACAATGTAAACTACTTCTCTATTGGGTAGAACTCGCTCCAAGAGAATTTTTCTGTGAAAACTGCATCATTTTTGAAACTGGCGTTTGGAAAACGCAGCAAAATCTGAGAAAATACTTCTAAGTATCAATATTCAATCTATTGTGATGAAAGTTCGGTAATCCACACGCTAACAAATCTGTAGTGAATATTTGTCGAATCCATTATGCATGTAGCATGTTCGGAACACGGAATTTCATGGCCAGGGATTTTATGTAAATTACATTTCTCTTGGTTAGAAATCACTCCAAGAGATTTTTTCCTGAAAATCTGCCTGATTTTCGAAACTGGCATTAGGAAAACACTGCGAACTCAGATGAATAGATTCTCGGTGTACATATGCATTGTAGGGTGGATGAAAGTTCGGTAATCTGCATGCTAACAACTCTGTAGTGAATATTTGTCGAATCCAAGATACATGAAGTGTGTTTGGGACACAGAATATCACGGTGAGCGAATCTATGTAAAGTGCATGTCACTTGGGTAGAACTCGCTCCAAGAGCTTTTCCTGCGAATTCTGCCTCATTTTCAAAACTGGCATTAGGAAAAAATTTCGAAATATGAGAAAATGCTTCAAAGTGTCAATATGGCTTTTATGGTGGATGAAAGTACGGTAATCCTTATGCTAACAACTCTTTAGTGAATATTTGTCGAATCTGTGCTGCATGTAGCTTTTTCTGAACACGGAATTTCACGATGACGGGTTCTATGTAAATTGCATGTCTATTGGGTAGAACTCGCTCCAAGATGATTTTTCTGCGAAAACTGCATGATTTATAAACTGACATTAGGAGAAATCTACTAAATCAGAAAAAAACTTTCTATGTATAAATATGCATTGTAAGCTGGATGAAAGTTCGGTAATCCACATGTTCACAACTCATTAATGAATGATTGTCAAATCCGTGATGCATGTAACGTGTTCAGAACACGGAATGTCACGGTGAGTGAAATTAGGTATATTACATATCTTTTGGTAAGAACTCGCTCCAAGAACATTTTCCTGCCAAATCTGCCTCATTTTCAAACCTGGCATTTAAACTAACCTGTGAAATCTGAGAACAGTTTTCAAAGTGTCATTAAGCAATCTATGGTCAATGAAAGTGATGTAATCCACTTGCTAACAACTCTGTAGTGTATATTTTTGAATCCGAGATGCATGTAGCGTGTTCGAAACACGGAATTTCATGGTTTGCGAATCCATGTAAATTAAATATCTATTGTTTTGAACCCGTTCCAAGAGGATTTTGCCGTTAAATCTGCCTCCGTTTCGAAACTGTCATTTGGAAAGCTCTGTGAAATCAGAGAAAATGCTTCTAAGCATCAATATGCCTTGTACTGCGATGAAAGTCCTTTAATCCACATGCAAACAACTCTGTAGTGTATTTTTGTCGAATCCTATCTGCATGTAGAGTGTGCGAAACACGGAATTTCACAGCGGGAGAATCTATGTAATTTACATATCTATTGGGTAGAACATGCTCCAAAAGTTTTTTCCTTAGGAAACTGCCTGATTTTAGAAACTGCTATTAGGAAAAAGATGCAAACTCTGAGTTAATGTTTCTAGGTGTAAATATGCCTTGTATGGTGGATGAAAGTTCTGTAATACACATGTACACAACTCATTAAAAATGTTTCTCAAATCCGTGATGTATATAGTGTATTCAGAACACGGAATGTCACGTTGATGGAAACTATGTAAATTACATATCGATTGGTGAGAAACCTCTACAGGAGCATTTTACTGTAAAATCTACCTCTGTTTGGAAACTGGTGTTATGAAAACACTGCAAAACCTGAGCAAAATTTTAAGGTGACAATATGTCTTCAATGGTTTATTAAAGATGTGTAATTCACATTCTAACAACTCAGGAGTGAATATTTGTTGAATCCATGGTGCATGTACCTTTTTCGGAACACGGGATATTACGGTGACGGTATCTATGAAAATGGGATGTCTATTGGATCGAACATGCAGCAAGAGAATTTTTCTGCGAAAACTGCCTGATTTTCGTAACTGACGTTAGGAAAAATCTGTGAAATCTAAGTAAATATTTCTAGGTGTAAATATGCCTTGTATTGTGTTTAAAACATCGGTAATCCACATGCTCACGGTCATTAAATAATGTTTGTCGAAGCCATGATTAATGTAACGTTTATGGCACACGGAATGTGTCAGTGAGTGAAACTCGGAAAATAACAATTCTACTGGATAGAACTCGCTTGAATTGAATTTTTCTGCGAAAATTTCATGATTTTCGGAAATGGATGTAAGGGAAAACCTGCGAAATCAGAATAACTACATCTAGGGATAAATATGCCTTGTATGGTGAATGACATTTTGGTAATCCAGATGCTCACACTCATTAGAGAATGTTTGTCGAATTCGTGATGCATGTAAAGTGTACGGAATACAGACTGTCATATTGAAGGAAACAATGTAAATTACATGTCTATTGGGTAGAACTCGCTTGAAGAGAATTTTTCTGCGAAATGTGCCTCATTTTCAAAACTGCCATTAGGAGAACCCTGTGAAATCTGAGAAAATGCTTCTAAGTGTCAATATGCCTTGAATGGTGAATGAAAGTCCGGTAATCCACATGTTAATAAGAGTGTAGTAATTATTTTTCAAACCGTGATTCATGTAGCGCTTTTTGAAATGGAATTTCACCGTAATGAAACAATTTAAATTAAAATTCTATTGCGTAGAACTAGCTAGAATAGAATTTTTCGGTGAAAATTGCATGATTATGGAATCTGAAGTTTGGAGAAAGCTTCAAAATGAGAGTAAATATTTCTAGGTGTAAATATGCCTTTATGTTGAAAGACAGTACGGTAATCCACATTTTCACAACATATTAAAAAATCTTTTTCTAATCAGTGGTGCATGTAACTTGTTCGGAACGTTGAATTTCACGGTGACTGAAACAATGTAAACTACTTCTCTATTGGGTAGAACTCGCTCCAAGAGAATTTTTCTGTGAAAACTGCATCATTTTTGAAACTGGCGTTTGGAAAACGCAGCAAAATCTGAGAAAATACTTCTAAGTATCAATATTCAATCTATTGTGATGAAAGTTCGGTAATCCACACGCTAACAAATCTGTAGTGAATATTTGTCGAATCCATTATGCATGTAGCATGTTCGGAACACGGAATTTCATGGCCAGGGATTTTATGTAAATTACATTTCTCTTGGTTAGAAATCACTCCAAGAGATTTTTTCCTGAAAATCTGCCTGATTTTCGAAACTGGCATTAGGAAAACACTGCGAACTCAGATGAATAGATTCTCGGTGTACATATGCATTGTAGGGTGGATGAAAGTTCGGTAATCTGCATGCTAACAACTCTGTAGTGAATATTTGTCGAATCCAAGATACATGAAGTGTGTTTGGGACACAGAATATCACGGTGAGCGAATCTATGTAAAGTGCATGTCACTTGGGTAGAACTCGCTCCAAGAGCTTTTCCTGCGAATTCTGCCTCATTTTCAAAACTGGCATTAGGAAAAAATTTCGAAATATGAGAAAATGCTTCAAAGTGTCAATATGGCTTTTATGGTGGATGAAAGTACGGTAATCCTTATGCTAACAACTCTTTAGTGAATATTTGTCGAATCTGTGCTGCATGTAGCTTTTTCTGAACACGGAATTTCACGATGACGGGTTCTATGTAAATTGCATGTCTATTGGGTAGAACTCGCTCCAAGAAGATTTTTCTGCGAAAACTGCATGATTTATAAACTGACATTAGGAGAAATCTACTAAATCAGAAAAAAACTTTCTATGTATAAATATGCATTGTAAGCTGGATGAAAGTTCGGTAATCCACATGTTCACAACTCATTAATGAATGATTGTCAAATCCGTGATGCATGTAACGTGTTCAGAACACGGAATGTCACGGTGAGTGAAATTAGGTATATTACATATCTTTTGGTAAGAACTCGCTCCAAGAACATTTTCCTGCCAAATCTGCCTCATTTTCAAACCTGGCATTTAAACTAACCTGTGAAATCTGAGAACAGTTTTCAAAGTGTCATTAAGCAATCTATGGTCAATGAAAGTGATGTAATCCACTTGCTAACAACTCTGTAGTGTATATTTTTGAATCCGAGATGCATGTAGCGTGTTCGAAACACGGAATTTCATGGTTTGCGAATCCATGTAAATTAAATATCTATTGTTTTGAACCCGTTCCAAGAGGATTTTGCCGTTAAATCTGCCTCCGTTTCGAAACTGTCATTTGGAAAGCTCTGTGAAATCAGAGAAAATGCTTCTAAGCATCAATATGCCTTGTACTGCGATGAAAGTCCTTTAATCCACATGCAAACAACTCTGTAGTGTATTTTTGTCGAATCCTATCTGCATGTAGAGTGTGCGAAACACGGAATTTCACAGCGGGAGAATCTATGTAATTTACATATCTATTGGGTAGAACATGCTCCAAAAGTTTTTTCCTTAGGAAACTGCCTGATTTTAGAAACTGCTATTAGGAAAAAGATGCAAACTCTGAGTTAATGTTTCTAGGTGTAAATATGCCTTGTATGGTGGATGAAAGTTCTGTAATACACATGTACACAACTCATTAAAAATGTTTCTCAAATCCGTGATGTATATAGTGTATTCAGAACACGGAATGTCACGTTGATGGAAACTATGTAAATTACATATCGATTGGTGAGAAACCTCTACAGGAGCATTTTACTGTAAAATCTACCTCTGTTTGGAAACTGGTGTTATGAAAACACTGCAAAACCTGAGCAAAATTTTAAGGTGACAATATGTCTTCAATGGTTTATTAAAGATGTGTAATTCACATTCTAACAACTCAGGAGTGAATATTTGTTGAATCCATGGTGCATGTACCTTTTTCGGAACACGGGATATTACGGTGACGGTATCTATGAAAATGGGATGTCTATTGGATCGAACATGCAGCAAGAGAATTTTTCTGCGAAAACTGCCTGATTTTCGTAACTGACGTTAGGAAAAATCTGTGAAATCTAAGTAAATATTTCTAGGTGTAAATATGCCTTGTATTGTGTTTAAAACATCGGTAATCCACATGCTCACGGTCATTAAATAATGTTTGTCGAAGCCATGATTAATGTAACGTTTATGGCACACGGAATGTGTCAGTGAGTGAAACTCGGAAAATAACAATTCTACTGGATAGAACTCGCTTGAATTGAATTTTTCTGCGAAAATTTCATGATTTTCGGAAATGGATGTAAGGGAAAACCTGCGAAATCAGAATAACTACATCTAGGGATAAATATGCCTTGTATGGTGAATGACATTTTGGTAATCCAGATGCTCACACTCATTAGAGAATGTTTGTCGAATTCGTGATGCATGTAAAGTGTACGGAATACAGACTGTCATATTGAAGGAAACAATGTAAATTACATGTCTATTGGGTAGAACTCGCTTGAAGAGAATTTTTCTGCGAAATGTGCCTCATTTTCAAAACTGCCATTAGGAGAACCCTGTGAAATCTGAGAAAATGCTTCTAAGTGTCAATATGCCTTGAATGGTGAATGAAAGTCCGGTAATCCACATGTTAATAAGAGTGTAGTAATTATTTTTCAAACCGTGATTACAGTCGAGCGCTGCGTAATGGAATTTCACCGTAATGAAACAATTTAAATTAAAATTCTATTGCGTAGAACTAGCTAGAATAGAATTTTTCGGTGAAAATTGCATGATTATGGAATCTGAAGTTTGGAGAAAGCTTCAAAATGAGAGTAAATATTTCTAGGTGTAAATATGCCTTTATGTTGAAAGACAGTACGGTAATCCACATTTTCACAACATATTAAAAAATCTTTTTCTAATCAGTGGTGCATGTAACTTGTTCGGAACGTTGAATTTCACGGTGACTGAAACAATGTAAACTACTTCTCTATTGGGTAGAACTCGCTCCAAGAGAATTTTTCTGTGAAAACTGCATCATTTTTGAAACTGGCGTTTGGAAAACGCAGCAAAATCTGAGAAAATACTTCTAAGTATCAATATTCAATCTATTGTGATGAAAGTTCGGTAATCCACACGCTAACAAATCTGTAGTGAATATTTGTCGAATCCATTATGCATGTAGCATGTTCGGAACACGGAATTTCATGGCCAGGGATTTTATGTAAATTACATTTCTCTTGGTTAGAAATCACTCCAAGAGATTTTTTCCTGAAAATCTGCCTGATTTTCGAAACTGGCATTAGGAAAACACTGCGAACTCAGATGAATAGATTCTCGGTGTACATATGCATTGTAGGGTGGATGAAAGTTCGGTAATCTGCATGCTAACAACTCTGTAGTGAATATTTGTCGAATCCAAGATACATGAAGTGTGTTTGGGACACAGAATATCACGGTGAGCGAATCTATGTAAAGTGCATGTCACTTGGGTAGAACTCGCTCCAAGAGCTTTTCCTGCGAATTCTGCCTCATTTTCAAAACTGGCATTAGGAAAAAATTTCGAAATATGAGAAAATGCTTCAAAGTGTCAATATGGCTTTTATGGTGGATGAAAGTACGGTAATCCTTATGCTAACAACTCTTTAGTGAATATTTGTCGAATCTGTGCTGCATGTAGCTTTTTCTGAACACGGAATTTCACGATGACGGGTTCTATGTAAATTGCATGTCTATTGGGTAGAACTCGCTCCAAGAGGATTTTTCTGCGAAAACTGCATGATTTATAAACTGACATTAGGAGAAATCTACTAAATCAGAAAAAAACTTTCTATGTATAAATATGCATTGTAAGCTGGATGAAAGTTCGGTAATCCACATGTTCACAACTCATTAATGAATGATTGTCAAATCCGTGATGCATGTAACGTGTTCAGAACACGGAATGTCACGGTGAGTGAAATTAGGTATATTACATATCTTTTGGTAAGAACTCGCTCCAAGAACATTTTCCTGCCAAATCTGCCTCATTTTCAAACCTGGCATTTAAACTAACCTGTGAAATCTGAGAACAGTTTTCAAAGTGTCATTAAGCAATCTATGGTCAATGAAAGTGATGTAATCCACTTGCTAACAACTCTGTAGTGTATATTTTTGAATCCGAGATGCATGTAGCGTGTTCGAAACACGGAATTTCATGGTTTGCGAATCCATGTAAATTAAATATCTATTGTTTTGAACCCGTTCCAAGAGGATTTTGCCGTTAAATCTGCCTCCGTTTCGAAACTGTCATTTGGAAAGCTCTGTGAAATCAGAGAAAATGCTTCTAAGCATCAATATGCCTTGTACTGCGATGAAAGTCCTTTAATCCACATGCAAACAACTCTGTAGTGTATTTTTGTCGAATCCTATCTGCATGTAGAGTGTGCGAAACACGGAATTTCACAGCGGGAGAATCTATGTAATTTACATATCTATTGGGTAGAACATGCTCCAAAAGTTTTTTCCTTAGGAAACTGCCTGATTTTAGAAACTGCTATTAGGAAAAAGATGCAAACTCTGAGTTAATGTTTCTAGGTGTAAATATGCCTTGTATGGTGGATGAAAGTTCTGTAATACACATGTACACAACTCATTAAAAATGTTTCTCAAATCCGTGATGTATATAGTGTATTCAGAACACGGAATGTCACGTTGATGGAAACTATGTAAATTACATATCGATTGGTGAGAAACCTCTACAGGAGCATTTTACTGTAAAATCTACCTCTGTTTGGAAACTGGTGTTATGAAAACACTGCAAAACCTGAGCAAAATTTTAAGGTGACAATATGTCTTCAATGGTTTATTAAAGATGTGTAATTCACATTCTAACAACTCAGGAGTGAATATTTGTTGAATCCATGGTGCATGTACCTTTTTCGGAACACGGGATATTACGGTGACGGTATCTATGAAAATGGGATGTCTATTGGATCGAACATGCAGCAAGAGAATTTTTCTGCGAAAACTGCCTGATTTTCGTAACTGACGTTAGGAAAAATCTGCGAAATCTAAGTAAATATTTCTAGGTGTAAATATGCCTTGTATTGTGTTTGAAACATCGGTAATCCACATGCTCACGGTCATTAAATAATGTTTGTCGAAGCCATGATTAATGTAACGTTTATGGCACACGGAATGTGTCAGTGAGTGAAACTCGGAAAATAACAATTCTACTGGATAGAACTCGCTTGAATTGAATTTTTCTGCGAAAATTTCATGATTTTCGGAAATGGATGTAAGGGAAAACCTGCGAAATCAGAATAACTACATCTAGGGATAAATATGCCTTGTATGGTGAATGAGATTTTGGTAATCCAGATGCTCACACTCATTAGAGAATGTTTGTCGAATTCGTGATGCATGTAAAGTGTACGGAATACAGACTGTCATATTGAAGGAAACAATGTAAATTACATGTCTATTGGGTAGAACTCGCTTGAAGAGAATTTTTCTGCGAAATGTGCCTCATTTTCAAAACTGCCATTAGGAGAACCCTGTGAAATCTGAGAAAATGCTTCTAAGTGTCAATATGCCTTGAATGGTGAATGAAAGTCCGGTAATCCACATGTTAATAAGAGTGTAGTAATTATTTTTCAAACCGTGATTCATGTAGCGCTTTTTGAAATGGAATTTCACCGTAATGAAACAATTTAAATTAAAATTCTATTGCGTAGAACTAGCTAGAATAGAATTTTTCGGTGAAAATTGCATGATTATGGAATCTGAAGTTTGGAGAAAGCTTCAAAATGAGAGTAAATATTTCTAGGTGTAAATATGCCTTTATGTTGAAAGACAGTACGGTAATCCACATTTTCACAACATATTAAAAAATCTTTTTCTAATCAGTGGTGCATGTAACTTGTTCGGAACGTTGAATTTCACGGTGACTGAAACAATGTAAACTACTTCTCTATTGGGTAGAACTCGCTCCAAGAGAATTTTTCTGTGAAAACTGCATCATTTTTGAAACTGGCGTTTGGAAAACGCAGCAAAATCTGAGAAAATACTTCTAAGTATCAATATTCAATCTATTGTGATGAAAGTTCGGTAATCCACACGCTAACAAATCTGTAGTGAATATTTGTCGAATCCATTATGCATGTAGCATGTTCGGAACACGGAATTTCATGGCCAGGGATTTTATGTAAATTACATTTCTCTTGGTTAGAAATCACTCCAAGAGATTTTTTCCTGAAAATCTGCCTGATTTTCGAAACTGGCATTAGGAAAACACTGCGAACTCAGATGAATAGATTCTCGGTGTACATATGCATTGTAGGGTGGATGAAAGTTCGGTAATCTGCATGCTAACAACTCTGTAGTGAATATTTGTCGAATCCAAGATACATGAAGTGTGTTTGGGACACAGAATATCACGGTGAGCGAATCTATGTAAAGTGCATGTCACTTGGGTAGAACTCGCTCCAAGAGCTTTTCCTGCGAATTCTGCCTCATTTTCAAAACTGGCATTAGGAAAAAATTTCGAAATATGAGAAAATGCTTCAAAGTGTCAATATGGCTTTTATGGTGGATGAAAGTACGGTAATCCTTATGCTAACAACTCTTTAGTGAATATTTGTCGAATCTGTGCTGCATGTAGCTTTTTCTGAACACGGAATTTCACGATGACGGGTTCTATGTAAATTGCATGTCTATTGGGTAGAACTCGCTCCAAGATGATTTTTCTGCGAAAACTGCATGATTTATAAACTGACATTAGGAGAAATCTACTAAATCAGAAAAAAACTTTCTATGTATAAATATGCATTGTAAGCTGGATGAAAGTTCGGTAATCCACATGTTCACAACTCATTAATGAATGATTGTCAAATCCGTGATGCATGTAACGTGTTCAGAACACGGAATGTCACGGTGAGTGAAATTAGGTATATTACATATCTTTTGGTAAGAACTCGCTCCAAGAACATTTTCCTGCCAAATCTGCCTCATTTTCAAACCTGGCATTTAAACTAACCTGTGAAATCTGAGAACAGTTTTCAAAGTGTCATTAAGCAATCTATGGTCAATGAAAGTGATGTAATCCACTTGCTAACAACTCTGTAGTGTATATTTTTGAATCCGAGATGCATGTAGCGTGTTCGAAACACGGAATTTCATGGTTTGCGAATCCATGTAAATTAAATATCTATTGTTTTGAACCCGTTCCAAGAGGATTTTGCCGTTAAATCTGCCTCCGTTTCGAAACTGTCATTTGGAAAGCTCTGTGAAATCAGAGAAAATGCTTCTAAGCATCAATATGCCTTGTACTGCGATGAAAGTCCTTTAATCCACATGCAAACAACTCTGTAGTGTATTTTTGTCGAATCCTATCTGCATGTAGAGTGTGCGAAACACGGAATTTCACAGCGGGAGAATCTATGTAATTTACATATCTATTGGGTAGAACATGCTCCAAAAGTTTTTTCCTTAGGAAACTGCCTGATTTTAGAAACTGCTATTAGGAAAAAGATGCAAACTCTGAGTTAATGTTTCTAGGTGTAAATATGCCTTGTATGGTGGATGAAAGTTCTGTAATACACATGTACACAACTCATTAAAAATGTTTCTCAAATCCGTGATGTATATAGTGTATTCAGAACACGGAATGTCACGTTGATGGAAACTATGTAAATTACATATCGATTGGTGAGAAACCTCTACAGGAGCATTTTACTGTAAAATCTACCTCTGTTTGGAAACTGGTGTTATGAAAACACTGCAAAACCTGAGCAAAATTTTAAGGTGACAATATGTCTTCAATGGTTTATTAAAGATGTGTAATTCACATTCTAACAACTCAGGAGTGAATATTTGTTGAATCCATGGTGCATGTACCTTTTTCGGAACACGGGATATTACGGTGACGGTATCTATGAAAATGGGATGTCTATTGGATCGAACATGCAGCAAGAGAATTTTTCTGCGAAAACTGCCTGATTTTCGTAACTGACGTTAGGAAAAATCTGTGAAATCTAAGTAAATATTTCTAGGTGTAAATATGCCTTGTATTGTGTTTAAAACATCGGTAATCCACATGCTCACGGTCATTAAATAATGTTTGTCGAAGCCATGATTAATGTAACGTTTATGGCACACGGAATGTGTCAGTGAGTGAAACTCGGAAAATAACAATTCTACTGGATAGAACTCGCTTGAATTGAATTTTTCTGCGAAAATTTCATGATTTTCGGAAATGGATGTAAGGGAAAACCTGCGAAATCAGAATAACTACATCTAGGGATAAATATGCCTTGTATGGTGAATGACATTTTGGTAATCCAGATGCTCACACTCATTAGAGAATGTTTGTCGAATTCGTGATGCATGTAAAGTGTACGGAATACAGAGTGTCATATTGAAGGAAACAATGTAAATTACATGTCTATTGGGTAGAACTCGCTTGAAGAGAATTTTTCTGCGAAATGTGCCTCATTTTCAAAACTGCCATTAGGAGAACCCTGTGAAATCTGAGAAAATGCTTCTAAGTGTCAATATGCCTTGAATGGTGAATGAAAGTCCGGTAATCCACATGTTAATAAGAGTGTAGTAATTATTTTTCAAACCGTGATTCATGTAGCGCTTTTTGAAATGGAATTTCACCGTAATGAAACAATTTAAATTAAAATTCTATTGCGTAGAACTAGCTAGAATAGAATTTTTCGGTGAAAATTGCATGATTATGGAATCTGAAGTTTGGAGAAAGCTTCAAAATGAGAGTAAATATTTCTAGGTGTAAATATGCCTTTATGTTGAAAGACAGTACGGTAATCCACATTTTCACAACATATTAAAAAATCTTTTTCTAATCAGTGGTGCATGTAACTTGTTCAGAACGTGGAATTTCACGGTGACTGAAACAATGTAAACTACTTCTCTATTGGGTAGAACTCGCTCCAAGAGAATTTTTCTGTGAAAACTGCATCATTTTTGAAACTGGCGTTTGGAAAACGCAGCAAAATCTGAGAAAATACTTCTAAGTATCAATATTCAATCTATTGTGATGAAAGTTCGGTAATCCACACGCTAACAAATCTGTAGTGAATATTTGTCGAATCCATTATGCATGTAGCATGTTCGGAACACGGAATTTCATGGCCAGGGATTTTATGTAAATTACATTTCTCTTGGTTAGAAATCACTCCAAGAGATTTTTTCCTGAAAATCTGCCTGATTTTCGAAACTGGCATTAGGAAAACACTGCGAACTCAGATGAATAGATTCTCGGTGTACATATGCATTGTAGGGTGGATGAAAGTTCGGTAATCTGCATGCTAACAACTCTGTAGTGAATATTTGTCGAATCCAAGATACATGAAGTGTGTTTGGGACACAGAATATCACGGTGAGCGAATCTATGTAAAGTGCATGTCACTTGGGTAGAACTCGCTCCAAGAGCTTTTCCTGCGAATTCTGCCTCATTTTCAAAACTGGCATTAGGAAAAAATTTCGAAATATGAGAAAATGCTTCAAAGTGTCAATATGGCTTTTATGGTGGATGAAAGTACGGTAATCCTTATGCTAACAACTCTTTAGTGAATATTTGTCGAATCTGTGCTGCATGTAGCTTTTTCTGAACACGGAATTTCACGATGACGGGTTCTATGTAAATTGCATGTCTATTGGGTAGAACTCGCTCCAAGAGGATTTTTCTGCGAAAACTGCATGATTTATAAACTGACATTAGGAGAAATCTACTAAATCAGAAAAAAACTTTCTATGTATAAATATGCATTGTAAGCTGGATGAAAGTTCGGTAATCCACATGTTCACAACTCATTAATGAATGATTGTCAAATCCGTGATGCATGTAACGTGTTCAGAACACGGAATGTCACGGTGAGTGAAATTAGGTATATTACATATCTTTTGGTAAGAACTCGCTCCAAGAACATTTTCCTGCCAAATCTGCCTCATTTTCAAACCTGGCATTTAAACTAACCTGTGAAATCTGAGAACAGTTTTCAAAGTGTCATTAAGCAATCTATGGTCAATGAAAGTGATGTAATCCACTTGCTAACAACTCTGTAGTGTATATTTTTGAATCCGAGATGCATGTAGCGTGTTCGAAACACGGAATTTCATGGTTTGCGAATCCATGTAAATTAAATATCTATTGTTTTGAACCCGTTCCAAGAGGATTTTGCCGTTAAATCTGCCTCCGTTTCGAAACTGTCATTTGGAAAGCTCTGTGAAATCAGAGAAAATGCTTCTAAGCATCAATATGCCTTGTACTGCGATGAAAGTCCTTTAATCCACATGCAAACAACTCTGTAGTGTATTTTTGTCGAATCCTATCTGCATGTAGAGTGTGCGAAACACGGAATTTCACAGCGGGAGAATCTATGTAATTTACATATCTATTGGGTAGAACATGCTCCAAAAGTTTTTTCCTTAGGAAACTGCCTGATTTTAGAAACTGCTATTAGGAAAAAGATGCAAACTCTGAGTTAATGTTTCTAGGTGTAAATATGCCTTGTATGGTGGATGAAAGTTCTGTAATACACATGTACACAACTCATTAAAAATGTTTCTCAAATCCGTGATGTATATAGTGTATTCAGAACACGGAATGTCACGTTGATGGAAACTATGTAAATTACATATCGATTGGTGAGAAACCTCTACAGGAGCATTTTACTGTAAAATCTACCTCTGTTTGGAAACTGGTGTTATGAAAACACTGCAAAACCTGAGCAAAATTTTAAGGTGACAATATGTCTTCAATGGTTTATTAAAGATGTGTAATTCACATTCTAACAACTCAGGAGTGAATATTTGTTGAATCCATGGTGCATGTACCTTTTTCGGAACACGGGATATTACGGTGACGGTATCTATGAAAATGGGATGTCTATTGGATCGAACATGCAGCAAGAGAATTTTTCTGCGAAAACTGCCTGATTTTCGTAACTGACGTTAGGAAAAATCTGTGAAATCTAAGTAAATATTTCTAGGTGTAAATATGCCTTGTATTGTGTTTGAAACATCGGTAATCCACATGCTCACGGTCATTAAATAATGTTTGTCGAAGCCATGATTAATGTAACGTTTTTGGAACACGGAATGTGTCAGTGAGTGAAACTCGGAAAATAACAATTCTACTGGATAGAACTCGCTTGAATTGAATTTTTCTGCGAAAATTTCATGATTTTCGGAAATGGATGTAAGGGAAAACCTGCGAAATCCGAATAACTACATCTAGGGATAAATATGCCTTGTATGGTGAATGAAATTTTGGTAATCCAGATGCTCACACTCATTAGAGAATGTTTGTCGAATTCGTGATGCATGTAAAGTGTACGGAATACAGACTGTCATATTGAAGGAAACAATGTAAATTACATGTCTATTGGGTAGAACTCGCTTGAAGAGAATTTTTCTGCGAAATGTGCCTCATTTTCAAAACTGCCATTAGGAGAACCCTGTGAAATCTGAGAAAATGCTTCTAAGTGTCAATATGCCTTGAATGGTGAATGAAAGTCCGGTAATCCACATGTTAATAAGAGTGGAGTAATTATTTTTCAAACCGTGATTCATGTAGCGCTTTTTGAAATGGAATTTCACCATAATGAAACAATTTAAATTAAAATTCTTTTGCGTAGAACTAGCTAGAATAGAATTTTTCGGTGAAAATTGCATGATTATGGAATCTGAAGTTTGGAGAAAGCTTCAAAATGAGAGTAAATATTTCTAGGTGTAAATATGCCTTTATGTTGAAAGACAGTACGGTAATCCACATTTTCACAACATATTAAAAAATCTTTTTCTAATCAGTGGTGCATGTAACTTGTTCGGAACGTGGAATTTCACGGTGACTGAAACAATGTAAACTACTTCTCTATTGGGTAGAACTCGCTCCAAGAGAATTTTTCTGTGAAAACTGCATCATTTTTGAAACTGGCGTTTGGAAAACGCAGCAAAATCTGAGAAAATACTTCTAAGTATCAATATTCAATCTATTGTGATGAAAGTTCGGTAATCCACACGCTAACAAATCTGTAGTGAATATTTGTCGAATCCATTATGCATGTAGCATGTTCGGAACACGGAATTTCATGGCCAGGGATTTTATGTAAATTACATTTCTCTTGGTTAGAAATCACTCCAAGAGATTTTTTCCTGAAAATCTGCCTGATTTTCGAAACTGGCATTAGGAAAACACTGCGAACTCAGATGAATAGATTCTCGGTGTACATATGCATTGTAGGGTGGATGAAAGTTCGGTAATCTGCATGCTAACAACTCTGTAGTGAATATTTGTCGAATCCAAGATACATGAAGTGTGTTTGGGACACAGAATATCACGGTGAGCGAATCTATGTAAAGTGCATGTCACTTGGGTAGAACTCGCTCCAAGAGCTTTTCCTGCGAATTCTGCCTCATTTTCAAAACTGGCATTAGGAAAAAATTTCGAAATATGAGAAAATGCTTCAAAGTGTCAATATGGCTTTTATGGTGGATGAAAGTACGGTAATCCTTATGCTAACAACTCTTTAGTGAATATTTGTCGAATCTGTGCTGCATGTAGCTTTTTCTGAACACGGAATTTCACGATGACGGGTTCTATGTAAATTGCATGTCTATTGGGTAGAACTCGCTCCAAGAGGATTTTTCTGCGAAAACTGCATGATTTATAAACTGACATTAGGAGAAATCTACTAAATCAGAAAAAAACTTTCTATGTATAAATATGCATTGTAAGCTGGATGAAAGTTCGGTAATCCACATGTTCACAACTCATTAATGAATGATTGTCAAATCCGTGATGCATGTAACGTGTTCAGAACACGGAATGTCACGGTGAGTGAAATTAGGTATATTACATATCTTTTGGTAAGAACTCGCTCCAAGAACATTTTCCTACCAAATCTGCCTCATTTTCAAACCTGGCATTTAAACTAACCTGTGAAATCTGAGAACAGTTTTCAAAGTGTCATTAAGCAATCTATGGTCAATGAAAGTGATGTAATCCACTTGCTAACAACTCTGTAGTGTATATTTTTGAATCCGAGATGCATGTAGCGTGTTCGAAACACGGAATTTCATGGTTTGCGAATCCATGTAAATTAAATATCTATTGTTTTGAACCCGTTCCAAGAGGATTTTGCCGTTAAATCTGCCTCCGTTTCGAAACTGTCATTTGGAAAGCTCTGTGAAATCAGAGAAAATGCTTCTAAGCATCAATATGCCTTGTACTGCGATGAAAGTCCTTTAATCCACATGCAAACAACTCTGTAGTGTATTTTTGTCGAATCCTATCTGCATGTAGAGTGTGCGAAACACGGAATTTCACAGCGGGAGAATCTATGTAATTTACATATCTATTGGGTAGAACATGCTCCAAAAGTTTTTTCCTTAGGAAACTGCCTGATTTTAGAAACTGCTATTAGGAAAAAGATGCAAACTCTGAGTTAATGTTTCTAGGTGTAAATATGCCTTGTATGGTGGATGAAAGTTCTGTAATACACATGTACACAACTCATTAAAAATGTTTCTCAAATCCGTGATGTATATAGTGTATTCAGAACGCGGAATGTCACGTTGATGGAAACTATGTAAATTACATATCGATTGGTGAGAAACCTCTACAGGAGCATTTTACTGTAAAATCTACCTCTGTTTGGAAACTGGTGTTATGAAAACACTGCAAAACCTGAGCAAAATTTTAAGGTGACAATATGTCTTCAATGGTTTATTAAAGATGTGTAATTCACATTCTAACAACTCAGGAGTGAATATTTGTTGAATCCATGGTGCATGTACCTTTTTCGGAACACGGGATATTACGGTGACGGTATCTATGAAAATGGGATGTCTATTGGATCGAACATGCAGCAAGAGAATTTTTCTGCGAAAACTGCCTGATTTTCGTAACTGACGTTAGGAAAAATCTGCGAAATCTAAGTAAATATTTCTAGGTGTAAATATGCCTTGTATTGTGTTTGAAACATCGGTAATCCACATGCTCATGGTCATTAAATAATGTTTGTCGAAGCCATGATTAATGTAACGTTTTTGGAACACGGAATGTGTCAGTGAGTGAAACTCGGAAAATAACAATTCTACTGGATAGAACTCGCTTGAATTGAATTTTTCTGCGAAAATTTCATGATTTTCAGAAATGGATGTAAGGGAAAACCTGCGAAATCAGAATAACTACATCTAGGGATAAATATGCCTTGTATGGTGAATGAGATTTTGGTAATCCAGATGCTCACACTCATTAGAGAATGTTTGTCGAATTCGTGATGCATGTAAAGTGTACGGAATACAGAGTGTCATATTGAAGGAAACAATGTAAATTACATGTCTATTGGGTAGAACTCGCTTGAAGAGAATTTTTCTGCGTAATGTGCCTCATTTTCAAAACTGCCATTAGGAGAACCCTGTGAAATCTGAGAAAATGCTTCTAAGTGTCAATATGCCTTGAATGGTGAATGAAAGTCTGGTAATCCACATGTTAATAAGAGTGTAGTAATTATTTTTCAAACCGTGATTCATGTAGCGCTTTTTGAAATGGAATTTCACCGTAATGAAACAATTTAAATTAAAATTCTATTGCGTAGAACTAGCTAGAATAGAATTTTTCGGTGAAAATTGCATGATTATGGAATCTGAAGTTTGGAGAAAGCTTCAAAATGAGAGTAAATATTTCTAGGTGTAAATATGCCTTTATGTTGAAAGACAGTACGGTAATCCACATTTTCACAGCATATTAAAAAATCTTTTTCTAATCAGTGGTGCATGTAACTTGTTCGGAACGTGGAATTTCACGGTGACTGAAACAATGTAAACTACTTCTCTATTGGGTAGAACTCGCTCCAAGAGAATTTTTCTGTGAAAACTGCATCATTTTTGAAACTGGCGTTTGGAAAACGCAGCAAAATCTGAGAAAATACTTCTAAGTATCAATATTCAATCTATTGTGATGAAAGTTCGGTAATCCACACGCTAACAAATCTGTAGTGAAAATTTGTCGAATCCATTATGCATGTAGCATGTTCGGAACACGGAATTTCATGGCCAGGGATTTTATGTAAATTACATTTCTCTTGGTTAGAAATCACTCCAAGAGATTTTTTCCTGAAAATCTGCCTGATTTTCGAAACTGGCATTAGGAAAACACTGCGAACTCAGATGAATAGATTCTCGGTGTACATATGCATTGTAGGGTGGATGAAAGTTCGGTAATCTGCATGCTAACAACTCTGTAGTGAATATTTGTCGAATCCAAGATACATGAAGTGTGTTTGGGACACAGAATATCACGGTGAGCGAATCTATGTAAAGTGCATGTCACTTGGGTAGAACTCGCTCCAAGAGCTTTTCCTGCGAATTCTGCCTCATTTTCAAAACTGGCATTAGGAAAAAATTTCGAAATATGAGAAAATGCTTCAAAGTGTCAATATGGCTTTTATGGTGGATGAAAGTACGGTAATCCTTATGCTAACAACTCTTTAGTGAATATTTGTCGAATCTGTGCTGCATGTAGCTTTTTCTGAACACGGAATTTCACGATGACGGGTTCTATGTAAATTGCATGTCTATTGGGTAGAACTCGCTCCAAGAGGATTTTTCTGCGAAAACTGCATGATTTATAAACTGACATTAGGAGAAATCTACTAAATCAGAAAAAACTTTCTATGTATAAATATGCATTGTAAGCTGGATGAAAGTTCGGTAATCCACATGTTCACAACTCATTAATGAATGATTGTCAAATCCGTGATGCATGTAACGTGTTCAGAACACGGAATGTCACGGTGAGTGAAATAAGGTATATTACATATCTTTTGGTAAGAACTCGCTCCAAGAACATTTTCCTGCCAAATCTGCCTCATTTTCAAACCTGGCGTTTAAACTAACCTGTGAAATCTGAGAACAGTTTTCAAAGTGTCATTAAGCAATCTATGGTCAATGAAAGTGATGTAATCCACTTGCTAACAACTCTGTAGTGTATATTTTTGAATCCGAGATGCATGTAGCGTGTTCGAAACACGGAATTTCATGGTTTGCGAATCCATGTAAATTAAATATCTATTGTTTTGAACCCGTTCCAAGAGGATTTTGCCATTAAATCTGCCTCCGTTTCGAAACTGTCATTTGGAAAGCTCTGTGAAATCAGAGAAAATGCTTCTAAGCATCAATATGCCTTGTACTGCGATGAAAGTCCTTTAATCCACATGCAAACAACTCTGTAGTGTATTTTTGTCGAATCCTATCTGCATGTAGAGTGTGCGAAACACGGAATTTCACAGCGGGAGAATCTATGTAATTTACATATCTATTGGGTAGAACATGCTCCAAAAGTTTTTTCCTTAGGAAACTGCCTGATTTTAGAAACTGCTATTAGGAAAAAGATGCAAACTCTGAGTTAATGTTTCTAGGTGTAAATATGCCTTGTATGGTGGATGAAAGTTCTGTAATACACATGTACACAACTCATTAAAAATGTTTCTCAAATCCGTGATGTATATAGTGTATTCAGAACGCGGAATGTCACGTTGATGGAAACTATGTAAATTACATATCGATTGGTGAGAAACCTCTACAGGAGCATTTTACTGTAAAATCTACCTCTGTTTGGAAACTGGTGTTATGAAAACACTGCAAAACCTGAGCAAAATTTTAAGGTGACAATATGTCTTCAATGGTTTATTAAAGATGTGTAATTCACATTCTAACAACTCAGGAGTGAATATTTGTTGAATCCATGGTGCATGTACCTGTTTCGGAACACGGGATATTACGGTGACGGTATCTATGAAAATGGGATGTCTATTGGATCGAACATGCAGCAAGAGAATTTTTCTGCGAAAACTGCCTGATTTTCGTAACTGACGTTAGGAAAAATCTGCGAAATCTAAGTAAATATTTCTAGGTGTAAATATGCCTTGTATTGTGTTTGAAACATCGGTAATCCACATGCTCACGGTCATTAAATAATGTTTGTCGAAGCCATGATTAATGTAACGTTTTTGGAACACGGAATGTGTCAGTGAGTGAAACTCGGAAAATAACAATTCTACTGGATAGAACTCGCTTGAATTGAATTTTTCTGCGAAAATTTCATGATTTTCGGAAATGGATGTTAGGGAAAACCTGCGAAATCAGAATAACTACATCTAGGGATAAATATGCCTTGTATGGTGAATGAAATTTTGGTAATCCAGATGCTCACACTCATTAGAGAATGTTTGTCGAATTCGTGATGCATGTAAAGTGTACGGAATACAGACTGTCATATTGAAGGAAACAATGTAAATTACATGTCTATTGGGTAGAACTCGCTTGAAGAGTATTTTTCTGCGAAATGTGCCTCATTTTCAAAACTGCCATTAGGAGAACCCTGTGAAATCTGAGAAAATGCTTCTAAGTGTCAATATGCCTTGAATGGTGAATGAAAGTCCGGTAATCCACATGTTAATAAGAGTGTAGTAATTATTTTTCAAACCGTGATTCATGTAGCGCTTTTTGAAATGGAATTTCACCGTAATGAAACAATTTAAATTAAAATTCTATTGCGTAGAACTAGCTAGAATAGAATTTTTCGGTGAAAATTGCATGATTATGGAATCTGAAGTTTGGAGAAAGCTTCAAAATGAGAGTAAATATTTCTAGGTGTAAATATGCCTTTATGTTGAAAGACAGTACGGTAATCCACATTTTCACAACATATTAAAAAATCTTTTTCTAATCAGTGGTGCATGTAACTTGTTCGGAACGTGGAATTTCACGGTGACTGAAACAATGTAAACTACTTCTCTATTGGGTAGAACTCGCTCCAAGAGAATTTTTCTGTGAAAACTGCATCATTTTTGAAACTGGCGTTTGGAAAACGCAGCAAAATCTGAGAAAATACTTCTAAGTATCAATATTCAATCTATTGTGATGAAAGTTCGGTAATCCACACGCTAACAAATCTGTAGTGAATATTTGTCGAATCCATTATGCATGTAGCATGTTCGGAACACGGAATTTCATGGCCAGGGATTTTATGTAAATTACATTTCTCTTGGTTAGAAATCACTCCAAGAGATTTTTTCCTGAAAATCTGCCTGATTTTCGAAACTGGCATTAGGAAAAAATTTCGAAATATGAGAAAATGCTTCAAAGTGTCAATATGGCTTTTATGGTGGATGAAAGTACGGTAATCCTTATGCTAACAACTCTTTAGTGAATATTTGTCGAATCTGTGCTGCATGTAGCTTTTTCTGAACACGGAATTTCACGATGACGGGTTCTATGTAAACTGCATGTCTATAGGGTAGAACTCGCTCCAAGAGGATTTTTCTGCGAAAACTGCATGATTTATAAACTGACATTAGGAGAAATCTACTAAATCAGAAAAAACTTTCTATGTATAAATATGCATTGTAAGCTGGATGAAAGTTTGGTAATCCACATGTTCACAACTCATTAATGAATGATTGTCAAATCCGTGATGCATGTAACGTGTTCAGAACACGGAATGTCACGCTGAGTGAAATTAGGTATATTACATATCTTTTGGTAAGAACTCGCTCCAAGAGCATTTTCCTGCCAAATCTGCCTCATTTTCAAACCTGGCTTTAAAACTAACCTGTGAAATCTGAGAAAAGGCTTCAAAGTGTCAGTAAGCCATGTATGGTGGATGAAACTGCTGTAATCCACTTGCTAACAACTCTGCAGTGAATATTTGTCGAATCCGAGATGCATGTAGCGTGTTCGGAACACGGAAATTCACGGTGAGCGAATCCATGTAAATTACATGTCTATTGTTTTGAACCCGCTCCAAGAGGTTTTTGCCGTGAAATCTGCCTCAGTTTCGAAACTGGCGTTTGGAAAGCTCTGTGAAATCAGAGAAAATGCTTCTAAGCATCAATATGCCTTGTATTTTGATGAAAGTCCTGTAATCCACATGCAAACAACTCTGTAGTGTATTTTTGTCGAATCCTTTCTGCATGTAGCGTGTGCGAATCACGGAATTTCACAGCGGGAGAATCTATGTAATTTACATATCTATTGGGTAGAACATGCTCCAAAAGTTTTTTCCTTAGGAAACTGCCTGATTTTCGAAACTGCTATTAGGAAAATGCTGCAAAATAAGAGTTAATATTTCTAGGTGTAAATATGCCTTGTATGGTGGATGAAAGTACTGTAATATACATATACACAACTCATTACAAATGTATCTCAAATCCGTGATGTATGTAGTGTGTTCGGAAAACGGAAAATCACGTTGAAGGAAACTATGTAAATTACATATCTATTGGTGAGAACCCGCTCCAGGAGCATTTTACTGTAAAATCTACCTCTGTTTGAAAACTGGTGTTATGAAAACACTGCAAAACCTGAGCAAATGCTTTAAGGTGACAATATGTCTTCAATGGTTTATTAAAGATGTGTAATTCATATTCTAACAACTCAGGAGTGAATATTTGTTAAATCCATGGTGCATGTACCTTTTTCGGAACACGGAATGTTACGGTGACGGTATCTATGAAAATGGGATGTCTATTGGATCGAACATGCAGCAAGAGAATTTTTCTGCGAAAACTGCCTGATATTCGTAACTGACTTTATGAAAAATCTGCGAAATCTAAGTAAATATTTCTAGGTGTAAATATGCCTTGTATTGTGGTTGAAACATCGGTAATCCACATGCTCACGGTCAATAAATAATGTTTGTCGAAGCCGTGATTAATGTGAAGTTTTCGGAACACGGAATGTCTCGGTGAGTGAAACTCAGAAAATAACATTTCTACTGGATAGAACTCGCTTGAATTGAAATTTTCTGCGAAAATTTAATGATTTTCAAACTGGATGTTAGGAAAAATCTGCGAAATCAGAATAACTACAACTAGGTGTAAATATGCCTTGTATGGTGGATGAAATATTGGTAATTCACATGCTCAACTCATTAGGGAATGTTTGTCGAATTCGTGATGCATGTACAGTGTACGGATTACAGAGTATCATATTGAAGGAAACAATGTAAATTACATGTCTATTGGGTAGAACTCGCTTGAAGAGTATTTTTCTGTGAAATGTGCCTCATTTTCAAAACTGCCATTAGGAGAACCCAGTGAAATCTGAGAAAATGCTTCTAAGTGTCAATATGCCTTGAATGGTGAATGAAATTCCGGTAATCCACATGTTAATAACAGTGTAGTAATTATTTTTCAAACCGTGATTCATGTATCGCTTTTGGAAAACGGAAATTCACCGTAATGAAACAATTTAAAATACAATTCTATTGGGTAGAACTAGCTAGAATAGACTTTTTCTGTGAAAATTGCATGATTATGGAATCTGAAGTTTGGAGAAAGCTTCAAAATGAGAGTACATATTTCTAGGTGTAAATATGCCTTTATGTTGGAAGAAAGGTCGGTAATCCACATTTTCACAACATATTAAAGAATCTTTTTCTAATCCGTGATGCATATACCGTGTTTGGAACGAGGAATTTCACGGTGACTGAAACAATTTAAATTACTTCCATATTGGGTAGAACTCGCTCCAAGAGTATTTTTCTGCTAAAACTGCTTCATTTTTGACACTGGCGTTTGGAAAACACCACCAAATTTGAGAAAATACTTCTAAGTATCAATATTAAATATATTGTGATGAAAGTTCGGTAATCCACATGCTAACAAATCTATAGTGAATATTTGTCGAATCCAATATGCATGTAGCATGTTCAGAACATGGAATTTCATTGCCAGGGAGTTGATGTAAATTACATTTCTCTTTGTTAGAAATCACTTCAAGAGATTATTCCTGAAAAATCTGCCTGATTATAAAAACTGGAGTTAGCAAAACACTGCGAACTCAGATGAATATATTCTCGGTCAACATATGCCTTGTAGGGTAGATGAAAGTTCGGTAATCTGCATTCTAACAACTCTGTAGTGAATATTTGTCGAATCCGAGATACATGAAGCGTGTTCGGAACACAGAATATCACGATGAGCGAATGTATGTAAAATACATGTCACTTGGGTAGAACTCGCTCCAAGAGATTTTTCTGCAAATTCTACCTCATTTTCAAAACTGGCATTAGGAAATAATTTCGAAATATGAGAAAATGCTTCAAAGTGTCAATATGGCTTTTATGGTGGATGAAAGTCCGGTTATGTTTATGCTAACAACTCTGTAGTGAATATTTGTTGAATCCGTGATGCATGTAGCTTTTTCGGAACACGGAATTTCACGATGATAAGTTCTATGTAAATATAATTTATTGGGTAGAACTCTCTCCAAGAGGATTTTTCTACTAAAACTGCATGATTTAAAATCTACCAGTAGTTGAAATCTACTAAATCAGAAAAAACATTCTATGTATAAATATGCATTGTAAGGTGGATGAAAGTTCGGTAATACACATGTTCACAACTCATTAAAGGATGTTTGTCGAATCCGTGATGGATGTTACGTGTTCAGATCACGGAATGTCACGGTGAGTGAAACTAAATAAATTACATATCTTTTGGTTAGAACTCGCTCCAAGAGCATTTTCCTGCCAAATCTGCCTCATTTTCAAACCTGGCATTAAAACTAACCTGTGAAATCTGAGAAAAGTCTTCAAAGTGTCAGTAAGCCATGTATGGTGGATGAAACTGCTGTAATCCACTTGCTAACAACTCTGTAGTGAATATTTGTCGAATCCGAGATGGATGTAGCGTGTTCGGAACACGGAATTTCACGGTGAGCGAATCCATGTAAATTACATGTCTATTGTTTTGAAACCGCTCCAAGAGGTTTTTGCCGTGAAATCTGCCTCAGTTTCGAAACTGGCGTTTGGAAAGCTCTGTGAAATCAGATAAAATGCTTCTAAGCATCAATATGCCTTGTATTGTGATGAAAGTCCTGTAATCCACATGTAAACAACTCTGTAGTGTATTTTTGTCGAATCATATCTGCATGTAGCGTGTGCAAAACACGGAAATTCACAGGGGGAGAATCGATGTAATTTACATATTTATAGGTAAAAAAACTCTCCAACAGTTTTTTCCTTAGGAAACTGACTGATTTTCGAAACTGCTATTAGGAAAAAGCTGCAAACTAAGAGTTAACATTTCTAGGTGTAAATATGCCTTGTATGGTGGATGAAAGTTCTGTAATACACATGTACACAACTCATTAAAAATGTTTCTCAAATCCGTGATGTATGTAGTGTGTTCGGATCACGGAATGTCACGTTGAAGGAAACTATGTAAATTACATATCTATTGGTGAGAACCCGCTCCAGGAGCATTTTATTGTAAAATCTACCTCTGTTTGGAAACTGGTGTTATGAAAACACTGCAAAACCTGAGCAAAAGCTTTATGGTGACAATATGTCTTCAATGGTTTATTAAAGATGTGTAATTCACATTCTAACAACTCAGGAGTGAATATTTGTTGAATCCATGGTGCATGTACCTTTTTCGTAACACGGAAAGTTAAGGTGACGGTATCTATGAAAATGAGGTGTCTATTGGGTCGAACATGCAGCAAGAGAATTTTTCAGCGAAAACTGCCTGATATTCGTAACTGACGTTAGGAAAAATCTGCGAAATCTAAGTAAATATTTCTAGGTGTAAATATGCCTTGTATTGTGGTTGAAACATCGGTAATCCACATGCTCACGGTCATTAAATAATGTTTGTCGAAGCCGTCATTAATGTAACGTTTTCGGAACACGGAATGTCTCGGTGAGTGAAACTCGGAAAATAACAATTCTACTGGGTAGAACTCGCTTGAATTGAATTTTTCTGCGAAAATTTCATGATTTTCGAAACTGGATGTTAGGAAAAACCTGCAAAATCAGAATAACTACAAATAGATGTAAATATGCTTGGTATGGTGGATGAAATTTTGGTAATCCACATGCTCACACTCCTTAGAGAATGTTTGTCGAATTCGTGATGCATGTAATGTGTACGATATACAGAATGTCATATTGAAGGAAACAATGTAAATTACAAGTCTATTGGGTAGAACTCGCTTGAAGAGAATTTTTCTGTGAAATGTGCCTCATTTTCAAAACTGCCATTAGGAGAACCCTGTGATATCTGAGAAAATGTTTCTAAGTGTCAATATGCCTTGAATGGTGAATGAAAGTCCGGTAATCCACATGTTAATAACAGTGTAGTAATTATTTTTCAAACCGTGATTCATGTAGCGCTTTTGGAAAACGGAATTTCACCGTAATGGAACAATTTAAAATACAATTCTATTGGGTAGAACTAGCTAGAATAGACTTTTTCTGCGAAAATTGCATGATTATGGAATCTGAAGTTTGGAGAAAGCTTCAAAATGAGAGTACATATTTCTAGGTGTAAATAAGCCTTTATGTTGTAAGAAAGTTCAGTAATCCGCATTTTCACAACATATTACAGAATCTTTTTCTAATCCGTGATGCATATACCGTGTTTGGAACGTGGAATTTCACGGTGACTGAAACAATGTAAATTACTACTCTATTGTGTAGAACTCGCTCCAATAAAATTTTTCTGCGATAAATGCTTCATTTTTGAAACTGGCGTTTGGAAAACACTGCAAAATCTGAGAAAATACTTCTAAGTATCAATATTCAATCTATTGTGATGAAAGTTCGGTAATCCACATGCTAACAAATATGTACTGAATATTTTTCGAATCAATTATGCATGTAGCATGTTCGGAAAATGGAATTTCATGGCCAGGGAGTTGATGTAAATTACATTTCTCTTGGTTAGAAAACACTCCAAGAGATTTTTCCTGAGAAATCTGCCTGATTATCAAAACTGGCGTTAGGAAAACACTGCGAACTCAGATGAATATATTCTCGGTGTACATATGCCTTGTAGGGTGGATGAAAGTTTGGTAATCCGCATGCTAACAACTCCGTAGTGAATATTTGTTCAATCCAAGATACATGAAGCGTGTTCGGAACACAGAATATCACAGTGAGCGAATGTATGTAAAATAAATGTCACTTGGTTAGAACTCGCTCCAAGAGCTTTTTCTGCGAATTCTGCCTCATTTTCAAAACTGACATTAGGAAAAACTTTCGAAATATGAGAAAATGCTTCAAAGTGTCAATATGGCTTTTATGGTGGATGAAAGTCCGGTTATCTTTATGCTAACAACTCTGTAGTGAATATTTGTCGATTCCGTGATGCATGTAGCTTTTTCGGAACACGGAATATCACGATGACATGTTCTATGTAAATTGCAAATCTATTGGGTAGAACTCTCTCCAAGAGGATTATTCTGCGAAAACTGCATGATTTAAAAACTGACATTAAGAGAAATCTACTAAATCAGAAAAAAATTTCTATGTATAAATATGCATTTTAAGGTGGATGAAAGTTCGGTAATACACATGTTCACAACTCATTAAAGGATGTTTGTCGAATCCGTGATGGATGTTACGTGTTCAGATCACGGAATGTCACGGTGAGTGAAACTAAGTAAATTACATATCTTTTGGTTAGAACTCGCTCCAAGACCATTTTCCTGCCAAATCTGCCTCATTTTCAAACCTGGCATTAAAACTAACCTGTGAAATCTGAGAAAAGTCTTCAAAGTGTCAGTAAGCCTTGTATGGTGGATGAAAGTGCTGTAATTCAATTGCTAACAACTGTGTAGTGAATATTTGTCGAATCCGAGATGCATGTAGCGTGTTCGGAGCACGGAATTTCACGGTGAGCGAATCCATGTAAATTACATGTCTATTGTTTTGAACCCGCTCCAAGAGTTTTTTGCCGTGAAATCTGCCTCAGTTTCGAAACTGGCGTTTGGAAAGCTCTGTGAAATCAGAGAAATTGCTTCTAAGCATCAATATGCCTTGTATTGTGATGAAAGTCCTGTAATCCACATGCAAACAACTGTGTAGTGTATTTTTATCGAATCCTATCTGCATGTAGCGTGTGCGAAACACGGAATTTCACAGCGGTAGAATCGATATAATTTACATATTTATTGGTAAGAAAACTCTCCAACAGTTTTTTCCTTAGGAAACTGCCTGATATTTGAAACTGCTTTTAGGAAAAAGCTGCAAACTAAGATTTAATGTTTCTAGGTGTAAATATGCCTTGTATGGTGGATGAAAGTTCTGTAATACACATGTACACAACTCATTAAAAATGTTTCTCAAATCCGTGATGTATGTAGTGTGTTCGGAACACGGAATGTCACGTTGAAGTAAACTATGTAAATTACATATCTATTGGTGAGAAACTGCTCCAGGAGCATTTTACTGTAAAATCTACCTCTGTTTGAAAACTGGTGTTATGAAAAAACTGCAAAACCTGAGCAAATGCTTTAAGGTGACAATATGTCTTCAATGGTTTATTAAAGATGTGTAATTCATATTCTAACAACTCAGGAGTGAATATTTGTTGAATCCATGGTGCATGTACCTTTTTCGTAACACGGAAATTTAAGGTGACGGTATCTATGAAAATGAGGTGTCTATTGGATCGAACATGCAGCAAGAGAATTTTTCTGCGAAAACTGCCTGATTTTCGTAACTGACGTTATGAAAAATCTGCGAAATTTAAGTAAATATTTCTAGGTGTAAATATGCCTTGTATTGTGGTTGAAACATCGGTAATCCACATGCTCACGGTCATTAAATAATGTTTGTCGAAGCCGTCATTAATGTAACATTTTTGGAACACGGAATGTCTCGGTGAGTGAAACTCGGAAAATAACAATTCTACTGGGTAGAACTCGCTTGAATTGAATTTTTCTTCGAAAATTTCATGATTTTCGAAACTGGATGTTAGGAAAAACCTGCGAAATCCGAATAACTACAACTAGGTGTAAATATGCCTTGTATGGTGGATGAAATATTGGTAATCCACATGCTCACACTCATTAGGGAATGTTTGTCGAATTCGTGATGCATGTACTTTGTACGGAATACAGAGTATCATATTGAAGGAAACAATGTAAATTTCATGTCTATTGGGTAGAACTAGCTAGAAGAGAATTTTTCTGTGAAATGTGCCTCATTTTCAAAACTGCCATTAGGAGAACCCTGTGATATCTGAAAAAATGCTTCTAAGTGTCAATATGCCTTGAATGATGAATGAAAGTCCGGTAATCCACATGTTAATAACAGTGTAGTAAATATTTTTCAAACCGTGATTCATGTAGCGCTTTTGGAAAACGGAAATTCACCGTAATGGAACAATTTAAAATACAATTCTATTGGGTAGAACTAGCTAGAATAGACTTTTTCTGCGAAAATTGCATGATTATGGAATCTGAAGTTTGGAGAAAGCTTCAAAATGCGAGTACATATTTCTAGGTGTAAATACGCCTTTATGTTGTAAGAAAGTACAGTAATCCACATTTTCACAACATATTACAGAATCTTTTTCTAATCCGTGATGCATATACCGTGTTTGGAACGTGGAATTTCACGGTGACTGAAACAATGTAAATTACTTCTCTATTGTGTAGAACACGCTCCAATAAAATTTTTCTGCGATAAATGCTTCATTTTTGAAACTGGCGTTTGGAAAACACTGCAAAATCTGAGAAAATACTTCTAAGTATCAATATTCAATCTATTGTGATGAAAGTTCGGTAATCCACATGCTAACAAATCTGTAGTGAATATTTGTCGAATCAATTATGCATGTAGCATGTTCGGAAGACGGAATTTCAAGGCCAGGGAGTTGATGTAAATTACATTTCTCTTGGTTAGAAATCACTCCAAGAGATTTTTCCTGAGAAATCTGCCTGATTATCAAAACTGGCGTTAGGAAAACACTGCGAACTCAGATGAATATATTCTCGGTGTACATATGCCTTGTAGGGTGGATGAAAGTTTGGTAATCCGCATGCTAACAACTCTGTAGTGAATATTTGTCGAATCCAAGATACATGAAGCGTGTTCGGAACACAGAATATCACGGTGAGCGAATGTATGTAAAATACATGTCACTTGTTTAGAACTCGCTCCAAGAGCTTTTTCTGCGAATTCTGCCTCATTTTCAAAACTGACATTAGGAAAAACTTTCGAAATATGAGAAAATGTTTCAAAGTGTCAATATGGATTTTATGGTGGATGAAAGTAAGTTAATCCTTATGCTAACAACTCTGTAGTGAATAATTGTTGAATTCGTGATGCATGTAGCTTTTTCGGAACACGGAATTTCACGATTACATGTTCTATGTAAATTGAAAATCTATTGGGTAGAGCTCTCTCCAACAGGATTTTTCGGTGAAAACTGCATGAATTAAAAACTGACAGTAGGAAAAATCTACTAAATCAGAAAAAACATTCTATGTATAAATATGCATTGTAAGGTGGATGAAAGTTCGGTAATACACATGTTCACAACTCATTAAAGGATGTTTGTCGAATCCGTGATGCATGTTATGTGTTCAGATCACGGAATGTCACGGTGAGTGAAACTAAGTAAATTACATATCTTTTGGTTAGAACTCGCTTCTAGAGCATTTTCCTGCCAAATCTGCCTCATTTTCAAACCTGGCATTAAAACTAAACTGTGAAATCTGAGAAAAGTCTTCAAAGTGTCAGTAAGCCATGTATGGTGGATGAAAGTGCTGTAATGCACCTGCTAACAACTCTGTAGTGAATATTTGTCGAATCCGAGATGCATGTAGCGTGTTCGGAACACGGAATTTCTCGGTGAGCGAATCCAAGTAAATTACATATCTATTGTTTTGAACGTGCTCCAAGAGGTTTTTGCCGTGAAATCTGCCTCAGTTTCGAAACTGGCGTTTGGAAAGCTCTGTGAAATCAGAGAAAATGCTCCTAAGCTTCAATATGCCTAGTACTGTAATGAAAGTCCTGTAATCCACATGCAAACAACTCTGTAGTGTATTTTTGTCGAATCATATCTGCATGTAGCGTGTGCGAAACACGGAATTTCACAGCAGGAGAATCTATATAATTTACATATCTATTGGGTAGAACAAGCCCCAACAGTTTTTTCCTTAGGAAACTGCCTGATTTTCGAAACTGCTATTAGGAAAAAGCTGCAAACTAAGAGTTAATGTTTCTAGGTGTAAATATGCCTTGTATGGTGGATGAAAGTTCTGTAATACACATGTACACAACTCATTAAAAATGTTTCTCAAATCCGTGATGTATGTAGTGTGTTCGGAACACGGAATGTCACGTTGAAGGAAACTATGTAAATTACATATCTATTGGTGAGAACCCGCTCCAGGAGCATTTTATTGTAAAATCTACCTCTGTTTGGAAAGTGGTGTTATGAAAACAATGCAAAACCTGAGCAAAACTTTATGGTGTCAATATGTCTTCAATGGTTTATTAAAGATGTGTAATTCACATTCTAACAACTCAGGAGTGAATATTTGTTGAATCCTTGGTGCATGTACCTTTTTTCGTAACACGGAAAGTTAAGGTGACGGTATCTATGAAAATGAGGTGTCTATAGGATCGAACATGCAGCAAGAGAATTTTTCTGCGAAAAATGCCTGTTATTCGTAACTGACGTTAGGAAAAATCTGCGAAATTTAAGTAAATATTTCTAGGTGTAAATATGCCTTGTATTGTGGTTGAAACATCGGTAATCCACATACTCACGGTCATTAAATAATGTTTGTCGAAGCCGTCATTAATGTAACATTTTTGGAACACGGAATGTCTCGGTGAGTGAAACTCGGAAAATAACAATTCTACTGGGTAGAACTCCCTTGAATTGAATTTTTCTGCGAAAATTTCATGATTTTCGAAACTGGATGTTAGGAAAAACCTGCAAAATCAGAATAACTACAAATAGATGTAAATATGCTTGGTATGGTGGATGAAATTTTGGTAATCCACATGCTCACACTCCTTAGAGAATGTTTGTCGAATTCGTGATGCATGTAATGTGTACGATATACAGAATGTCATATTGAAGGAAACAATGTAAATTACAAGTCTATTGGGTAGAACTCGCTTGAAGAGAATTTTTCTGTGAAATGTGCCTCATTTTCAAAACTGCCATTAGGAGAACCCTGTGATATCTGAGAAAATGTTTCTAAGTGTCAATATGCCTTGAATGGTGAATGAAAGTCCGGTAATCCACATGTTAATAACAGTGTAGTAATTATTTTTCAAACCGTGATTCATGTAGCGCTTTTGGAAAACGGAATTTCACCGTAATGGAACAATTTAAAATACAATTCTATTGGGTAGAACTAGCTAGAATAGACTTTTTCTGCGAAAATTGCATGATTATGGAATCTGAAGTTTGGAGAAAGCTTCAAAATGAGAGTACATATTTCTAGGTGTAAATAAGCCTTTATGTTGTAAGAAAGTTCAGTAATCTGCATTTTCACAACATATTACAGAATCTTTTTCTAATCCGTGATGCATATACCGTGTTTGGAACGTGGAATTTCACGGTGACTGAAACAATGTAAATTACTACTCTATTGTGTAGAACTCGCTCCAATAAAATTTTTCTGCGATAAATGCTTCATTTTTGAAACTGGCGTTTGGAAAACACTGCAAAATCTGAGAAAATACTTCTAAGTATCAATATTCAATCTATTGTGATGAAAGTTCGGTAATCCACATGCTAACAAATATGTACTGAATATTTTTCGAATCAATTATGCATGTAGCATGTTCGGAAAATGGAATTTCATGGCCAGGGAGTTGATGTAAATTACATTTCTCTTGGTTAGAAATCACTCCAAGAGATTTTTCCTGAGAAATCTGCCTGATTATCAAAACTGGCGTTAGGAAAACACTGCGAACTCAGATGAATATATTCTCGGTGTACATATGCCTTGTAGGGTGGATGAAAGTTTGGTAATCCGCATGCTAACAACTCCGTAGTGAATATTTGTCGAATCCGAGATACATGAAGCGTGTTCGGAACACAGAATATCACGGTGAGCGAATGTATGTAAAATAAATGTCACTTGGTTAGAACTCGCTCCAAGAGCTTTTTCTGCGAATTCTGCCTCATTTTCAAAACTGACATTAGGAAAAACTTTCGAAATATGAGAAAATGCTTCAAAGTGTCAATATGGCTTTTATGGTGGATGAAAGTCCGGTTATCTTTATGCTAACAACTCTGTAGTGAATATTTGTCGATTCCGTGATGCATGTAGCTTTTTCGGAACACGGAATATCACGATGACATGTTCTATGTAAATTGCAAATATATTGGGTAGAACTCTCTCCAAGAGGATTATTCTGCGAAAACTGCATGATTTAAAAACTGACATTAGGAGAAATCTACTAAATCAGAAAAAAATTTCTATGTATAAATATGCATTTTAAGGTGGATGAAAGTTCGGTAATACACATGTTCACAACTCATTAAAGGATGTTTGTCGAATCCGTGATGGATGTTACGTGTTCAGATCACGGAATGTCACGGTGAGTGAAACTAAGTAAATTACATATCTTTTGGTTAGAACTCGCTCCAAGACCATTTTCCTTCCAAATCTGCCTCATTTCCAAACCTGGCATTAAAACTAACCTGTGAAATCTGAGAAAAGTCTTCAAAGTGTCAGTAAGCCTTGTATGGTGGATGAAAGTGCTGTAATGCAATTGCTAACAACTGTGTAGTGAATATTTGTCGAATCCGAGATGCATGTAGCGTGTTCGGAACACGGAATTTCTCGGTGAGCGAATCCAAGTAAATTACATATCTATTGTTTTGAACGTGCTCCAAGAGTTTTTTGCCGTGAAATCTGCCTCAGTTTCGAAACTGGCGTTTGGAAAGCTCTGTGAAATCAGAGAAAATGCTCCTAAGCTTCAATATGCCTAGTATTGTAATGAAATTCCTGTAATCCACATGCAAACAACTCTGTAGTGTATTTTTGTCGAATCATATCTGCATGTAGCGTGTGCGAAACACGGAATTTCACAGCAGGAGAATCTATATAATTTACATATCTATTGGGTAGAACACGCCCCAACAGTTTTTTCCTTAGGAAACTGCCTGATTTTCGAAACTGCTATTAGGAAAAAGCTGCAAACTAAGAGTTAATGTTTCTAGGTGTAAATATGCCTTGTATGGTGGATGAAAGTTCTGTAATACACATGTACACAACTCATTAAAAATGTTTCTCAAATCCGTGATGTATGTAGTGTGTTCGGAACACGGAATGTCACGCTGAAGGAAACTATGTAAATTACATATCTATTGGTGAGAACCCGCTCCAGGAGCATTTTATTGTAAAATCTACCTCTGTTTGGAAAGTTGTGTTATGAAAACAATGCAAAACCTGAGCAAAACTTTATGGTGACAATATGTCTTCAATGGTTTATTAAAGATGTGTAATTCACATTCTAACAACTCAGGAGTGAATATTTGTTGAATCCTTGGTGCATGTACCTTTTTCGTAACACGGAAAGTTAAGGTGACGGTATCTATGAAAATGAGGTGTCTATAGGATCGAACATGCAGCAAGAGAATTTTTCTGCGAAAACTGCCTGTTATTCGTAACTGACGTTAGGAAAAATCTGCGAAATTTTAGTAAATATTTCTAGCTGTAAATATGCCTTGTATTGTGGTTGAAACATCGGTAATCCACATACTCACGGTCATTAAATAATGTTTGTCGAAGCCGTGATTAATGTAACGTTTTCGGAACACGGAATGTCTCGGTGAGTGAAACTCGAAAAATAACAATTCTACTGGGTAGAACTCGCTTGAATTGAATTTTTCTGCGAAAATTTCATGATTTTCAAAACTGGATGTTAGGAAAAACCTGAAAAATCAGAATAACTACAAATAGATATAAATATGCCTTGTATGGTGGATGAAATTTTGGTAATCCACATGCTCTCACTCCTTAGAGAATATTTTTCGAATTCGTGATGCATGTAATGTGTACGATATACAGACTGTCATATTGAAGGAAACAATGTAAATTACAAGTCTATTGTGTAGAACTCTCTTGAAGAGAATTTTTCTGTGAAATGTGCCTCATTTTCAAAACTGCCATTAGGAGAACCCTGTGAAATCTGAGAAAATGCTTCTAAGTGTCAATATGCCTTGAATGGTGAATGAAAGTCCGGTAATCCACATGTTAATAACAGTGTAGTAATTATTTTTCAAACCATGATTCATGTAGCGCTTTTGGAAAACGGAATTTCACCGTAATGGAACAATTTAAAATGCAATTCTATTGGGTAGAACTAGCTAGAATAGAATTTTCCTGCGAAAATTGCATGATTATGGAATCTGAAGTTTGGAGAAAGCTTCAAAATGTGAGTACATATTTCTAGGTGTAAATACGCCTTTATGTTGTAAGAAAGTTCAGTAATCCACATTTTCAAAACATATTACAGAATCTTTTTCTAATCCGTGATGCATATACCGTGTTTGGAACGTGGAATTTCACGGTGACTGAAACAATATAAATTACTTCTCTATTGTGTAGAACTCGCTCCAATAATATTTTTCTGCGTTAAATGCTTCATTTTTGAAACTGGCGTTTGGAAAACACTGCAAAATCTGAGAAAATACTTCTAAGTATCAATATTCAATCTATTGTGATGAAAGTTCGGTAATCCACATGCTAACAAATCTGTATTGAATATTTTTCGAATCAATTATGCATGTAGCATGTTCGGAAAATGGAATTTCATGGCCAGGGAGTTGATGTAAATTACATTTCTCTTGGTTAGAAATCACTCCAAGAAATTTTTCCTGAGAAATCTGCCTGATTATCAAAACTGGCGTTAGGAAAACACTGCGAACTCAGATGAATATATTCTCGGTGTACATATGCCTTGTAGGGTGGATGAAAGTTTGGTAATCCGCATGCTAACAACTCCGTAGTGAATATTTGTCGAATCCGAGATACATGAAGCGTGTTCGGAACACAGAATATCACGGTGAGCGAATGTATGTAAAATAAATGTCACTTGGTTAGAACTTGCTCCAAGAGCTTTTTCTGCGAATTCTGCCTCATTTTCAAAACTGACATTAGGAAAAACTTTCGAAATATGAGAAAATGTTTCAAAGTGTCAATATGGCTTTTATGGTGGATGAAAGTCCGGTTATCTTTATGCTAACAACTCTGTAGTGAATATTTGTCGATTCCGTGATGCATGTAGCTTTTTCGGAACATGGAATATCACGATGACATGTTCTATGTAAATTGCAAATCTATTGGGTAGAACTCTCTCCAAGAGGATTATTCTGCGAAAACTGCATGATTTAAAAACTGACATTAGGAGAAATCTACTAAAAAAAAAAAAATTTCTATGTATAAATATGCATTTTAAGGTGGATGAAAGTTCGGTAATACACATGTTCACAACTCATTAAAGGATGTTTGTCGAATCCGTGATGGATGTTACGTGTTCAGATCACGGAATGTCACGGTGAGTGAAACTAAGTAAATTACATATCTTTTGGTTAGAACTCGCTCCAAGACCATTTTCCTGCCAAATCTGCCTCATTTTCAAACCTGGCATTAAAACTAACCAGTGAAATCTGAGAAAAGTCTTCAAAGTGTCAGTAAGCCTTGTATGGTGGATGAAAGTGCTGTAATGCAATTGCTAACAACTGTGTAGTGAATATTTGTCGAATCCGAGATGCATGTAGCGTGTTCGGAACACGGAATTTCTCGGTGAGCGAATCCAAGTAAATTACATATCTATTGTTTTAAACGTGCTCCAAGAGGTTTTTGCCGTGAAATCTGCCTCAGTTTCGAAACTGGCGTTTGGAAAGCCCTGTGAAATCAGAGAAATTGCTTCTAAGCATCAATATGCCTTGTATTGTGATGAAAGTCCTGTAATCCACATGCAAACAACTGTGTAGTGTATTTTTATCGAATCCTATCTGCATGTAGCGTGTGCGAAACACGGAATTTCACAGCGGGAGAATCGATATAATTTACATATTTATTGGTATGAAAACTCTCCAACAGTTTTTTCCTTAGGAAACTGCCTGATTTTTGAAACTGCTTTTAGGAAAAAGCTGCAAACTAGGGTTTAATGTTTCTAGGTGTAAATATGCCTTGTATGGAGGATGAAAGTTCTGTAATACACATGTACACAACTCATTAAAAATGTTTCTCAAATCCGTGATGTATGTAGTGTGTTCGGAACACGGAATGTCACGTTGAAGTAAACTATGTAAATTACATATCTATTGGTGAGAAACTGCTCCAGGAGCATTTTACTGTAAAATCTACCTCTGTTTGAAAACTGGTGTTATGAAAAAACTGCAAAACCTGAGCAAATGCTTTAAGGTGACAATATGTCTTCAATGGTTTATTAAAGATGTGTAATTCATATTCTAACAACTCAGGAGTGAATATTTGTTGAATCCATGGTGCATGTACCTTTTTCGTAACACGGAAAGTTAAGGTGACGGTATCTATGAAAATGAGGTGTCTATTGGATCGAACATGCAGCAAGAGAATTTTTCTGCGAAAACTGCCTGATTTTCGTAACTGACGTTATGAAAAATCTGCGAAATTTAAGTAAATATTTCTAGGTGTAAATATGCCTTGTATTGTGGTTGAAACATCGGTAATCCACATGCTCACGGTCATTAAATAATGTTTGTCGAAGCCGTCATTAATGTAACATTTTTGGAACACGGAATGTCTCGGTGAGTGAAACTCGGAAAATAACAATTCTACTGGGTAGAACTCGCTTGAATTGAATTTTTCTGCGAAAATTTCATGATTTTAGAAACTGGATGTTAGGAAAAACCTGCGAAATCCGAATAACTACAACTAGGTGTAAATATGCCTTGTATGGTGGATGAAATATTGGTAATCCACATGCTCACACTCATTAGGGAATGTTTGTCGAATTCGTGATGCATGTACTTTGTACGGAATACAGAGTATCATATTGAAGGAAACAATGTAAATTTCATGTCTATTGGGTAGAACTAGCTAGAAGAGAATTTTTCTGTGAAATGTGCCTCATTTTCAAAACTGCCATTAGGAGAACCCTGTGATATCTGAGAAAATGCTTCTAAGTGTCAATATGCCTTGAATGATGAATGAAAGTCTGGTAATCCACATGTTAATAACAGTGTAGTAAATATTTTTCAAACCGTGATTCATGTAGCGCTTTTGGAAAATGGAAATTCACCGTAATGGAACAATTTAAAATACAATTCTATTGGGTAGAACTAGCTAGAATAGACTTTTTCTGCGAAAATTGCATGATTATGGAATCTGAAGTTTGGAGAAAGCTTCAAAATGCGAGTACATATTTCTAGGTGTAAATACGCCTTTATGTTGTAAGAAAGTACAGTAATCCACATTTTCACAACATATTACAGAATCCTTTTCTAATCCGTGATGCATATACCGTGTTTGGAACGTGGAATTTCACGGTGACTGAAACAATGTAAATTACTTCTCTATTGTGTAGAACACGCTCCAATAAAATTTTTCTGCGATAAATGCTTCATTTTTGAAACTGGCGTTTGGAAAACACTGCAAAATCTGAGAAAATACTTCTAAGTATCAATATTCAATCTATTGTGATGAAAGTTCGGTAATCCACATGCTAACAAATCTGTAGTGAATATTTGTCGAATCAATTATGCATGTAGCATGTTCGGAAGACGGAATTTCATGGCCAGGGAGTTGATGTAAATTACATTTCTCTTGGTTAGAAATCACTCCAAGAGATTTTTCCTGAGAAATCTGCCTGATTATCAAAACTGGCGTTAGGAAAACACTGCGAACTCAGATGAATATATTCTCGGTGTACATATGCCTTGTAGGGTGGATGAAAGTTTGGTAATCCGCATGCTAACAACTCTGTAGTGAATATTTGTCGAATCCAAGATACATGAAGCGTGTTCGGAACACAGAATATCACGGTGAGCGAATGTATGTAAAATACATGTCACTTGTTTAGAACTCGCTCCAAGAGCTTTTTCTGCGAATTCTGCCTCATTTTCAAAACTGACATTAGGAAAAACTTTCGAAATATGAGAAAATGTTTCAAAGTGTCAATATGGCTTTTATGGTGGATGAAAGTAAGGTAATCCTTATGCTAACAACCCTGTAGAGAATAATTGTTGAATTCGTGATGCATGTAGCTTTTTCGGAACACGGAATTTCACGATTACATGTTCTATGTAAATTGCAAATCTATTGGGTAGAACTCTCTCCAACAGGATTTTTCTGCGAAAACTGCATGAATTAAAAACTGACAGTAGGAGAAATCTACTAAATCAGAAAAAACATTCTATGTATAAATATGCATTGTAAGGTGGATGAAAGTCCGGTAATACACATGTTCACAACTCATTAAAGGATGTTTGTCGAATCCGTGATGCATGTTATGTGTTCAGATCACGGAATGTCACGGTGAGTGAAACTAAGTAAATTACATATCTTTTGGTTAGAACTCGCTTCTAGAGCATTTTCCTGCCAAATCTGCCTCATTTTCAAACCTGGCATTAAAACTAAACTGTGAAATCTGAGAAAAGCCTTCAAAGTGTCAGTAAGCCATGTATGGTGGATGAAAGTGCTGTAATGCACCTGCTAACAACTCTGTAGTGAATATTTGTCGAATCCGAGATGCATGTAGCGTGTTCGGAACACGGAATTTCTCGGTGAGCGAATCCAAGTAAATTACATATCTATAGTTTTGAACGTGCTCCAAGGGTTTTTTGCCGTGAAATCTGCCTCAGTTTCGAAACTGGCGTTTGGAAAGCTCTGTGAAATCAGAGAAAATGCTCCTAAGCTTCAATATGCCTAGTATTGTAATGAAAGTCCTGTAATCCACATGCAAACAACTCTGTAGTGTATTTTTGTCGAATCATATCTGCATGTAGCGTGTGCGAAACACGGAATTTCACAGCAGGAGAATCTATATAATTTACATATCTATTGGGTAGAACACGCCCCAACAGTTTTTTCCTTAGGAAACTGCCTGATTTTCGAAACTGCTATTAGGAAAAAGCTGCAAACTAAGAGTTAATGTTTCTAGGTGTAAATATGCCTTGTATGGTGGATGAAAGTTCTGTAATACACATGTACACAACTCATTAAAAATGTTTCTCAAATCCGTGATGTATGTAGTGTGTTCGGAACACGGAATGACACGTTGAAGGAAACTATGTAAATTACATATCTATTGGTGAGAACCCGCTCCAGGAGCATTTTATTGTAAAATCTACCTCTGTTTGGAAAGTGGTGTTATGAAAACAATGCAAAACCTGAGCAAAACTTTATGGTGACAATATGTCTTCAATGGTTTATTAAAGATGTGTAATTCACATTCTAACAACTCAGGAGTGAATATTTGTTGAATCCTTGGTGCATGTACCTTTTTCGTAACACGGAAAGTTAAGGTGACGGTATCTATGAAAATGAGGTGTCTATAGGATCGAACATGCAGCAAGAGAATTTTTCTGCGAAAACTGCCTGTTATTCGTAACTGACGTTAGGAAAAATCTGCGAAATTTTAGTAAATATTTCTAGCTGTAAATATGCCTTGTATTGTGGTTGAAACATCAGTAATCCACATACTCACGGTCATTAAATAATGTTTGTCGAAGCCGTGATTAATGTAACGTTTTCGGAACACGGAATGTCTCGGTGAGTGAAACTCGAAAAATAACAATTCTACTGGGTAGAACTCGCTTGAATTGAATTTTTCTGCGAAAATTTCATGATTTTCGAAACTGGATGTTAGGAAAAACCTGCGAAATCCGAATAACTACAACTAGGTCTAAATATGCCTTATATGGTGAATGAAATATTGGTAATCCACATGCTCACACTCATAAGGGAATGTTTGTCGAATTCGTGATGCATGTACTGTGTACGGAATACAGAGTATCATATTGAAGGAAACAATGTAAATTTCATGTCTATTGGGTAGAACTAGCTAGAAGAGAATTTTTCTGTGAAATGTGCCTCATTTTCCAAACTGCCATTAGGAGAACCCTGTGATATCTGAGAAAATGCTTCTAAGTGTCAATAAGCCTTGAATGATGAATGAAAGTCCGGTAATCCACATGTTAATAACAGTGTAGTAATTATTTTTCAAACCGTGATTCATGTAGCGCTTTTGGAAAATGGAAATTCACCGTAATAGAACAATTTAAATTACAATTCTATTGGGTAGAACTAGCTAGAATAGACTTTTTCTGCGAAAATTGCATGATTATGGAATCTGAAGTTTGGAGAAAGCTTCAAAATGAGAGTACATATTTCTAGGTGTAAATATGCCTTTATGTTGTAAGAAAGTTCAGTAATCCACATTTTCACAACATATTACAGAATCTTTTTCTAATCCGTGATGCATATACCGTGTTTGGAACGTGGAATTTCACGGTGACAGAAACAATGTAAATTACTTCTCTATTGTGTAGAACTCGCTCTAATAAAATTTCTCTGCGATAAATGCTTCATTTTTGAAACTGGCGTTTGGAAAACACTGCAAAATCTGAGAAAATACTTCTAAGTATCAATATTCAATCTATTGTGATGAAAGTTCGGTAATCCACATGCTAACAAATCTGTATGGAATATTTGTCGAATCAATTATGCATGTAGCATGTTCGGAAAACGGAATTTCATGGCCAGGGAGTTGAAGTAAATTACATTTCTCTTGGTTAGAAATCACTCCAAGAGATTTTTCCTGAGAAATCTGCCTGATTATCAAAACTGGAGTTAGCAAAACACTGCGAACTCAGATGAATATATTCTCGGTGTACATATGCCTTGTAGGGTGGATGAAAGTTTGGTAATCCGCATGCTAACAACTCTGTAGTGAATATTTGTCGAATCCGAGATGCATGTAGCTTGTTCGGAACACGGTATTTCACGGTGAGCGAATCCATGTAAATTACATGTCTATTGTTTTGAACCCGCTCCAAGATGTTTTTGCCGTGAAATCTGCCTCAGTTTCGAAACTGGCGTTTGGAAAGATCTGTGAAATCAGAGAAAATTCTTCTAAGCATCAATATGTCTTGTATTGGGATGAAAGTCCTTTAATCGACATGCAAACAACTCTGTAGTGTATTTTTGTCGAAACCTATCTGCATGTAGCGTGTGCAAAACACGGAATTTCACAGCGGGAGAATCTATGTAATTTACATACCTATTGGGTAGAACACGCTCCAACAGTTTTTTCCTTAGGAAACTGCCTGATTTTCGAAACTGCTATTAGGAAAAATCTGCAAACTCAGAGTTAATGTTTCTAGGTGTAAATATGCCTTATATGGTGGATGAATGTTCTGTAATACACATGTACACAACTCATTAAAAATGTTTCTCAAATCCGTGATGTATGTAGTGTGTTCGGAACACGGAATGTCACGTTGAAGGAAACTATGTAAATTACATATCTATTGGTGAGAACTCGCTCCAGGAGCATTTTACTGTAAATTATAACTCTGTTTGGAAACTGGTGTTATGAGAACACTGCAAAACCTGAGCAAAAGCTTTAAGGTGATAATATGTCTTCAATGGTTTCTTAAAGATATGTAATTCACATTCTAACAACTCAGGAGTGAATATTTGTTGAATCCATGGTGCATGTACCTTTTTCGGAACACGGAATGTTACGGTGACGGTATCTATGAAAATGGGATGTCTATTGGATCGAACATGCAGCAAGAGAATTTTTCTGTGAAAACTGCCTTATTTTCATAACTGACGTTAGGAAAAATCTGCGAAATCTAAGTAAATATTTCTAGGTGTAAATATGCCTTGTATTGTGTTTGAAACATTGGTAATCCACATGCTCACGGTCATTAAATAATGTTTGTCGAAGCCGTGATTAATGTAACGTTTTCGGAACATGGAATGTCTCGGTGAGTGAAACTCGGAAAATAACAATTCTACTGGATAGAACTCGCTTGAATTGAATTTTTCTGCGAAAATTTCATGATTTTCCAAACTGGATGTTAGGAAAAACCTGCAAAATTCGAATAACTGCAACTAGGTGTAAAAATGCCTTGTATGGTGGATGAAATTTTGGTAATCCACATGCTCACACTCATTAGAGAGTGTTTGTCGAATTCGTGATGCATGAAATGTGTACGGAATACAGAGTGTCATATTGAAGGAAACAATGTAAATTACATGTCTATTGGGTAGAACTCGCTTGAAGAGAATTTTTCTTTGAAATGTGCCTCTTTTTTAAAACTGCCATTAGGAGAACCCTGTGAAATCTGAGAAAATGCTTCTAAGTGTCAATATGCCTTGAATGGTGAATGAAATTCCGGTAATCCACATGTAATTAACAGTGTAGTAATTATTTTTCAAATCGTGATTCATGTAGCGCTTTGGGAAAACGGAATATCAAAGTAATGAAACAATGTAAATTACAATTCTATTGGGTAGAACTAGCTAGAATAGAATTTTTCTGCGAAAATTGAATGATTATCGAATCTGAAGTTTGGAGAAAGCTTCAAAATGAGAGTAAATATTTCTAGGTGTAAATATGCCTTTATTTTGGAAGAAACTTCGGTAATCCACGTTTTCACAACATATTATAGAATCTTTTTCTAATCCGTGATGCATATACCGTGTTTGGAACGTCGAATTTCACGGTGACTGAAACAATGTAAATTACTTCTCTATTGGGTAGAACTCGCTCTAAGAGGACTTTTCTGAGATAAATGCTTCATTTTTGAAACTGGCGTTTGGAAAACAATGCAAAATCTGAAATAATTCTTCTAAGTATCAATATTCAATCTATTGTGATGAAAGTTCTTTAATCCACATGCTAACATATCTGCAGTGAATATTTGTCGAATCCATTATGCATGTAGCATGTTCGAAACACGGAATATCATGGCCAGGGAGTTTATGTAAATTACATTTCTTTGGTTAGAAATCACTCCAAGAGATTTTCCCCGAGAAATCTGCCTGATTTTTGAGACTGGCATTAGGAAAATTTGCGAACTCAGATGAATAGATTCTCGGTGGAAATATGCCTTGTAGGGTGGATGAAAGTTCGGTAATCCGCATGCTAACAACTCTGTAGTGAATATTTGTCGAATCCGAGATACATAAAGCGTGTTCAGAACACAGAATATCATGGTGAGCGAATGTATGTAAAATACATGTCACTTGGGTAGAACTCGCTCCTAGAGCTTTTTCTGTGAATTCTGCCTCATTTTCAAAACTGGCATTAGGAAAAACCTTTGAAATATGAGAAAATGCTTCAAAGTGTCAATATGGCTTTTATGGTGGATGAAAGTCCGGTAATCCTTAAGCTAACAACTCTGTAGTGAATATTGGTCGAATCCGTGATGCATGTAGCTTTTTGGAACACGGAATTTCACGATGACAGATTCTATGTAAATTGCAAGTCTATTGGGTAGAACTCGCTCCAAGAGGATTTTTCTGCGAAAACTTCATGATTTAAAATCTGACATTAGGAGAAATCTAATAAATAAAAAAAAATTTCTATGTATAATTATGCATTGTAAGGTGGATGAAAGTTCGGTAATACACATGTTCACAACTCATTAAAGGATGTTTGTCGAATCCGTGATGCATGATACGTGTTCAGATAACGGAATGTCACGGTGAGTGAAACTAAGTAAATTACATATCTTTTGGTTAGAACTCGCTCCAAGAGCATTTTCCTGCCAAATCTGCCTCATTTTCAAACCTGGCATTAAAACTAACCTGTGAAATCTGAGAAAAGTCTTCAAAGTTTCAGTAAGCCATGTATGGTGGATGAAACAGCTGTAATCCACTTGCTAACAACTCTGTAGTGAATATTTGTTGAATCCGAGATGCATGAAGCGTGTTCGGAACACGGAATTTCACGGTGAGTGAATCCATGTAAATTACATGTCTATTGCTTTGAATCTGCTCCAAGAGGTTTTTGCCGTGAAATCTGCCTCATTTTCGAAACTGGCGTTTGGAAAGCTCTGTGAAATCAGAGAAAATGCTTCTAAGCATCAATATGCTTTGTATTGTAATGAAAGTCCTGTAATCCACATGCAAACAACTCTGTAGTTTATATTTTTCGAATCCCATCTCCATGTAGCGTGTGCAAAACACGGAATTTCACAGCAGGAGAATCTATATAATTTACATATCTATTGGGTAGAACACGCTCCAACAGATTTTTCCTTAGGAAACTGCCTGATTTTCGAAACTGCTATTAGGAAAAAGCGGCAAAACCAGAGTTAATGTTTCTAGGTTTAAATATGCCTTGTATGGTGGATGAAAGTTCTGTAATACACATGTACACAACTCATTAAAAATGTTTCTCAAATCCGTGATATATGTAGTGTGTTCGGAACACGGAATGTCACGTTGAAGGAAACTATGTAAATTACATATCTATTGGTGAGAACCCGCTCCCGGAGCATTTTCTGAAAAATCTACCTCTGTTTGGAAAGTGGTGTTATGAAAACACTGCAAAACCTGAGCAAAAGCTTTAAGGTGATAATATGTCTTCAATGGTTCCTTAAAGATATGTAATTCACATTCTAACAACTCAGGAGTGAATATTTGTTGAATCCATGGTGCATGTACCTTTTTCAGAACACGGAATGTTACGGTGACTGTATCTATGAAAATGGGATGTCTATTGGATCGAACATGCAGCAACAGAATTTTTCTGCGAAAACTGCCTGATTTTCGTAACTGACGTTAGGAAAAATCTGCGAAATCTAAGTAAATATTTCTAGGTGTAAATATGCCTTGTATTGTGGTTGAAACATCGGTAATCCACATGCTCACGGTCATTAAATAATGTTTGTCGAAGCCATGATTAATGTAACGTTTTCGGAACATGGAATGTCTCGGTGAGTGAAACTCGGAAAATAACAATTCTACTGGATAGAACTCGCTTGAATTGAATTTTTCAGCGAAAATTTCATGATTTTCCAAACTGGATGTTAGGAAAAACCTGCAAAATCCGAATAACTACAACTAGGTTTAAAAATGCCTTGTATGTTGGATGAAATTTTGGTAATCCACATGCTCACACTCATTAGAGAGTGTATGTCGAATTCGTGATGCATGAAATGTGTACGGAATACAGAGTGTCATATTGAAGGAAACAATGTAAATTACATGTCTATTGGGTAGAACTCGCTTGAAGAGAATTTTTCTGTGAAATGTGCCTCTTTTTTAAAACTGCCATTAGGAGAACCCTGTGAAATCTGAGAAAATGCTTCTAAGTGTCAATATGCCTTGAATGGTGAATGAAATTCCGGTAATCCACATGTAATTAACAGTGTAGTAATTATTTTTCAAATCGTGATTCATGTAGCGCTTTGGGAAAACGGAATATCAAAGTAATGAAACAATGTAAATTACAATTCTATTGGGTAGAACCAGCTAGAATAGAATTTTTCTGCGAAAATTGCATGATTATCGAATCTGAAGTTTGGAGAAAGCTTCAAAATGAGAGTAAATATTTCTAGGTGTAAATATGCCTTTATTTTGGAAGAAACTTCGGTAATCCACGTTTTCACAACATATTTTAGAATCTTTTTCTAATCCGTGATGCATATACCGTGTTTGGAACGTGGAATTTCACGGTGACTGAAACAATGTAAATTACTTCTCTATTGGGTAGAACTCGCTCGAAGAGAATTTTTCTGAGATAAATGCTTCATTTTTGAAACTGGCGTTTGGAAAACAATGCAAAATCTGAGAAAATTCTTCTAAGTATCAATATTCAATCTATTGTGATGAAAGTTCTTTAATCCACATGCTAACAAATCTGCAGTGAATATTTGTCGAATCCATTATGCATGTAGCATGTTCGAAACACGGAATATCATGGCCAGGGAGTTTATGTAAATTACATTTCTCTTGGTTAGAAATCACTCCAAGAGATTTTCCCAGAGAAATCTGCCTGATTTTTGAGACTGGCATTAGGAAAATTTGCGAACTCAGATGAATAGATTCTCGGTGGAAATATGCCTTGTAGGGTGGATGAAAGTTCAGTAATCCGCATGCTAACAACTCTGTAGTGAATATTTGTCGAATCCGAGATACATAAAGCGTGTTCAGAAAACAGAATATCACGGTGAGCGAATGTATGTAAAATACATGTCACTTGGGTAGAACTCGCTCCAAGAGCTTTTTCTGTGAATTCTGCCTCATTTTCAAAACTGGCTTTAGGAAAAACCTTTGAAATATGAGAAAATGCTTCAAAGTGTCAATATGGCTTTTATGGTGGATGAAAGTCCGGTAATCCTTAAGCTAACAACTCTGTAGTGAATATTGGTCGAATCCGTGATGCATGTAGCTTTTTGGAACACGGAATTTCACGATGACAGATTCTATGTAAATTGCAAGTCTATTGGGTAGAACTCGCTCCAAGAGGATTTTCTGCGAAAACTTCATGATTTAAAATCTGACATTAGGAGAAATCTACTAAATAAGAAAAAAATTTCTATGTATAATTATACATTGTAAGTTGGATGAAAGTTCGGTAATACACATGTTCACAACTCATTAAAGGATGTTTGTCGAATCCGTGATGGATGTTACGTGTTCAGATAACGGAATGTCACGGTGAGTGAAACTAAGTAAATTACATATCTTTTGGTTAGAACTCGCTCCAAGAGAATTTTCCTGCCAAATCTGCCTCATTTTCAAACCTGGCTTTAAAACTAACCTGTGAAATCTGAGAAAAGTCTTCAAAGTTTCAGTAAGCCATGTATGGTGGATGAAACAGCTGTAATCCACTTGCTAACAACTCTGTAGTGAATAATTGTCGAATCCGAGATGCATGAAGCGTGTTCGGAACACGGAATTTCACGGTGAGTGAATCCATGTAAATTACATGTCTATTGTTTTGAATCTGCTCCAAGAGGTTTTTGCCGTGAAATCTGCCTCATTTTCGAAACTGGCGTTTGGAAAGCTCTGTGAAATCAGAGAAAATGCTTCTAAGCATCAATATGCTTTGTATTGTAATGAAAGTCCTGTAATCCACATGCAAACAACTCTGTAGTTTATTTTTTTCGAATCCCGTCTGCATGTAGCGTGTGCGAAACACGGAATTTCACAGCGGGAGAATCTATGTAATTTACATATCTATTGGGTAGAATACGCTCCAACAGATTTTTCCTTAGGAAACTGCCTGATTTTCGAAACTGCTATTAGGAAAAAGCGGCAAAACCAGAGTTAATGTTTCTAGGTATAAATATGTCTTGTATGGTGGATGAAAGTTCTGTAATACACATGTACACAACTCATTAAAAATGTTTCTCAAATCCGTGATGTATGTAGTGTGTTCGGAACACGGAATGTCACGTTGAAGGAAACTATGTAAATTACATATCTATTGGTGAGAACCCGCTCCCGGAGCATTTTACTGTAAAATCTACCTCTCTTTGGGAACTGGTGTTATGAAAACACTGCAAAACCTGAGCAAAAGCTTTAAGGTGACAATATAACTTCAATAGTTTATTAAAGATATTTAATTCACATTCTAAAAACTCAGGAGTGAATATTTGTTGAATCCATGGTGCATGTACCTTTTTCGGAACACGGAATGTTACGGTGACGGTATCTATGAAAATGGGATGTCTATTGGATCGAACATGCAGCAAGAGAATTTTTCTGCGAAAACTGCCTGATATTCGTAACTGACTTTAGCAAAAATCAGCGAAATCTAAGTAAATATTTCTAGGGGAAAATGTGCCTTGTATTGTGGTTGAAACATCGGTAATCCACATGCTCACGGTCATTAAATAATGTTTGTCAAAGCCGTGATTAATGTAACGTTTTCGGAACACGGAATGTCTCGTTGAGTGAAACTCGGAAAATAACAATTCTACTGGATAGAACTCGCTTGAATTGAATTTTTCTGCGAAAATTTCATGATTTTCAAAACTGGATGTTAGGAAAAACCTGCAAAATCCGAATAACTACAACTAGGTGTAAATATGCCTTGTATGGTGGATGAAATTTTGGTAATCCACATGCTCACACTCATTAGAGAATTTTTGTCGAATTCGTGATGCATGTATTGTGTACGGAATACAGAGTGTTATATTGAAGGAAACAATAAAAATTACATGTCTATTGGGTAGAACTTGCTTGAAGAGAATTTTTCTGTGAAATGTGCCTCATTTTCAAAACTGTCATTAGGAGAACCCTATGAAATCTGAGAAAATGCTTCTAAGTGTCAATATGCCATGAATGGTGAATGAAAGTCCTGTAATCCACATGTTAATAACAGTGTAGTAATTATTTTTCAAACCTTGATTCATGTAGCGCTTTTGGAAAACTGAATTTCACCGTAATGAAATAATGTAAATTACAATTCTATTGGGTAGAACTAGCTAGAATAGAATTTTTCTGCGAAAATTGCATGATTATCGAATCTGAAGTTTGGAGAAAGCTTCAAAATGAGAGTAAATATTTCCAGGTGTAAATATGCCTTTATGTTGGAAGAAAGTTCGGTAATCCACATTTTCACAACATATTAAAGAATCTTTTTCTAATCCGTGATGCATATACCGTGTTTGGAACGTGGAATTTCACGGTGACTGAAACAATGTAAATTACTTCTCTATTGGGTAGAACACGCACCAAGAGAATTTTTCTGCGATAAATGCTTCATTTTTGAAACTGGCGTTTGGAAACAATGCAAAATCTGAGAAAATACTTCTAAGTATTAATATTGAATCTATTGTGATGAAAGTTCGGTAATCCACATGCTAAGGATTCTGTAGTGAATAATTGTCGAATCCATTATGCATGTAGCATGTTCGGAACACGGAATTTCATTGCCAGGGAGTTTATGTAAATAACATTTCTCTTGGTTAGAAATCACTCCAAGAGATTTTCCCAGAGATATCTGTCTGATTTTTGAGACTGCCATTAGGAAAACACTGCGAACTCAGATGAATAGATTCTCGGTGTAAATATGTCTTTTAGGGTGGATGAAAGTTCGGTAATCCACATGCTAACAACTCTGTAGTGAATATTTGTCGAATCCGAGATGCATGTAGCGTGTTCGGAACACGGAATTTCACGGTGAGTGAATCCATGTAAATTACATGTCTATTGTTTTGAACCCACTTCAAGAGTTTTTTGCCGTGAAATCTGCCTCAGTTTCGAAACTGGCGTTTGGAAAGCTCTGTGAATTAAGAGAAAATGCTTCTAAGCATCAATATGCCTTGTATTGTGATGAAAGTCCTTTAATCCACATGCAAACAACTCTGTAGTGTATTTTTGTAGAATCTTATCTGCATGTAGAGTGTGCGAAACTCGGAATTTCACAGGGGGAGAATCTATGTAATTTACATATCTATTGGGTAGAAAATGCTCCAAAAGTTTTTTCCTTAGGAAACTGCCTGATTTTCGAAACTGCTATTAGGAAAAAGCTGCAAACTCAGAGTTAATGTTTCTAGGTTTAAATATGCCTTGTATGGTGGATGAAAGTTCTCTAATACACATGTATACAACTCATTAAAAATGTTTCTCATACCCGTGATGTATACAGTGTGTTCGGAACAAGGAATGTCACGTTGAAGGAAACTATGTAAATTACATATCTATTGGTGAGAAACCTCTCCAGGAGCATTTTCTGAAAAATCTACCTCTGTTTGGAAACTGGTGTTATGAAAACACTGCAAAACCTGAGCAAAATTTTTAAGGTGAACATATGTCTTCAAAGGTTTATTAAAGATGTGTAATTCACATTCTAACAACTCAGGAGTGAATATTAATTGAATCCATGGTGCATGTTCTTTTTTTGGTACACAGAATGTTACGGTGATGGTATCTATGAAAATGGGATGTCTATTGGATCGAACATGCAGCAAGAGAAATTTTCTGCAAAAACTGCCTAATTTTCGTAACTGACGTTAGCAAAAATCTGCGAAATCTAAGTAAATATTTCTAGGGGTAAATATGCCTTGTATTTTGGTTGAAACATCGGTAATCCACATGCTCACGGTCATTAAATAATGTTTGTCGAAGCCGTGATTAATGTAACGTTTTCGGAATACGGAATGTCTCGGTGAGTTAAACTCCGAAAATAACAATTCAATTGGATAGAACTGGCTTGAATTAAATTTTTCAGCGAAAATTTCATGATTTTCGAAACTGGATGTTAGGAAAAACCTGCGAAATCAGAATAACTACATCTAGGTGTAAATATTTCTTGTTTGGTGGATGTAACTTTGGCAATCCGCATACTAACAACTGTGTAGAGTATATTTGTAGAATCCGAGATACATGAAGAGTGTTCAGAACATAGAATATCACGGTGAGCGAATCTATGTAAAATATATATCTCTTGGGTAGAACTCACTCCAAGAGTTTTTTTCTGTGAAATCTGCCTCATTTTCGAAACTGGCATTTGGAAATTTCTTCAAAATCAGAGAAAATGCATCAAACTGTCAATATGTCTTGTATTGTGATGGAAGTTCATAAAGCCAAATGCAAACAAACATGATGTGAATAATTGTAGAAAACCTATGCATGTAGCGTGATCGTATGACGGAAATTTCCGGAGATGGAGTCTATGTAAATTTCATGTCTACTTGGTAGAACTCGCTCCAAAATTTTTTGTGGAGAAAACGGCCTGATTTTCGAAATTGGCATTAGGAAAAGGCTGCAAATTCCGAGTTAATGTTTCTAGGTTTAAATATGCCTTGTATGGTGGATGAAAGTTCTGTAATACACATGTACATAACTCATTAAAAATGTTTGTCAAATCCGTGAAGTATGTAGCGTGTTCAGAATTTGGAATGTCACTGTGAGGGAAACTATGTAAATTACATTTCTATTGGGAAGTACTTGCTCCACGAGTATTTTTTGCGAATCTGCCTCATTTTCAAAACTGGCATTAGGAAAATCTTTTGAAATATTGGAAAGTGCTTCAAAGTGTCAATATGGCATTTATGGTGGATGAATGTTCGGTAATCGTTATGCTACCAACTCTGTAGTGAATGTTTGTCGAATCCGTGATGCATGTAACGTGTTCAGAACACGGAATGTCACGGTGAGTAAAACTAGGTAAATTACATATCTTTTGTGTATAACTCGCCCCAAGAGCATTTCTAGGCCAAATCTGCCTCATTTTCTAAACTGGCATTAAAACTAACCTGTGAAATCTGAGAAAATTCTTCAAAGTGTCAGTAAGCCTTGTATGGTGGATGAAAGTGCTGTAATCCACATGCTAACAACTATGTAGTGAATACTTGTCGATTCCGAGATGCATGTAGCGTTTTTAGAACACTGAATTTCACGGAGATCGAATCCATGTTAATGACATATCTATAGCTTAGAACCTGCTCCAAGAGGTTTTTGCCATGAAATCTGCCTCATTTTCGAAACTGGCGTTTGGAAAGCTCTGTGAAATCAGAGAAAATGCTTCTAAGCATCAATATGCCTTGTATTGTGATGAAAGTCCTGTCATCCTCATGCAAACAACTCTATAATTTATTTTTGTCGAAACTTTTCTGCATGTAGCGTGTTGGACACACGTAATTTCACAGCAGGCTAATCTATGTAATTTACATATCTATTGGGTAGAACACGCTCCAACAGTTTTTTCCTTTGAAAACAGCCTGATTTTCGAAACTGCTATTAGGAAAAGCTGCGAAATCAAAGTTAATGTTTCTATGTGTCAATATGCCTTGTATGGTGGAGGAAAGTTTTGTAATACACATGTACATAACTCATTAAAAATGTTTCTCAAATCCTTGATGTATGTAGCCTGTACGGAACACGGTGTTTCTCGGTGAGGGAAGATATGTATATTAAATATCTATTGGTTAGAACCCTCTTCAGGAGAGTATTACTGAAAAATCTGCCTCAGTTTCGAAACTGGTGTTATGAAAACGCTGTGAAATCAGAGTAAATGCTTTAAGGTGACAATATGTCTTCAATGGTTTATTAAAGATGTGTAATTCACATTCTAACAACTCAGCAGTGAATATTTGTTGAATCCTTGGTGCATGAAACTTTTTCGGAACACAGAATGTTATGGTGACTGTATCTATGAAAATGAGATGTCTATTGGATGGAACATGCAACAAGAGGATTTTTCTGCGAAAAATGCCTGATTTTCAAAACTGACATTAGGAAAATTCTGCGAAATGTGAGTAAAAGTTTCTACGTGAAAATATGTCTTGTATGGTGGATGAAAGTTTGGTAATCCACATGTTCACACTCATTAAAGAATGATTGTCGAAACCTTGATGCATGTAACATGTTCAGAACACGGAATGTCATGGTGAGTGAACTTGGTAAATTACATACCTTTTGGGTAGAACTGGCTCCAAGAACATTTTCTGTGAAATCAGCCTTATTTTCCAAACTGGCTTTTGGAAAAACCTGAGAAATCTGAGAAAATGCTTCTAAGTGTGAATATGCCTTGAACGCGGAATTTAAGTCTGGTAATCCACGTAACCAACTATGAAGGGAATGCTTTTCCAAACCGTGACTTATTTAGCTTGTTTGGAACATGGAAATTCACAGTAATGAAACTACGTAAATTAAAATTCTATTGGGTAGAACTAGCTTGAATAGAAGTTTTCTGAACAAATTGCATGATTTTCGAATTTGACGTTTGGATAAAACTTTGAAATGAGATTAAATAATTGTAGGTGTAAATATGCCTTGTATGGTGGATGTAAGATTGGTAATCAAAATGCTAATATCTCTGTTGTGAATATTTGTCGAAACCGAGATACATGAAATGTGTTCAGATCACAAAATGTCATGATGAGCACATCTATGTAAATTAAATGTCTATTGGGTAGAACTCGCTCCAAGAGAATTTTTCTGCAAAATCTGCCTCATTTTCAAATCTGGTGTTAGGAAGAATCTTCGAAATATGAGAAAATGCTTCTAAGTGCCAATATGACTTGATTGATGGGTGAAAGTCCGGTAATCCATATGTTAACATGTGTGTAGTAATATTTTTCAAACTGTGATTCTTGTAGCACGTTCAGAAAACAAAATTTCACGGTAATGAAACAATGTAAATTAGAATTCTATTGGGTAGAACTAGATAGAATAGGATATTTCAGCGAAAATTGCTAGATTCTCGAATGGGATGTTAGGATAAAGCTGCAAAATGAGAGAAAATATTTGTACGTGTAAAGATGCCTTTATGTTGGAAGAAAGTTTGGTAATCCACATTTTCACAACATATTAAAGAATCATTTTTCTAATCAGTGATGCACGTACCATGTTCGGAACGTGGAATTTCACGGTGATTGAAACAATGTAAACTAATTGTCTATTCGGTAGAACTCACTTCAAGAGAATTTTTCTGTGAAAACTGCTTCATTTTTGAAACTGGCTCTTGGAAAATGCTGCAAAATCTGAGAAAATACTTCTAAGTATCAATATTCAATGTTTTGTGATGAAAGTTCGGAAATCCACATGCTAACAAATCTGTTGTGAATATTTGTCGAATCCGTTATGCATGTAGAATGTTTGGAACACGGAATGTCACGGTGAGGATATTTATGTAAATTACATTTCCCTAGGTTAGAAATCGCTCCAAGAAATTTTTCCTGAGATAACAGCCTGATTTTTGAAACTGGCGTTAGGAATATGCTGCGAACTCAGATTAATCAATTGTAGGTGTAAATATGCCTTGTATGGTGGATGAAAGTTCGGTAATCCGCATACTAACAACTCTGTAGAGAATATTTGTCAAATCCGAGATACATGAAGAGTGTTCAGAATATAGAATATCACGGTGAGCGTATCTCGGTAAAATACATGTCTCTTGTGTAGAACTCACTCCAAGAGTTTTTTCTGCGAAATCTGCCTCATTTTCGAAACTGGCATTTGGAAATTCCTTCAAAATTAGAGAAAAAGCTTCAAAGTGTCAATATGCATTGTATTGTGATTGAAGTTCATAAAGCCAAATGCAAACAAACCTGATGTGAATAATTGTAGAAAGCCTATGCATGTAGCGTGATCATATGATGGAAGTTTCCGGACATGGAATCTATGTAAATTTCATGTCTATTGGGTAGAAATCGCTCCAAAATTTTTCTGGAGAAAAAGGCCTAAATTTCGAAACTGGCATTAGGAAAAGTCTGCAAATTCAGAGTTAATGTTTCTAGGTTTAAATATGCCTTGTAAGGTAGATGAAAGTTCTGTAATACACAAGTACATAACTCATTAAAAATGTTTGTCAAATCCGTGAAGTATGTAGCGTGTTCGGAAATTGGAATGTCCCTGTGAGGGAAACTATGTAAATTACAATTCTATTGGGACGTACTTCCTCCACAACAATTTTTTGTGAATCTGCATCATTTTCTAACTGGCATTAGGAAAATCTTTTGAAATATGGGAAAGTGCTTCAAAGTGTCAATATGGCATTTATGGTGGATGAATGTTGGATAATCCTTTTGCTACCAACTCTGTAGTGAATATTTGTCGAATCCATGATGCATGTAGCTATTTAGGAAAACGGAACTTCACGATGACGTGTTCTATGTAAATTGCATGTCAATTGGATAGATCTAACACCAAGAGGATATCTCTGTGAATACTGCATGATTTTTGAATCTGACATTAGAAGAAATCTAGTAAATTAGTAAAAACATTCTATGTACAAATATGCATTGTAAGGTAGATGAAAGTTCGGTAATACACATGTTCACAACTCATTAAAGGATGTTTGTCGAATCCGTGATGCATGTAACGTGTTCAGAACACGGAATGTCAAGGTGAGTTAAATAGTTAAATTACATATCTTTAGGGTAGAACTCGCTCCAAGAGCATTTTCCTGCCAAATCTGCCTCATTTTCAAACCTGGCATTAAAACTAAACTGTGAAATCTGAGAAAAGTCTTCAAAGTGTCAGTAAGCCATGTATGGTGGATGAAAGTGCTGTAATCCACTTGCTAACAACTCTGTAGTGAATATTTGTCGAATCTCAGATGCATGTAGCGTGTTCGGAACACGGAATTTCACAGTGAGCAAATCCATGTAAATTACATGTCTATTGTTTTGAACCTGCTCCAAAAGTTTTTTCCCGTGAAATCTGCCTCAGTTTCGAAACTGGCGTTTGGAAAGTTCTGTGAAATCAGAAAAAATGCTTCTAAGCATCAATATGCCTTGTATTGTGATGAAAGTCCTGTAATCCACATGCAAACAACTCTGTAGTGTATTTTTATCGAATCATATCTGCATGTAGCCTGTTTGAAACATGGAAATTCACAGCGGGAGAATCCATGTAGTTTACATATCTATTGGGTACAACACGCTCCAACAGATTTTTCCTTAGGAAACAACCTGAGTTTTGAAACTGCTTTTAGGAAAAAGCTGCAAACTCAGACTTAATATTTCTAGGTGTAAATATGCCTTGTATGGTGGATGAAAGTTCTGTAATACACATGTACACAACTTAAAAAATATATTTCTCAAATCCATGATTTATGTAGTGTGTTCGGAACACGGAATGTCACGTTGAAGGAACTTTGTAAATTACATATCTATTGGTGAGGACCCGCTCCAGGAGAATTTTACTGTAAAATCTACCTCTGTTTGGAAACTGGTGTTATGAAAACGATGCAAAATCTGAGCAAATGCTTTAAGGTGACAATATGTATTCAATGGATTTTTAAAGATGTGTAATTCAGATTCTAACAACTAAGCAGTAAATATTTGTTGAATCCATGGTGCATGTACCTTTTTTGGACCACGGAATGTTACGGTGACGGTATCTATGAAAATGGGATGTCAATTGGATCAACATGCAGCAAGAGTATTTTTCTGCGAAAACTGCCTGATTTTCGTAACTGACGTTAAGAAAAATCGGCAAAAAAAAGTAAATATTTCTAGGTGTAAATATGCCTTGTATTGTGGTTGAAACATCGGTAATCCACATGCTCATGGTCATTAAATAATGTTTGTCGAAGATGTGATTTATGTAACGTTTTTGTAACACGGAATGTCTCGATGAGTGTAAGAAGGAAAATAACAATTCTACTGGATAGAACTCGCTTGAATTTAATTTTTCAGCGAATATTTCATGATTTTCAAAACTGGATATTAGGAAAATCCTGCGAAATCAGAATAACTACATCTAGGTGTAAATATGCCTTATATGGTGGATGAAAGTTCGGTAATCCACATGCTCACACTCATTAATGAATGTCGAAATCGTGATGCATGTAACGTTTCCAGAATACGGAATGTCATATTGAAGGAAACAATGTAAATTACATGTCAATTGGGTAGAACTCGCTTGAAGAGAATTTTTCTGTGAAATGTGCCTCATTTTCAAAACTGCCATTAGGAGAACCCTGTGAAATCGTAGAAAATGCTTCTAAGTGTCAATATGCCTTGAATGGTGAATGAAAGTCCAGTAATCCACATGCAAACAACTCTGTAGTGTATTTTTGTCGAATTCTGTCTGCAGGCAGCGTGTTCCAAACACGGAATTTCACACCGGGAGAATCAATGTAATTTTCATATGTATTTTGTAGAACACGCTGCAACAGATTTTTCTTTAGGTACTGCCTGAGTTTTGAAACTGGTTTTAGGAAATAGCTTCAAACTCAGAATTAAAGTTTCTAGGTGTAAATATGCCTTATATGGTGGATGAAAGTTCTGTAATACACATGTACACAACTAATTAAAAATGTTTCTCAAATCCGTGATATATGTAGTGTGTTCGGAACACGGAATGTCACGTTAAAGGAAACTATTTAAATTACATATTTATTAGTGAGAACCCGCTCCAGGAGCATTTTACTGTAAAATCTACCAATGTTTGTAAACTGGTGTTATGAAAACTCTGCAAAATCTGAGCAAATGCTTTAAGGTGACAATATGTCTTCAATGGTTTTCTAAAGATGTGTAATTCACTTTCTAACAACTCAGCAGTGAATATTTGTTGAATCCATGGTGCATGTATCTTTTTCGGAACACGGAATGTTACGGTGACGGTATCTGTGAAAATGGGATGTCTATTGGATCGAACATGCAGCAAGAGAATTTTTCTGCGAAAACTGCCTGATTTTCATAAGAGAATTTAGGAAAAATCTGCGAAATCTAAGTAAATATTTCTAGGTGTAAATATGTCTTGTATTGTGGTTGAAATAATGGTAATCCACATGGTCACATTGTTTAAATAATGTTTGTCGAAGCCATGATTAATGTAACGTTTTTGGAACACGGAATGTCTCGATGAGTGAAACTCGGAAAATAACAATTCTACTGGATAGATCTCGCTTGAATTGAAATTTTCTGTGAAAATTTCATGATTTTCAAAACTGGATGTTAGGAAAAACCTGCGAAATCAGAATAACTACATCTAGGTGTAAATATGCCTTGTATGGTGGATGAAATTTCGGTAAACCACATGCTCACACTCATTAGAGAATGTTTGTCGAATTAGTGATGCATGTAAAGTGTACGTAATACAGAGTGTCATATTGAAGGAAACAATGTAAATTACATGTCTATTGGGTAGAACTCGCTTGAAGAGAATTTTTCTGCAAAATGTGCCTCATTTTCAAAACAGCCATTAGGAGGAACCTGTGAAATCTGAGAAAATGCTTCTAAGTTTCAATATGCCATGAATGGTGAATGAAATTCCGGTAATCCACATGTTAATAACAGTGTAGTAATTATTTTTCAAACCGAGATTCATGTAGAGATTTTGGAAAACGGTATTTCACCATAATGAAACAATATAAATTACAATTCTATTGGATAGAACTAGCTAGAATATAATTTTTCTGCGATAATTGCATGATTATCGAATCTGAAATTTGGGGAAAGCCTCAAAATGAGAGTAAATATTTCTATGCGTAAATTTGCCTTTATGTTGGAAGAAAGATCGGTAATCCATATTTTCACAACATATTACAGAATCTTTTTCTAATCCGTGATGCATATACCGTTTTCGGAACGTGGAATTTCATGGTGATTGAAACAATGTAAATTACTTCTCTATTCGGTAGAACTCGCTCCAAGAGAATTTTTCTGCGATAAATGCTTCATTTTTGAAACTGGCATTTAGAAAACGCTGCAAAATCTTAGAAAATACTTCTAATAACAAATATTCAATCTATTGGAATGAAAGTTCGGTAATCCACATGGTAACAAATCTGTAGTGAATATTTGTCGAATCCATTATGCATGTATCATGTTCAGAAAAGGGAATTTCATGGCCAGTGGGTTTATTTGAACTACATTTCTCATGGATATAAATCACTCCAAGAACTTTATCCTGAGAAATCTGCCTGATTTTCAAACTGGCGTTAGGAAAACACTGCGAAATCAAATGAATAGATCCTCGGTGTAAATATGCCTTGTAGGTTGGATGAAAGTTAGGTAATCCACATGCTAACAACTCTGTAGTGAATATTTGTCGAATCCGAGATGCATATAGCGTGTTCGGAACACGGAATTTCACGGAGAGCGAATCCATGTAAATTATATGTCTATTGTTTTGAACCCGCTCCAAGAGGTTTTTGCCGTGAAATCTGCCTCAGTTGCGAAACTGGCAATTTGAAAGCTCTGTGAAATCAGAGAAAATGCTTCTAAGCATCAATATGCCTTCTATTGTGATGAAAGTCCTGTAATCCACATGCAAACAACACTGTAGTGTATTTTTGTCGAATCCCATCTGCATGTAGCGTGTGCGAAACAAGGAATTTCACAGAGGGAGAATCTATGTAATTTACATATCTATTGGGAAGAACACGCTCCAACAGTTTTTTCCTTAGGAAACTGCCTGTTTTTTGAAACTGCTATTAGGAAAAAGCTGCAAACTCAGAGTTAATGTTTCTAGGTGTAAATATGCCTTGTATTGTGGATGAAATTTCTGTAATACACATGTACATAACTCATAAAAATATTTCTCAAATCCGTGATGTATGTAGTGTGTTCGGAACACGGAATTTCACGTTGAAGGAAACTATGTAAATTACATAACTATTGGTGAGATCACACCCCAAGAGCATTTTAATGTAAAATCTACCTCTGTTTGGAAACTGGTGTTATGAATACGCTGCAAAATCTGAGCAAATGCTTTAAGGTGACAATATGTCTTCAATGGTTTATTAAAGATGTGTAATTCACATTCTAACAACTCAGTAGTGAATATTTGTTGAATCCATCGTGCATGTACCTTTTTCAGAACACGGAATGTTACGGTGACGGTATCTATGAAAATGGGATGTCTATTGGATCGAACATGCAGCAAGAGAATTTTTCTGCGAAAACTGCCTGATTTTCATAACTGACGTTAGGAAAAGTCTGCGAAATCTAAGTAAATATTTCTAGGTGTAAATATGCCTTGTATTGTGGTTGAAACATCGGTAATCCACATGCTCACGGTCATTAAATAATGTTTGTCGAAGCCGTGATTAATGTAACATTTTCGGAACACGGAATGCCTGGTGAGTTAAACTCGGAAAATAACAATTCTACTGGATAGAACTGGCTTGAATCAAATTTTTCAGCGGAAATTTCATGATTTTTGAAACTGGATGTTAGGAAAAACCTGCGAAATCAGAATAAATACTTCTAGGTGTAAATATGCCTTGTATGGTGGATGAAAGTTCGGCAATCTGCATACTAACAACTGTGTAGAGAATATTTGTAGAATCCGAGATACATGAAGAGTGTTCAGAACATAGAATATCACGGTGAGCGAATCTATGTAAAATACATATCTCTTGGGTAGAACTCACTCCAAGAGTTTTTTTCTGCGAAATCTGCCTCATTTTCGAAACTGGCATTTGGAAATTTCTTCAAAATCAGAGAAAATGCATCAAACTGTCAATATGTCTTGTATTGTGATGGAAGTTCATAAAGCCAAATGCAAACAAACATGATGTGAATAATTGTAGAAAACCTATGCATGTAGCGTTATCGTATGATGGAAATTTCCGGAGATGGACTCTATGTAAATTTCATGTCTACTTGGTAGAACACGCTCCAAAAATTTTTTGTGGAGAAAACGGCCTGATTTTCAAAACTGGCAATAGGAAAAGTCTGCAAATTCCGAGTTAATGTTTCTAGGTTTAAATATGCCTTGTATGGTGGATGAAAGTTCTGTAATACACATGTACATAACTCATTAAAAATGTTTGTCAAATCCGTGAAGTATGTAGCGTGTTCAGATTTTGGAATGTCACTGTGAGGGAAACTATGTAAATTACATTTGTATTGGGAAGTACTTGCTCCACGAGTATTTTTTGCGAATCTGCCTCATTTTCAAAACTGGCATTAGGAAAATCTTTTGAAATATGGGAAAGTGCTTCAAAGTGTCAATATGGCATTTATGGTGGATGAATGTTCGGTAATCGTTATGCTACCAACTCTGTAGTGAATGTTTGTCGAATCCGTGATGCATGTAACGTGTTCAGATCACGGAATGTCACGGTGAGTAAAACTAGGTAAATTACATATCTTTTGTGTATAACTTGCCCCAAGAGCATTTCTAGGCCAAATCTGCCTCATTTTCTAAACTGGCGTTAAAACTAACCTGTGAAATCTGAGAAAATTCTTCAAAGTGTCAGTAAGCCTTGTATGGTGGATGAAAGTGCTGTAATCCACATGCTAACAACTATGTAGTGAATACTTGTCGAATCCGAGATGCATGTAGCGTTTTTAGAACACTGAATTTCATGGAGTTCGAATCCATGTTAATTACATATCTATAGGTTAGAACCTGCTCCAAGAGGTTTTTGCCGTGAAATCTGCCTCATTTTCGAAACTGGCGTTTGGAAAGCTCTGTGAAATCAGAGAAAATGCTTCTAAGGATCAATATGCCTTGTATTGTGATGAAAGTCCTGTCATCCTCATGCAAACAACTCTATAATTTATTTTTGTCGAAACTTTTCTGCATGTAGCGTGTTGGACACACGTAATTTCACAGCAGGCTAATCTATGTAATTTACATATCTATTGGGTAGAACACGCTCCAACAGTTTTTTCCTTTGAAAACAGCCTGATTTTCGAAACTGCTATTAGGAAAAGCTGCGAAATCAAAGTTAATGTTTCTATGTGTCAATATGCCTTGTATGGTGGAGGAAAGTTTTGTAATACACATGTACATAACTCATTAAAAATGTTTCTCAAATCCTTGATGTATGTAGCCTGTACGGAACACGGTGTTTCTCGGTGAGGGAAGATATGTATATTAAATATCTATTGGTTAGAACCCTCTTCAGGAGAGTATTACTGAAAAATCTGCCTCAGTTTCGAAACTGGTGTTATGAAAACGCTGTGAAATCAGAGTAAATGCTTTAAGGTGACAATATGTCTTCAATGGTTTATTAAAGATGTGTAATTCACATTCTAACAACTCAGCAGTGAATATTTGTTGAATCCTTGGTGCATGAAACTTTTTCGGAACACAGAATGTTATGGTGACTGTATCTATGAAAATGAGATGTCTATTGGATGGAACATGCAACAAGAGGATTTTTCTGTGAAAAATGCCTGATTTTCAAAACTGACATTAGGAAAATTCTGCGAAATGTGAGTAAAAGTTTCTACGTGAAAATATGTCTTGTATGGTGGATGAAAGTTTGGTAATCCACATGCTCACACTCATTAAAGAATGATTGTCGAATCCTTGATGCATGTAACATGTTCAGAACACGGAATGTCATGGTGAGTGAACTTGGTAAATTACATACCTTTTGGTTAGAACTGGCTCCAAGAACATTTTCTGTGAAATCAGCCTTATTTTCCAAACTGGCTTTTGGAAAAACATGAGAAATCTGAGAAAATGCTTCTAAGTGTGAATATGCCTTGAATGGGGAATTTAAGTCTGGTAATCCACGTAACCAACTATGAAGGGAATACTTTTCGAATCCGTGACTTATTTAGCGTGTTTGGAACATGGAAATTCACGGTAATGAAACTACGTAAATTAAAATTCTATTGGTTAGAACTAGCTTGAATAGAATTTTTCTGAACATATTGCATGATTTTCGAATTTGACGTTTGGATAAAACTTTGAAATGAGATTAAATACTTGTAAGTGTAAATATGCCTTGTATGGTGGATGTAAGATTGGTAATCCAAATGCTAACATCTGTGTTGTGAATATTTGTCGAAACCGAGATACATGAAATGTGTTCAGATCACAAAATGTCATGATGAGCACATCTATGTAAATTAAATGTCTATTGGGTAGAACTCGCTCCAAGAGAATTTTTCTGCAAAATCTGCCTCATTTTCAAATCTGGTGTTAGGAAGAATCTTCGAAACATGAGAAAATGCTTCTAAGTGCCAATATGACTTGATATGTGGATGAAAGTCCGGTAATCCATATGTTAACAAGTGTGTAGTAATATTTTTCAAACTGTGATTCTTGTAGCGCGTTCGGAAAACAAAATTTCACGGTAATGAAACTATGTAAATTAGAATTCTATTGGGTAGAACTAGCTAGAATAGAATATTTCAGCGAAAATTGCTTGATTCTCGAATGGGATGTTAGGATAAAGCTGCAAAATGAGAGAAAATATTTGTAGGTGTAAAGATGCCTTTATGTTGGAAGAAAGTTTGGTAATCCACATTTTCACAACATATTAAAGAATCATTTTTCTAATCCGTGATGCACGTACCATGTTCGGAACGTGGAATTTCACGGTGATTGAAACAATGTAAACTAATTGTCTATTCGGTAGAGCTCAATTCAAGAGAATTTTTCTGTGAAAACTGCTTCATTTTTGAAACTGGCTCTTGGAAAATGCTGCAAAATCTGAGAAAATACTTCTAAGTATCAATATTCAATGTTTTGTGATGAAAGTTCGGAAATCCACATGCTAACAAATCTGTTGTGAATATTTGTCGAATCCGTTATGCATGTAGAATGTTTGGAACACGGAATGTCACGGTGAGGAAATTTATGTAAATTACATTTCCCTAGGTTAGAAATCGCTCCAAGAAATTTTTCCTGAGATAACAGCCTGATTTTTGAAACTGGCGTTAGGAATATGCTGCGAATTCAGATTAATCAATTGTAGGTGTAAATATGCCTTGTATGGTGGATGAAAGTTCGGCAATCCGCATACTAACAACTCTGTAGAGAATATTTGTCGAATCCGAGATACATGAAGAGTGTTCAGAACATAGAATATCACGGTGAGCGTATCTCGGTAAAATACATGTCTCTTGTGTAGAACTCACTCCAAGAGTTTTTTCTGCGAAATCAGCCTCATTTTCGAAACTGGCATTTGGAAATTCCTTCAAAATCAGAGAAAATGCTTCAAAGTGTCAATATGCATTGTATTGTGATTGAAGTTCATAAAGCCAAATGCAAACAAACCTGATGTGAATAATTGTAGAAAGCCTATGCATGTAGTGTGATCATATGATGGAAATTTCCGGATATGGAATCTATGTAAATTTCATGTCTATTGGGTAGAAATCGCTCCAAAATTTTTCTGGAGAAAACGGCCTGAATTTCGAAACTGGCATTAGGAAAAGTCTGCAAATTCAGAGTTAATGTTTCTAGGTTTAAATATGCCTTGTAAGGTGGATGAAAGTTCTGTAATACACATGTACATAACTCATTAAAAATGTTTGTCAAATCCGTGAAGTATGTTGCGTGTTCGGAAATTGGAATGTCACTGTGAGGGAAACTATGTAAATTACATTTCTATTGGGACGTCCTTCCTCCACAACAATTTTTTGTGAATCTGCATCATTTTCAAAACTGGCATTAGGAAAATTTTTTGAAATATGGGAAAGTGCTTCAAAGTGTCAATATGGCATTTATGGTGGATGAATGTTGGATAATCCTTTTGCTACCAACTCTGTAGTGAATATTTGTCGAATCCATGATGCATGTAGCTATTTAGGAACACGGAATTTCACGATGACGTGTTCTATGTAAATTGCATGTCTATTGGATAGATCTCACACCAAGAGGTTATCTCTGTGAATACTGCATGAATTTTGAAACTGACATTAGGAGAAATCTAGTAAATTAGTAAAAACATTCTATGTACAAATATGCATTGTAAGGTGGATGAAAGTTCGGTAATACACATGTTCACAACTCATTAAAGAATGTTTGTCGAATCCGTGATGCATGTAACGTGTTCAGAACACGGAATGTCAAGGTGAGTTAAACTAGTTAAATTACATATCTTTAGGGTAGAACTCGCTCCAAGAGCATTTTCCTGCCAAATCTGCCTCATTTTCAAACCTGGCATTAAAACTAAACTGTGAAATCTGAGAAAAGTCTTCAAAGTGTCAGTAAGCCATGTATGGTGGATGAAAGTGCTGTAATCCACTTGCTAACAACTCTGTAGTGAATATTTGTCGAATCTCAGATGCATGTAGCGTGTTCGGAACACGGAATTTCACGGTGAGCAAATCCATGTAAATTACATGTCTATTGTTTTGAACATGCTCCAAGAGTTTTTTCCCAAGAAATCTGCCTCAGTTTCGAAACTGGCCTTTGGAAAGCTCTGTAAAATAAGATAAAATGCTTCTAAGCATCAATATGCCTTTTATTGTGATGAAAGTCCTGTAATCCACATGCAAACAACTCTGTAGTGTATTTTTATCGAATCATATCTGCATGTAGCGTGTTTGAAACACGGAAATTCACAGCGGGAGAATCCATGTAATTTACATATCTTTTGGGTAGAACACGCTCCAACAGATTTTTCCTTAGGTAACAACCTGAGTTTTGAAACTGCTTTTAGGAAAAAGCTGCAAACTCAGAGTTAATGTTTCTAGGTGTAAATATGCCTTGTATGGTGGATGAAAGTTCTGTAATACACATGTACACAACTTATAAAATATATTTCTCAAATCCGTGATTTATGTAGTGTGTTCGGAACACGGAATGTCACGTTGAAGGAACTTTGTAAATTACATATCTATTGGTGAGAACCCGCTCCAGGAGCATTTTACTGTAAAATCTACCTCTGTTTGGAAACTGGTGTTATGAAAACGATGCAAAATCTGAGCAAATGCTTTAAGGTGACAATATGTATTCAATGGATTTTTAAAGATGTGTAATTTAAATTCTAACAACTAAGCAGTAAATATTTGTTGAATTCATGGTGCATGTACCTTTTTCGGAACACGGAATGTTACGGTGACGGTATCTGTGAAAATGGGATGTCTATTGGATCGAACATGCAACAAGAGAATTTTTGTGCGAAAACTGCCTGATTTTCGTAACTGACGTTAGGAAAAATCTGCGAAATCTAAGTAAATATTTCTAGGTGTAAATATGTCTTGTATTGTGGTTGAAATATTGGTAATCCACATGGTCACATTGTTTAAATAATGTTTGTCCAAACCGTGATTAATGTGTCGTTTTTGGAACACGGAATGTCTCGGTGAGTGAAACTTCGAAAATAACAATTCTACTGGATAGAACTTGCTTGAATTGAAATTTTCTGCGAAAATTTCATGATTTTCAAAACTGGATGTTCGGAAAAACCTGCGAAATCAGAATAACTACATTAAGGTGTAAATATGCCTTGTATGGTGGATGAAATTTCGGTAAACCACATGCTCACACTCATTAGAGAATGATTGTCGAATTAGTGATGCATGTAAAGTGTTCGGAATACAGAATGTCATATTGAAGGAAACAATGAAAATTGCATGTCTATTTGTTAGAACTCGCTTGAAGAGAATTTTTCTGTGAAATGTGCCTCATTTTCAAAACTGCCATTAGGAGAACACTGTGAATTCTGAGAAAATGCTTCTAAGTGTCAATATGCCTTGAATGGTGAATGAAAGTCCGGTAATACACATGTTAATAACAGTGTAGTTATAATTTTTCAAACCGTGATTCATGTAGCGCTTTTGGAAAACGGAATTACACCGTAATGAAACAATTTAAATTAAATTTCTATTGGGTAGAACTAGCTAGAATAGAATTTTTCTGTGAAAATTGCATGATTATCGAATCTGAAGTTTGGAGAATGCTTCAAAATGAGAGTACATATTTCTAGGTGTAAATATGCCTTTATGATGGAAGAAAGTTCGGTAATCCACATGCTAACAAGTCTGTAGTGAATATTTGTCGAATCCGAGATGCATGTAGCGTGTTCGGATCACGGAATTTCACGGTGAGCGAATCCATGTAAATTACATGTGTATTGGTTTGAACCCGCTCCAAGAGGTTTTTGCCGTGAAATCTGCCTCAGTTTGGAAACTGGCGTTTGGAAAGCTCTGTGAAATCAGAGAAAATGCTTCTAAGCATCAATATGCCTTGTATTGTGATGAAAGTCCTGTAATCCACATGCAAACAACTCTGTAGTGTATTTTTGTCGAATCCCATCTGCATGTAGCGTGTGCGAAACACGGAATTTCACAGCGGGAGAATCTATTTAATTTACATATCTATTGTGTAGAACATGCTCCAACAGTTTTTTCCTTTGGAAACTGCCTGATTTTCGAAAATGCTATTAGGAAAAATCTGCAAACCCAGAGTTAAAATTTCTAGGTATAAATATGCCTTGTATGGTGGATGAAAGTTCTGTAATACATATGTACATAACTCATTAAAAATGTTTGTCAAATCCGTGAAGTATGTTGCGTGTTCGGAAATTGGAATGTCACTGTGAGGGAAACTATGTAAATTACATTTCTATTGGGACGTCCTTCCTCCACGACAACTTTTTGTGAATCTGCATCATTTTCAAAACTGGCATTAGGAAAATCTTTTGAAATAAGGGAAAGTGCTTCAAAGTGTCAATATGGCATTTATGGTGGATGAATGTTGGATAATCCTTTTGCTACCAACTCTGTAGTGAATATTTGTCGAATCCATGATGCATGTAGCTATTTAGGAACACGGAATTTCACGATGACGAGTTCTATGTAAATTGCATGTCTATTGGATAGATCTCACACCAAGAGGATATCTCTGTGAATACTGCATGATTTTTGAAACTGACATTAGGAGAAATCTAGTAAATTAGTAAAAACATTCTATGTACAAATATGCATTGTAAGGTGGATGAAAGTTCGGTAATACACATGTTCACAACTCATTAAAGAATGTTTGTCGAATCCGTGATGCATGTAACGTGTTCAGAACACGGAATGTCAAGGTGAGTTATACTAGTTAAATTACATATCTTTAGGGTAGAACTCGCTCCAAGAGCATTTTCCTGCCAAATCTGCCTCATTTCCAAACCTGGCATTAAAACTAAACTGTGAAATCTGAGAAAAGTCTTCAAAGTGTCAGTAAGCCATGTATGGTGGATGAAAGTGCTGTAATCCAATTGCTAACAACTCTGTAGTGAATATTTGTCGAATCTGAGATGCATGTAGCGTGTTCGGAACACGGAATTTCACGGTGAGCAAATCCATGTAAATTACATGTCTATTGTTTTGAACCTGCTCCAAGAGATTTTTCCCGTGAAATCTGCCTCAGTTTCGAAACTGGCGTTTGGAAAGCTCTGTGAAATAAGAAAAAATGCTTCTAAGCATCAATATGCCTTGTATTGTGATGAAAGTCCTGTAATCCACATGCAAACAACTCTGTAGTGTATTTTTATCAAATCATATCTGCATGTAGCGTGTTTGAAACACGGAAATTCACAGCGGGAGAATCCATGTAATTTACATATCTATTGGGTAGAACACGCTCTAACAGACTTTTCCTTAGGTAACAACCTGAGTTTTGAAACTGCTTTTAGGAAAAAGCTGCAAACTCAGAGTTAATGTTTCTAGGTGTAAATATGCCTTGTATGGTGGATGAAAGTTCTGTAATACACATGTACACAACTTATAAAATATATTTCTCAAATCCGTGATTTATGTAGTGTGTTCGGAACACGGAATGTCACGTTGAAGGAACTTTGTAAATTACATATCTATTGGTGAGAACCCGCTCCAGGAGCATTTTACTGTAAAATCTACCTCTGTTTGGAAACTGGTGTTATGAAAACGATGCATAATCTGAGCAAATGCTTTAAGGTGACAATATGTATTCAATGGATTTTTAAAGATGTGTAATTCAGATTCTAACAACTAAGCAGTAAATATTTGTTGAATCCATGGTGCATGAACTTTTTTCGGACCACGGAATGTTACGGTGACGGTATCTATGAAAATGGGATGTCTATTGGATCGAACATGCAGCAAGAGAATTTTTCTGCGAAAACTGCCTGATTTTCATAACTGACGTTAAGAAAAATCGGCAAAAAATAAGTAAATATTTCTAGGTGTAAATATGCCTTGTATTGTGGTTGAAACATCGGTAATCCACATGCTAATGGTCATTAAATAATGTTTGTCGAAGATGTGATTTATGTAACGTTTTTGTAAAATGGAAAGTCTCGATAGGTGTAACTAGGAAAATAACAATTCTACTGGATAGAACTCGCTTGAATTTAATTTTTCAGTGAAAATTTCATGATTTTCGAAACTGGATGTTAGGAAAATCCTGCGAAATCAGAATAACTACATCTAGGTGTAAATATGCCTTATATGGAGGATGAAAGTTCGGTAATCCACATGCTCACACTCATTAATGAATGTCGAAATCGTGATGCATGTAACGTTTCCAGAATACGGAATGTCATATTGAAGGAAACAATGTAACTTACATGTCTATCGGGTAGAACTCGCTTGAAGAGAATTTTTCTGCGAAATGTGCCTCATTTTCAAAACTGCCATTAGGAGAACCATGTGAAATCGTAGAAAATGCTTCTAAGTGTCAATATGCCTTGAATGGTGAATGAAAGTCCAGTAATCCACATGCAAACAACTCTGTAGTGTATTTTTGTCGAATTCTGTCTGCAGGCAGCGCGCTCCAAACACGGAATTTCACAGCGGGAGAATCTATGTAATTTACATATGTATTTTGTAGAACACGCTGCAACAGATTTTTCCTTAGGAAACTGCCTGAGTTTTGAAACTGGTTTTAGGAAATAGCTGCAAACTCAGAATTAATGTTTCTAGGTGTAAATATGCCTTATATGGTGGATGAAAGTTCTGTAATACACATGTACACATCTAAATAAAAATGTTTCTCAAATCCGTGATATATGTAGTGTGTTCAGAACACGGAATGTCACGTTAAAGGAAACTATTTAAATTACATATCTATTAGTGAGAACCCGCTCCAGGAGCATTTTACTGTAAAATCTACCAATGTTTGTAAACTGGTGTTATGAAAACTCTGCAAAATATGAGCAAATGCTTTAAGGAGACAATATGTCTTCAAAGGTTTATTAAAGATGTCTAATTCATATTCTAACAACTCAGGAGTGAATATTTGTTGAATCCATGGTGCATGTACCTTTTTCGTAACACGGAATGTTACGGTGAAGGTATCTATGAAAATGGGATTTCTATTGGATCGAACATGCAGCAAGAGAATTTTTCTGCGAAAACTGCCTGATTTTCGTAACTGACGTTAGGAAAAATCTGCGAAATCTAAGTATATATTTCTAGGTGTAAATATGCCTTGTATTGTGGTTGAAACATCGGTAATCCACATGCTCACGGTCATTAAATAATGTTTGTCGAAGCCGTGATTAATGTAACGTTTTTGGAACACGGAATGTCTCGGTGAGTGAAACTCGGAAAATTACAATTCTACTGGATAGAACTCGCTTGAATTGAATTTTTCTGCGAAAATTTCATGATTTTCAAAACTGGATGTTAGGAAAAACCTGCGAAATCAGAATAACTACAACTAGGTGTAAATATGCCGTGTATGGTGGATGAAATTTTGGTAATCCACATGATCACACTAATTAGAGAATGTTTGTCGAATTCGTGATGCATGTAATGTGTACGGAATACAGAGTGTCATATTGAAGGAAACAATGAAAATTACATGACTAATGGTTAGAACTCACTTGAAGAGAATTTTTCTGTGAAATGTGCCTCATTTTCAAAACTGCCATTAGGAGAACCCTGTGAAATCTGAGAAAATGCTTCCAAGTGTCAATATGCCTTGAATGGTGAATGAAAGTCTGGTAATCCACATGTTAATAACAGTGTAGTAATTATTTTTCAAACCATGATTCATGTAGCGCTTTTGGAAAACGGAATTTCACCATAATGAAACAATGTAAATTAAAATTCTATTGGGTAGAACTAGCTAGAATAGAATTTTTCGGCGAAAATTGCATGATTGTCGAATCTGAAGTTTGGAGAAAACTTCAAAATGAGAGTAAATATTTCTACGTGTAAATATGCCTTTATGTTGGAAGAAAGTTCGGTAATCCATATTTTCACAACATATTAAAGAATCTTTTTCTAATACGTGATGCATATACAGTGTTTGGAACGTGGAATTTCACAGTGACTGAAACAATGTAAATTACTTCTCTATTCGGTAGAACTCGCTCCAAGAGGATTTTTCTGCAATAAATGCTTCATTTTTGAAACTGGCTTTTGGAAAACACTGCAAAATCTGAGAAAATACTTCTAAGTATCAATATTCAATCTATTGTGATGAAATTTCGGTAATCCACATGCTAACAAATTTGTAGTGAATATTTGTCGAATCCATTATGCGTGTAGCATGTTCGGAACACGGAATTTAATCGCCAGTGTGTTTATGTAAATTACATTTCTCTTGGTTAGAAATCACTCCAAGAGATTTTCCCAGAGAAATCTTCCTGATTTTTGAGACTGGCATTAGGAAAAAATTGCGAACTAAGATGAATAGATTCTCGGTGTAAATATGCCTTGTAGGGTGGATGAAAGTTCGGTAATCCGCATGCTAACAACTCTGTAGTGAATATATGTCGAATCCGAGATACATGAAACGTGTTCGGAACACAGAATATCACGGTGAGCGAATGTATGTAAAATACATGTCACTTGGGTTGAACTCGCTCCAAGAGCTTTCTCTGGGAATTCTGCCTCATTTTCAAAACTGGCATTTGGAAAAACTTTCAAAATATGAGAAAATGCTTCAAAGTGTCTATATGGCTTTTATGGTGGATGAAAGTCCGGTATTCCTTATGCTAACAACTCTGTAGTTAATATTTGTCGAAACCGTGATGCATGTAACTTTTTCAGAACACGGAATATCACGATGACAGGTTCTATGTAAATTGCAAGTCTATTGGGTAGAACTCGCTCCAAGAGGATTTTTCTGCGAAAACTGCATGATTAAAAACTGACATTAGGAGAAATCTACTAAATCAGAAAAAACATTCTATGTATAAATATGCATTGTAAGGTCGATGAAAGTTCGGTAATACACATGTTCACAACTCTTTAAAGGATATTTGTCGAATCCGTGATTCATGTTATGTGTTCAGATCACAGAATGTCACGGTGAGTGAAAATAAGTAAATTACATATCTTTTGGTTAGAACTCGCTCCAAGAGCATTTTCCTGCCAAATCTGACTCATTTTCAAACCTGGCATTAAAACTATCCTGTGAAATCTGAGAAAAGTTTTCAAAGTTTCAGTAAGCCATGTATGGTGGATGAAACTGCTGTAATCCACTTGCTAACAACTCTGTAGTGAATATTTGTCGAATCCGAGATGCATGTAGCGTGTTCGGAACATGGAATTTCACGGTGAGCGAATCCATGTAAATTACATGTCTATTGTTTTGAACCCGCTCCAAGAGGCTTTTGCCGTGAAATCTGCCTCAGTTTCGAAACTGGCGTTTGGAAAGCTCTGTGAAATCAGAGAAAATGCTTCTAAGCATCAATATGCCTTGTATTGTGATGAAAGTCCTGTAATCCACATGCAAACAACTCTGAAGTGTATTTTTGTTGAATCCCATCTGCATGTAGCGTGTGCAAAACACGGAATTTCACAGCGGGAGAATCTATTTCATTTACATATCTATTGGGTAGAACACGCTCCAACAGTTTTTTCCTTAGGAAACTGCCTGATTTTCGAAAATGCTATTAGGAAAAACCTGCAAACCCAGAGTTAATGTTTCTAGGTATAAATATGCCTTGTATGGTGGATGAAAGTTCTGTAATACACATGTACATAACTCATTAAAAATGTTTCTCAAATCCGTGATGAATGTAGTGTGTTCGGAACACGGAATGTCACGTTGAAGGACACTATGTAAATTACATATCTATTGGTGAGGACCCGCTCCAGGAGCATTTAACTGTAAAATCTAAATCTGTTTGGAAACTGGTGTTATGAAAACAATGCAAAACCTGAGCAAAAGCTTTAAGGTGACAATATGTCTTCAATGGTTTATTAAAGATGTGTAATTCACATTCTAACAACTCAGGAGTGAATATTTGTTGAATCCATGGTGCATGTACCTTTTTCGGAACACGGAATATTACGGTGACGGTATCTATGAAAATGGGATGTCTATTGGATCGAACATGCAGCAAGAGAATTTTTCTGCGAAAACTGCCTGATTTTCGTAACTGACGTTAGGAAAAATCTGCGAAATCTAAGTAAATATTTCTAGGTGTAAATATGCCTTGTATTGTGGTTGAAACATCGATAATCCACATGCTCACGGTCATTAAATAATGTTTGTCGAAGCCGTGATTAATGTAACGTTTTCGGAACACGGAATGTCTCGGTGAGTGAAACTCGGAAAATTACAATTCTACTGGATAGAACTCGCTTGAATTGAATTTTTCTGTGAAAATTTCATGATTTTCAAAACTGGATGTTAGGAAAAACCTGCGAAATCAGAATAACTACAACTATGTGTAAATATGCCTTGTATGGTGGATGAAATTTTGGTAATCCACATGATCACACTAATTAGAGAATGTTTGTCGAATTCGTGATGCATGTAATGTGTACGGGATACAGAGTGTGATATTGAAGGAAACAATGAAAATTACATGTCTATTGGTTAGAACTCGCTTGAAGAGAATTTTTCTGTGAAATGTGCCTCATTTTCAAAAATGCCATTAGGAGAACCCTGTGAAATCTGAGAAAATGCTTCTAAGTGTCAATATGCCTTGAATGGTGAATGAAAGTCTGGTAATCCACATGTTAATAACAGTGTAGTAATTATTTTTCAAACCGTGATTCATGTAGCGCTTTTGGAAAACGGAATTTCACCATAATGAAACAATGTAAATTAAAATTCTATTGGGTAGAACTAGCTAGAATAGAATTTTTCGGCGAAAATTGCATGATTGTCGAATCTGAAGTTTGGAGAAAACTTCAAAATGAGAGTAAATATTTCTACGTGTAAATATGCCTTTATGTTGGAAGAAAGTTCGGTAATCCATATTTTCATAACATATTAAAGAATCTTTTTCTAATAAGTGATGCATATACAGTGTTTGGAACGTGGAATTTCACAGTGACTGAAACAATGTAAATTACTTCTCTAATCGGTAGAACTCGCTCCAAGAGGATTTTTCTGCAATAAATGCTTCATTTTTGAAACTGGCTTTTGGAAAACACTGCAAAATCTGAGAAAATACTTCTAAGTATCAATATTCAATCTATTGTGATGAAAGTTCGGTAATCCACATGCTAACAAATTTGTAGTGAATATTTGTCGAATCCATTATGCATGTAGCATGTTCGGAACACGGAATTTAATCGCCAGTGTGTTTATGTAAATTATATTTCTCTTGGTTAGAAATCACTCCAAGAGATTTTCCCAGAGAAATCTTCCTGATTTTTGAGACTGGCATTAGGAAAATATTGCGAACTCAGATGAATAGATTCTCGGTGTAAATATGCCTTGTAGGGTGGATGAAAGTTCGGTAATACACATGTTCACAACTCTTTAAAGGATATTTGTCGAATCCGTGATTCATGTTATGTGTTCAGATCACAGAATGTCACGGTGAGTGAAAATAAGTAAATTACATATCTTTTGGGTAGAACTCGCTCCAAGAGCATTTTCCTGCCAAATCTGACTCATTTTCAAACCTGGCATTAAAACTATCCTGTGAAATCTGAGAAAAGTCTTCAAAGTTTCAGTAAGCCATGTATGGAGGATGAAACTGCTGTAATCCACTTGCTAACAACTCTGTAGTGAATATTTGTCGAATCCGAGATGCATGTAGCGTGTTCGGAACATGGAATTTCACGGTGAGCGAATCCATGTAAATTACATGTCTATTGTTTTGAACCCGCTCCAAGAGGCTTTTGCCGTGAAATCTGCCTCAGTTTCGAAACTGGCGTTTGGAAAGCTCTGTGAAATCAGAGAAAATGCTTCTAAGCATCAATATGCCTTGTATTGTGATGAAAGTCCTGTAATCCACATGCAAACAACTCTGAAGTGTATTTTTGTTGAATCCCATCTGCATGTAGCGTGTGCGAAACACGGAATTTCACAGCGGGAGAATCTATTTCATTTACATATCTATTGGGTAGAACACGCTCCAACAGTTTTTTCCTTAGGAAACTGCCTGATTTTCGAAAATGCTATTAGGAAAAACCTGCAAACTCAGAGTTAATGTTTCTAGGTGTAAATATGCCTTGTATGGTGGATGAAAGTTCTGTAATACACATGTAACAACTTATAAAATATATTTCTCAAATCCGTGATTTATGTAGTGTGTTCGGAACACGGAATGTCACGTTGAAGGAACTTTGTATATTACATATCTATTGGTGAGGACCCGCTCCAGGAGCTTTTTACTGTAAAATCTACCTCTGTTTGGAAACTGGTGTTATGAAAACGATGCAAAATCTGAGCAAATGCTTTAAGGTGACAATATGTATTCAATGGATTTTTAAAGATGTGTAATTCAGATTCTAACAACTAAGCAGTAAATATTTGTTGAATCCATGGTGCATGTACATTTTTCGGACCACGGAATGTTACGGTGATGGTATCTATGAAAATGGGATGTCTATTGGATCGAACATGCAGCAAGAGAATTTTTCTGCGAAAACTGCCTGATTTTCATAACTGACGTTAAAAAAAATCGGTAAAAAAAAAGTAAATATTTCTAGGTGTAAATATGCCTTGTATTGTGGTTGAAACATCGGTAATCCACATGCTCATGGTCATTAAATAATGTTTGTCGAAGCCGTGATTAATGTAACGTTTTTGGAACACGGAATGTCTCGTTGAGTGAAACTCGGAAAATAACAATTCTACTGGATAGAACTCGCTTGAATTTAATATTTCTGCGAAAATTTCATGATTTTCGAAACTGGATATTAGGAAAATCCTGCGAAATCAGAATATCTACATCTAGGTGTAAATATGCCTTATATGGTGGATGAAAGTTCGGTAATCCACATGCTCACACTCATTAATGAATGTCGAAATCGTGATGCATGTAACGTTTCCAAAATACGGAATTGTCATATTGAAGGAAACAATGTAAATTACATGTCAATTGGGTAGAACTCGCTTGAAGAGAATTTTTCTGCGAAATGTTCCTCATTTTCAAAATTGCCATTAGGAGAACCCTGTGAAATCGTAGAAAATGCTTCTAAGTGTCAATATGCCTTGAATGGTGAATGAAAGTCCAGTAATCCACATGCAAACAACTCTGTAGTGTATTTTTGTCAAATTCTGTCTGCAGGCAGCGCGTTCCAAACACGGAATTTCACACCGGGAGAATCAATGTAATTTACATATGTATTTTGTAGAACACGCTGCAACAGATTTTTCCTTAGGTACTGCCTGAGTTTTGAAACTGGTTTTAGGAAATAGCTTCAAACTCAGAATTAATGTTTCTAGGTGTAAATATGCCTTATATGGTGGATGAAATTTCTGTAATACACATGTACACAACTAATTAAAAATGTTTCTCAAATCCGTGATATATGTAGTGTGTTCGGAACACGGAATGTCACGTTAAAGGAAACTATTTAAATTACATATCTATTAGTGAGAACCCGCTCCAGGAGCATTTTACTGTAAAATCTACCAATGTTTGTAAACTGGTGTTATGAAAACTCTGCAAAATCTGAGCAAATGCTTTAAGGTGACAATATGACTTCAATGGTTTTCTAAAAATGTGTAATTCACATTCTAACAACTCAGCAGTGAATATTTGTTGAATCCATGGTGCATGTATCTTTTTCGGAACACGGAATGTTACGGTGACGGTATCTGTGGAAATGGGATGTCTATTGGATCGAACATGCAGCAAGAGAATTTTTCTGCGAAAACTGCCTGATTTTCATAAAAGAATTTAGGAAAAATCTGCGAAATCTAAGTAAATATTTCTAGGTGTAAATATGTCTTGTATTGTGTTTGAAATAATGGTAATCCACATGGTCACATTGTTTAAATAATGTTTGTCAAAGCCGTGATTAATGTAACGTTTTTGGAACACGGAATGTCTCGATGAGTGAAACTCGGAAAATAACAATTCTACTGGATAGAACTCGCTTGAATTGAAATTTTCTGCGAAAATTTCATGATTTTCAAAACTGGATGTTAGGAAAAACCTGCGAAATCAGAATAACTACATCTAGGTGTAAATATGCCTTGTATGGTGGATGAAATTTCGGTAAACCACATGCTCACACTCATTAGAGAATGTTTGTCGAATTAGTGATGCTTGTAAAGTGTACGGAATACAGAGTGTCATATTGAAGGAAACAATTTAAATTACATGTCTATTGGGTAGAACTCGCTTGAAGAGAATTTTTCTGCAAAATGTGCCTCATTTTCAAAACAGCCATTAGGAGGAACCTGTGAAATCTGAGAAAATGCTTCTAAGTGTCAATATGCCTTGAATGGCGAATGAAAGTCCGGTAATCCACATGTTAATTACAGTGTAGTAATTATTTTTCAAACCGAGATTCATGTAGAGATTTTGGAAAACGGTATTTCACCATAATGAAACAATGTAAATTACAATTCTATTGGGTAGAACTAGCTAGAATATAATTTTTCTGCGATAATTGCATGATTATCGAATCTGAAATTTGGGGAAAGCCTCAAAATGAGAGTAAATATTTCTATGCGTAAATTTGCCTTTATCTTGGAAGAAAGATCGGTAATCCATATTTTCACAACATATTACAGAATCTTTTTCTAATCCGTGATGCATATACCGTTTTCGGAACGTGGAATTTCATGGTGATTGAAACAATGTAAATTACTTCTCTATTCGGTAGAACTCGATCCAAGAGAATTTTTCTGCGATAAATGTTTCATTTTTGAAACTGGCATTTAGACAACGCTGCAAAATCTTAGAAAATACTTCTAATAATCAATATTCAATCTATTGGTTTGAAAGTTCGGTAATCCACATGGTAACAAATCTGTAGTGAATATTTGTCGAATCCATTATGCATGTATCTTGTTCGGAACAGGGAATTTCATGGCCAGTGTGTTTATGTAATCTACATTTCTCTTGGAAGTAAATCACTCCAAGAGCTTTATCCTGAGAAATCTGCCTGATTTTCAAAACTGGCGATAGGAAAACACTGCAAATTCAAATGAATAGATCCTCGGTGTAAAGATGCCTTGTAGGGTGGATGAAAGTTAGGTAATCCACATGCTAACAACTCTGTAGTGAATATTTTCAAATCCGAGATACATGAAGCGTGTTCAGAACACAGAATATCACGGTGAGCGAATGTATGTAAAATACATGTCACTTGGGTTGAACTCGCTCCAAGAGCTTTTTCTGCAAATTTTGCCTCATTTTCAAAACTCGCATTAGGAAAAACTTTCGAAATATGAGAAAATGCTTAAAAGTGTCAATATGGCTTTTATGGTGGATGAAAGTACGGTAATCCTTATGCTAACAACTCTGTAGTGAATATTTGTCGAATCCGTGATGCATGTAGCTTTTTCGGAACACGGAATATCACGATGACAGGTTCCATGTAAATTGCAAGTCTATTGGGTAGAACTCGCTCCAAGATTATTTTTCTGCGAAAACTGCATGATTAAAAAACTGACATTAGGAGAAATCTACTAAATCAAAAAAAACTTTCTATGTATAAATATGCATTTTAAGGTGGATGAAAGTTCGGTAATACACATGTTCACAAGTCATTAAAGGATGTTTGTCGAATCCGTGATGCATTATACGTGTTCAGATCACGGAATATCACGGTGAATGAATGTAATAAATTACATATCTTTTGGTAAGAACTCGCTCCAAGAGCATTTTCCTGCCAAATCTGCCTCATTTTCAAAGCTGGCATTAAAACTAAACTGTGAAATCTGAGAAAAGTCTTCAAAGTGTCAGTAAGCCATGTATGGTGGATGAAAGTGCTGTAATCCACTTGCTAACAACTCTGTAGTGAATATTTGTCGAATCTGAGATGCATGTAGCGTGTTCGGAACACGGAATTTCACGGTGAGCAAATCCATGTAAATTACATGTCTATTGTTTTGAACCTGATCCAAGAGATTTTCCCGTGAAATCTGCCTCAGTTTCAAAACTGGCGTTTGGAAAGCTCTGTGAAATAAGAAAAAATGCTTCTAAGCATCAATATGCCTTGTATTGTGATGAAAGTCCTGTAATCCACATGCAAACAACTCTGTAGTGTATTTTTATCGAATCATATCTGCATGTAGCGTGTATGAAACACGGAAATTCACAGCGGGAGAATCCATGTAGTTTACATATCTATTGGGTAGAACACGCTCCAACAGACTTTTCCTTAGGTAACAACCTGAGTTTTGAAACTGCTTTTAGGAAAAAGCTGCAAACTCAGTGTTAATGTTTCTAGGTGTAAATATGCCTTGTATGGTGGATGAAAGTTCTGTAATACACATGTACACAACTTATAAAATATATTTCTCAAATCCGTGATTTATGTAGTGTGTTCGGAACACGGAATGTCACGTTGAAGGAACTTTGTAAATTACATATCTATTGGTGAGAACCCGCTCCAGGAGCATTTTACTGTAAAATCTACCTCTGTTTGGAAACTGGTGTTATGAAAACGATGCATAATCTGAGCAAATGCTTTAAGGTGACAATATGTATTCAATGGATTTTTAAAGATGTGTAATTCAGATTCTAACAACTAAGCAGTAAATATTTGTTGAATCCATGGTGCATGAACTTTTTTCGGACCACGGAATGTTACGGTGACGGTATCTATGAAAATGGGATGTCTATTGGATCGAACATGCAGCAAGAGGATTTTTCTGCGAAAACTGCCTGATTTTCATAACTGACGTTAAGAAAAATCGGCAAAAAATAAGTAAATATTTCTAGGTGTAAATATGCCTTGTATTGTGGTTGAAACATCGGTAATCCACATGCTCATGGTCATTAAATAATGTTTGTCGAAGATGTGATTTATGTAACGTTTTTGTAACATGGAAAGTCTCGATAGGTGTAACTAGGAAAATAACAATTCTACTGGATAGAACTCGCTTGAATTTAATTTTTCAGTGAAAATTTCATGATTTTCGAAACTGGATGTTAGGAAAATCCTGCGAAATCAGAATAACTACATCTAGGTGTAAATATGCCTTATATGGTGGATGAAAGTTCGGCAATCCACATGCTCACACTCATTAATGAATGTCGAAATCGTGATGCATGTAACGTTTCCAGAATACGGAATGTCATATTGAAGGAAACAATGTAAATTACATGTCTATTGGGTAGAACTCGCTTGAAGAGAATTTTTCTGCGAAATGTGCATCATTTTCAAAACTGCCATTAGGAGAACCATGTGAAATCGTAGAAAATGCTTCTAAGTGTCAATATGCCTTGAATGGTGAATGAAAGTCCAGTAATCCACATGCAAACAACTCTGTAGTGTATTTTTGTCGAATTCTATCTGCAGGCAGTGCGCTCCAAACACGGAATTTCACAGCGGGAGAATCTATGTAATTTACATATGTATTTTGTAGAACACGCTGCAACAGATTTTTCCTTAGGAAACTGCCTGAGTTTTGAAACTGGTTTTAGGAAATAGCTGCAAACTCAGAATTAATGTTTCTAGGTGTAAATATGCCTTATATGGTGGATGAAAGTTCTGTAATACACATGTACACATCTAATTAAAAATGTTTCTCAAATCCGTGATATATGTAGTGTGTTCAGAACACGGAATGTCACGTTAAAGGAAACTATTTAAATTACATATCTATTAGTGAGAACCCGCTCCAGGAGCATTTTACTGTAAAATCTACCAATGTTTGTAAACTGGTGTTATGAAAACTCTGCAAAATATGAGCAAATGCTTTAAGGAGACAATATGTCTTCAAAGGTTTATTAAAGATGTCTAATTCACATTCTAACAACTCAGGAGTGAATATTTGTTGAATCCATGGTGCATGTACCTTTTTCGTAACACGGAATGTTACGGTGAAGGTATCTATGAAAATGGGATTTCTATTGGATCGAACATGCAGCAAGAGAATTTTTCTGCGAAAACTGCCTGATTTTCGTAACTGACGTTAGGAAAAATCTGCAAAATCTAAGTAAATATTTCTAGGTGTAAATATGCCTTGTATTGTGGTTGAAACATCGGTAATCCACATGCTCACGGTCAGTAAATAATGTTTGTCGAAGCCGTGATTAATGTAACGTTTTCGGAACACGGAATGTCTCGGTGAGTGAAACTCGGAAAATTACAATTCTACTGGATAGAACTCGCTTGAATTGAATTTTTCTGCGAAAATTTCATGATTCTCAAAACTGGATGTTAGGAAAAACCTGCGAAATCAGAATAACTACAACTAGGTGTAAATATGCCTTGTATGGTGGATGAAATTTTGGTAATCCACATGATCACACTAATTAGAGAATGTTTGTCGAATTCGTGATGCATGTAATGTGTACGGAATACAGAGTGTCATATTGAAGGAAACAATGAAAATTACATGTCTATTGGTTAGAACTCACTTGAAGAGAATTTTTCTGTGAAATGTGCCTCATTTTCAAAACTGCCATTAGGAGAACCCTGTGAAATCTGAGAAAATGCTTCCAAGTGTCAATATGCCTTGAATGGTGAATGAAAGTCTGGTAATCCACATGTTAATAACAGTGTAGTAATTATTTTTCAAACCATGATTCATGTAGCGCTTTTGGAAAGCGGAATTTCACCATAATGAAACAATGTAAATTAAAATTCTATTGGGTAGAACTAGCTAGAATAGAATTTTTCGGCGAAAATTGCATGATTGTCGAATCTGAAGTTTGGAGAAAACTTCAAAATGAGAGTAAATATTTCTACGTGTAAATATCCCTTTATGTTGGAAGAAAGTTCGGTAATCCATATTTTCACAACATATTAAAGAATCTTTTTCTAATACGTGATGCATATACAGTGTTTGGAACGTGGAATTTCACAGTGACTGAAACAATGTAAATTACTTCTCTATTCGGTAGAACTCGCTCCAAGAGGATTTTTCTGCAATAAATGCTTCATTTTTGAAACTGGCTTTTGGAAAACACTGCAAAATCTGAGAAAATTCTTCTAAGTATCAATATTCAATCTATTGTGATGAAATTTCGGTAATCCACATGCTAACAAATTTGTAGTGAATATTTGTCGAATCCATTATGCATGTAGCATGTTCGGAACACGGAATTTAATCGCCAGTGTGTTTATGTAAATTACATTTCTCTTGGTTAGAAATCACTCCAAGAGATTTTCCCAGAGAAATCTTCCTGATTTTTGAGACTGGCATTAGGAAAAAATTGCGAACTAAGATGAATAGATTCTCGGTGTAAATATGCCTTGTAGGGTGGATGAAAGTTCGGTAATCCGCATGCTAACAACTCTGTAGTGAATATATGTCGAATCCGAGATACATGAAACGTGTTCGGAACACAGAATATCACGGTGAGCGAATGTATGTAAAATACATGTCACTTGGGTTGAACTCGATCCAAGAGCTTTCTCTGGGAATTCTGCCTCATTTTCAAAACTGGTTTTAGGAAAAACTTTCAAAATATGAGAAAATGCTTCAAAGTGTCTATATGGCTTTTATGGTGGATGAAAGTCCGGTATTCCTTATGCTAACAACTCTGTAGTGAATATTTGTCGAAACCGTGATGCATGTAACTTTTTCAGAACACGGAATATCACGATGACAGGTTCTATGTAAATTGCAAGTCTATTGGGTAGAACTCGCTCCAAGAGGATTTTTCTGGGAAAACTGCATGATTAATAACTGACATTAGGAGAAATCTACTAAATCAGAAAAAACATTCTATGTATAAATATGCATTGTAAGGTCGATGAAAGTTCAGTAATACACATGTTCACAACTCTTTAAAGGATATTTGTCGAATCCGTGATTCATGTTATGTGTTCAGATCACAGAATGTCACGGTGAGTGAAAATAAGTAAATTACATATCTTTTGGTTAGAACTCGCTCCAAGAGCATTTTCCTGCCAAATCTGACTCATTTTCAAACCTGGCATTAAAACTATCCTGTGAAATCTGAGAAAAGTTTTCAAAGTTTCAGTAAGCCATGTATGGTGGATGAAACTGCTGTAATCCACTTGCTAACAACTCTGTAGTGAATATTTGTCGAATCCGAGATGCATGTAGCGTGTTCGGAACATGGAATTTCACGGTGAGCGAATCCATGTAAATTACATGTCTATTGTTTTGAACCCGCTCCAAGAGGCTTTTGCCGTGAAATCTGCCTCAGTTTCGAAACTGGCGTTTGGAAAGCTCTGTGAAATCAGAGAAAATGCTTCTAAGCATCAATATGCCTTGTATTGTGATGAAAGTCCTGTAATCCACATGCAAACAACTCTGAAGTGTATTTTTGTTGAATCCCATCTGCATGTAGCGTGTGCGAAACACGGAATTTCACAGCGGGAGAATCTATTTCATTTACATATCTATTGGGTAGAACACGCTCCAACAGTTTTTTCCTTAGGAAACTGCCTGATTTTCGAAAATGCTATTAGGAAAAACCTGCAAACCCAGAGTTAATGTTTCTAGGTATAAATATGCCTTGTATGGTGGATGAAAGTTCTGTAATACACATGTACATAACTCATTAAAAATGTTTCTCAAATCCGTGATGAATGTAGTGTGTTCGGAACACGGAATGTCACGTTGAAGGACACTATGTAAATTACATATCTATTGGTGAGGACCCGCTCCAGGAGCATTTAACTGTAAAATCTACCTCTGTTTGGAAACTGGTGTTATGAAAACAATGCAAAACCTGAGCAAAAGCTTTAAGGTGACAATATGTCTTCAATGGTTTATTAAAGATGTGTAATTCACATTCTAACAACTCAGGAGTGAATATTTGTTGAATCCATGGTGCATGTACCTTTTTCGGAACACGGAATGTTACGGTGACGGTATCTATGAAAATGGGATGTCTATTGGATCGAACATGCAGCAAGAGAATTTTTCTGCGAAAACTGCCTGATTTTCGTAACTGACGTTAGGAAAAATCTGCGAAATCTAAGTAAATATTTCTAGGTGTAAATATGCCTTGTATTGTGGTTGAAACATCGGTAATCCACATGCTCACGGTCATTAAATAATGTTTGTCGAAGCCGTGATTAATGTAACGTTTTCGGAACACGGAATGTCTCGGTGAGTGAAACTCGGAAAATTACAATTCTACTGGATAGAACTCGCTTGAATTGAATTTTTCTGTGAAAATTTCATGATTTTCAAAACTGGATGTTAGGAAAAACCTGCGAAATCAGAATAACTACAACTATGTGTAAATATGCCTTGTATGGTGGATGAAATTTTGGTAATCCACATGATCACACTAATTAGAGAATGTTTGTCGAATTCGTGATGCATGTAATGTGTACGGGATGCAGAGTGTGATATTGAAGGAAACAATGAAAATTACATGTCTATTGGTTAGAACTCGCTTGAAGAGAATTTTTCTGTGAAATGTGCCTCATTTTCAAAACTGCCATTAGGAGAACCCTGTGAAAACTGAGAAAATGCTTCTAAGTGTCAATATGCCTTGAATGGTGAATGAAAGTCTGGTAATCCACATGTTAATAACAGTGTAGTAATTATTTTTCAAACCGTGATTCATGTAGCGCTTTTGGAAAACGGAATTTCACCATAATGAAACAATGTAAATTAAAATTCTATTGGGTAGAACTAGCTAGAATAGAATTTTTCGGCGAAAATTGCATGATTGTCGAATCTGAAGTTTGGAGAAAACTTCAAAATGAGAGTAAATATTTCTACGTGTAAATATGCCTTTATGTTGGAAGAAAGTTCGGTAATCCATATTTTCATAACATATTAAAGAATCTTTTTCTAATAAGTGATGCATATACAGTGTTTGGAACGTGGAATTTCACAGTGACTGAAACAATGTAAATTACTTCTCTATTCGGTAGAACTCGCTCCAAGAGGATTTTTCTGCAATAAATGCTTCATTTTTGAAACTGGCTTTTGGAAAACACTGCAAAATCTGAGAAAATACTTCTAAGTATCAATATTCAATCTATTGTGATGAAAGTTCGGTAATCCACATGCTAACAAATTTGTAGTGAATATTTGTCGAATCCATTATGCATGTAGCATGTTCGGAACACGGAATTTAATCGCCAGTGTGTTTATGTAAATTACATTTCTCTTGGTTAGAAATCACTCCAAGAGATTTTCCCAGAGAAATCTTCCTGATTTTTGAGACTGGCTTTAGGAAAATATTGCGAACTCAGATGAATAGATTCTCGGTGTAAATATGCCTTGTAGGGTGGATGAAAGTTCGGTAATCCGCATGCTAACAACTCTGCAGTGAATATTTGTCGAATCCGAGATACATGAAATGTGTTCGGAACACAGAATATCACGGTGAGCGAATGTATGTAAAATACATGTCACTTGGGTTGAACTCGATCCAAGAGCTTTCTCTGCGAATTCTGCCTCATTTTCAAAACTGGCATTAGGAAAAACTTTCAAAATATGAGAAAATGCTTCAAAGTGTCAATATGGCTTTTATGGTGGATGAAAGTCCGGTATTCCTTATGCTAACAACTCTGTAGTTAATATTTGTCGAAACCGTGATGCATGTAGCTTTTTCAGAACACGGAATATCACGATGACAGGTTCTATGTAAATTGCAAGTCTATTGGGTAGAACTCGCTCCAAGAGGATTTTTCTGCGAAAACTGCATGATTTAAAAACTGACATTAGGAGAAATCTACTAAATCAGAAAAAAATTTCTATGTATAAATATGCATTGTAAGGTCGATGAAAGTTCGGTAATACACATGTTCACAACTCTTTAAAGGATATTTGTCGAATCCGTGATTCATGTTATGTGTTCAGATCACTGAATGTCACGGTGAGTGAAAATAAGTAAATTACATATCTTTTGGTTAGAACTCGCTCCAAGAGCATTTTCCTGCCAAATCTGACTCATTTTCAAACCTGGCATTAAAACTATCCTGTGAAATCTGAGAAAAGTCTTCAAAGTTTCAGTAAGCCATGTATGGTGGATGAAACTGCTGTAATCCACTTGCTAACAACTCTGTAGTGAATATTTGTCGAATCCGAGATGCATGTAGCGTGTTCGGAACATGGAATTTCACGGTGAGCGAATCCATGTAAATTACATGTCTACTGTTTTGAACCCGCTCCAAGAGGCTTTTGCCGTGAAATCTGCCTCAGTTTCGAAACTGGCGTTTGGAAAGCTCTGTGAAATCAGAGAAAATGCTTCTAAGCATCAATATGCCTTGTATTGTGATGAAAGTCCTGTAATCCACATGCAAACAACTCTGAAGTGTATTTTTGTTGAATCCCATCTGCATGTAGCGTGTGCGAAACACGGAATTTCACAGCGGGAGAATCTATTTCATTTACATATCTATTGGGTAGAACACGCTCCAACAGTTTTTTCCTTAGGAAACTGCCTGATTTTCGAAAATGCTATTAGGAAAAACCTGCAAACTCAGAGTTAATGTTTCTAGGTGTTAATATGCCTTGTATGGTGGATGAAAGTTCTGTAATACACATGTAACAACTTATAAAATATATTTCTCAAATCCGTGATTTATGTAGTGTGTTCGGAACACGGAATGTCACGTTGAAGGAACTTTGTATATTACATATCTATTGGTGAGAACCCGCTCCAGGAGCATTTTACTGTAAAATCAACCTCTGTTTGGAAACTGGTGTTATGAAAACGATGCAAAATCTGAGCAAATGCTTTAAGGTGACAATATGTATTCAATGGATTTTTAAAGATGTGTAATTCAGATTCTAACAACTAAGCAGTAAATATTTGTTGAATCCATGGTGCATGTACATTTTTCGGACCACGGAATGTTACGGTGATGGTATCTATGAAAATGGGATGTCTATTGGATCGAACATGCAGCAAGAGAATTTTTCTGCGAAAACTGCCTGATTTTCATAACTGACGTTAAGAAAAATCGGTAAAAAAAAAGTAAATATTTCTAGGTGTAAATATGCCTTGTATTGTGGTTGAAACATCGGTAATCCACATGCTCATGGTCATTAAATAATGTTTGTCGAAGCCGTGATTAATGTAACGTTTTTGGAACACGGAATGTCTCGTTGAGTGAAACTCGGAAAATAACAATTCTACTGTATAGAACTCGCTTGAATTTAATATTTCTGCGAAAATTTCATGATTTTCGAAACTGGATATTAGGAAAATCCTGCGAAATCAGAATAACTACATCTAGGTGTAAATATGCCTTATATGGTGGATGAAAGTTCGGTAATCCACATGCTCACACTCATTAATGAATGTCGAAATCGTGATGCATGTAACGTTTCCAAAATACGGAATTGTCATATTGAAGGAAACAATGTAAATTACATGTCAATTGGGTAGAACTCGCTTGAAGAGAATTTTTCTGCGAAATGTGCCTCATTTTCAAAATTGCCATTAGGAGAACCCTGTGAAATCGTAGAAAATGCTTCTAAGTGTCAATATGCCTTGAATGGTGAATGAAAGTCCAGTAATCCACATGCAAACAACTCTGTAGTGTATTTTTGTCAAATTCTGTCTGCAGGCAGCGCGTTCCAAACACGGAATTTCACACCGGGAGAATCAATGTAACTTACATATGTATTTTGTAGAACACGCTGCAACAGATTTTTCCTTAGGTACTGCCTGATTTTTGAAACTGGTTTTAGGAAATAGCTTCAAACTCAGAATTAATGTTTCTAGGTGTAAATATGCCTTATATGGTGGATGAAATTTCTGTAATACACATGTACACAACTAATTAAAAATGTTTCTCAAATCCGTGATATATGTAGTGTGTTCGGAACACGGAATGTCACGTTAAAGGAAACTATTTAAATTACATATCTATTAGTGAGAACCTGCTCCAGGAGCATTTTACTGTAAAATCTACCAATGTTTGTAAACTGGTGTTATGAAAACTCTGCAAAATCTGAGCAAATGCTTTAAGGTGACAATATGACTTCAATGGTTTTCTAAAAATGTGTAATTCACATTCTAACAACTCAGCAGTGAATATTTGTTGAATCCATGGTGCATGTATCTTTTTCGGAACACGGAATGTTACGGTGACGGTATCTGTGGAAATGGGATGTCTATTGGATCGAACATGCAGCAAGAGAATTTTTCTGCGAAAACTGCCTGATTTTCATAAAAGAATTTAGGAAAAATCTGCGAAATCTAAGTAAATATTTCTAGGTGTAAATATGTCTTGTATTGTGTTTGAAATAATGGTAATCCACATGGTCACATTGTTTAAATAATGTTTGTCGAAGCCGTGATTAATGTAACGTTTTTGGAACACGGAATGTCTCGTTGAGTGAAACTCGGAAAATAACAATTCTACTGGATAGAACTCGCTTGAATTGAAATTTTCTGCGAAAATTTCATGATTTTCAAAACTGGATGTTAGGAAAAACCTGCGAAATCAGAATAACTACATCTAGGTGTAAATATGCCTTGTATGGTGGATGAAATTTCGGTAAACCACATGCTCACACTCATTAGAGAATGTTTGTCGAATTAGTGATGCTTGTAAAGTGTACGGAATACAGAGTGTCATATTGAAGGAAACAATTTAAATTACATGTCTATTGGGTAGAACTCGCTTGAAGAGAATTTTTCTGCAAAATGTGCCTCATTTTCAAAACAGCCATTAGGAGGAACCTGTGAAATCTGAGAAAATGCTTCTAAGTGTCAATATGCCTTGAATGGCGAATGAAAGTCCGGTAATCCACATGTTAATTACAGTGTAGTAATTATTATTCAAACCGAGATTCATGTAGAGATTTTGGAAAACGGTATTTCACCATAATGAAACAATGTAAATTACAATTCTATTGGGTAGAACTAGCTAGAATATAATTTTTCTGCGATAATTGCATGATTATCGAATCTGAAATTTGGGGAAAGCCTCAAAATGAGAGTAAATATTTCTATGCGTAAATTTGCCTTTATCTTGGAAGAAAGATCGGTAATCCATATTTTCACAACATATTACAGAATCTTTTTCTAATCCGTGATGCATATACCGTTTTCGGAACGTGGAATTTCATGGTGATTGAAACAATGTAAATTACTTCTCTATTCGGTAGAACTCGATCCAAGAGAATTTTTCTGCGATAAATGTTTCATTTTTGAAACTGGCATTTAGAAAACACTGCAAAATCTTAGAAAATACTTCTAATAATCAATATTCAATCTATTGGTTTGAAAGTTCGGTAATCCACATGGTAACAAATCTGTAGTGAATATTTGTCGAATCCATTATGCATGTATCATGTTCGGAACAGGGAATTTCATGGCCAGTGTGTTTATGTAATCTACATTTCTCTTGGAAGTAAATCACTCCAAGAGCTTTATCCTGAGAAATCTGCCTGATTTTCAAAACTGGCGATAGGAAAACACTGCGAATTCAAATGAATAGATCCTCGGTGTAAAGATGCCTTGTAGGGTGGATGAAAGTTAGGTAATCCACATGCTAACAACTCTGTAGTGAATATTTTCGAATCCGAGATACATGAAGCGTGTTCAGAACACAGAATATCACGGTGAGCGAATGTATGTAAAATACATGTCACTTGGGTTGAACTCGCTCCAAGAGCTTTTTCTTCGAATTTTGCCTCATTTTCAAAACTCGCATTAGGAAAAACTTTCGAAATATGAGAAAATGCTTCAAAGTGTCAATATGGCTTTTATGGTGGATGAAAGTCCGGTATTCCTTATGCTAACAACTCTGTAGTTAATATTTGTCGAAACCGTGATGCATGTAGCTTTTTCAGAACACGGAATATCACGATGACAGGTTCTATGTAAATTGCAAGTCTATTGGGTAGAACTCGCTCCAAGAGGATTTTTCTGCGAAAACTGCATGATTTAAAAACTGACATTAGGAGAAATCTACTAAATCAGAAAAAAATTTCTATGTATAAATATGCATTGTAAGGTCGATGAAAGTTCGGTAATACACATGTTCACAACTCTTTAAAGGATATTTGTCGAATCCGTGATTCATGTTATGTGTTCAGATCACTGAATGTCACGGTGAGTGAAAATAAGTAAATTACATATCTTTTGGTTAGAACTCGCTCCAAGAGCATTTTCCTGCCAAATCTGACTCATTTTCAAACCTGGCATTAAAACTATCCTGTGAAATCTGAGAAAAGTCTTCAAAGTTTCAGTAAGCCATGTATGGTGGATGAAACTGCTGTAATCCACTTGCTAACAACTCTGTAGTGAATATTTGTCGAATCCGAGATGCATGTAGCGTGTTCGGAACATGGAATTTCACGGTGAGCGAATCCATGTAAATTACATGTCTATTGTTTTGAACCCGCTCCAAGAGGCTTTTGCCGTGAAATCTGCCTCAGTTTCGAAACTGGCGTTTGGAAAGCTCTGTGAAATCAGAGAAAATGCTTCTAAGCATCAATATGCCTTGTATTGTGATGAAAGTCCTGTAATCCACATGCAAACAACTCTGAAGTGTATTTTTGTTGAATCCCATCTGCATGTAGCGTGTGCGAAACACGGAATTTCACAGCGGGAGAATCTATTTCATTTACATATCTATTGGGTAGAACACGCTCCAACAGTTTTTTCCTTAGGAAACTGCCTGATTTTCGAAAATGCTATTAGGAAAAACCTGCAAACTCAGAGTTAATGTTTCTAGGTGTAAATATGCCTTGTATGGTGGATGAAAGTTCTGTAATACACATGTAACAACTTATAAAATATATTTCTCAAATCCATGATTTATGTAGTGTGTTCGGAACACGGAATGTCACGTTGAAGGAACTTTGTATATTACATATCTATTGGTGAGAACCCGCTCCAGGAGCATTTTACTGTAAAATCTACCTCTGTTTGGAAACTGGTGTTATGAAAACGATGCAAAATCTGAGCAAATGCTTTAAGGTGACAATATGTATTCAATGGATTTTTAAAGATGTGTAATTCAGATTCTAACAACTAAGCAGTAAATATATGTTGAATCCATGGTGCATGTACATTTTTCGGACCACGGAATGTTACGGTGATGGTATCTATGAAAATGGGATGTCTATTGGATCGAACATGCAGCAAGAGAATTTTTCTGCGAAAACTGCCTGATTTTCATAACTGACGTTAAGAAAAATCGGTAAAAAAAAGTAAATATTTCTAGGTGTAAATATGCCTTGTATTGTGGTTGAAACATCGGTAATCCACATGCTCATGGTCATTAAATAATGTTTGTCGAAGATGTGATTTATGTAACGTTTTTGTAACACGGAATGTCTCGATGAGTGTAACTAGGAAAATAACAATTCTACTGTATAGAACTCGCTTGAATTTAATATTTCTGCGAAAATTTCATGATTTTCGAAACTGGATATTAGGAAAATCCTGCGAAATCAGAATATCTACATCTAGGTGTAAATATGCCTTATATGGTGGATGAAAGTTCGGTAATCCACATGCTCACACTCATTAATGAATGTCGAAATCGTGATGCATGTAACGTTTCCAGAATACGGAATTGTCATATTGAAGGAAACAATGTAAATTACATGTCAATTGGGTAGAACTCGCTTGAAGAGAATTTTTCTGCGAAATGTGCCTCATTTTCAAAACTGCCATTAGGAGAACCCTGTGAAATCATAGAAAATGCTTCTAAGTGTCAATATGCCTTGAATGGTGAATGAAAGTCCAGTAATCCACATGCAAACAACTCTGTAGTGTATTTTTGTCGAATTCTATCTGCAGGCAGTGCGCTCCAAACACGGAATTTCACAGCGGGAGAATCTATGTAAATTACATATGTATTTTGTAGAACACGCTGCAACAGATTTTTCCTTAGGAAACTGCCTGAGTTTTGAAACTGGTTTTAGGAAATAGCTGCAAACTCAGAATTAATGTTTCTAGGTGTAAATATGCCTTATATGGTGGATGAAAGTTCTGTAATACACATGTACACATCTAATTAAAAATGTTTCTCAAATCCGTGATATATGTAGTGTGTTCAGAACACGGAATGTCACGTTAAAGGAAACTATTTAAATTACATATCTATTAGTGAGAACCCGCTCCAGGAGCATTTTACTGTAAAATCTACCAATGTTTGTAAACTGGTGTTATGAAAACTCTGCAAAATATGAGCAAATGCTTTAAGGAGACAATATGTCTTCAAAGGTTTATTAAAGATGTCTAATTCACATTCTAACAACTCAGGAGTGAATATTTGTTGAATCCATGGTGCATGTACCTTTTTCGTAACACGGAATGTTACGGTGAAGGTATCTATGAAAATGGGATTTCTATTGGATCGAACATGCAGCAAGAGAATTTTTCTGCGAAAACTGCCTGATTTTCGTAACTGACGTTAGGAAAAATCTGCAAAATCTAAGTAAATATTTCTAGGTGTAAATATGCCTTGTATTGTGGTTGAAACATCGGTAATCCACATGCTCACGGTCAGTAAATAATGTTTGTCGAAGCCGTGATTAATGTAACGTTTTCGGAACACGGAATGTCTCGGTGAGTGAAACTCGGAAAATTACAATTCTACTGGATAGAACTCGCTTGAATTGAATTTTTCTGCGAAAATTTCATGATTCTCAAAACTGGATGTTAGGAAAAACCTGCGAAATCAGAATAACTACAACTAGGTGTAAATATGCCTTGTATGGTGGATGAAATTTTGGTAATCCACATGATCACACTAATTAGAGAATGTTTGTCGAATTCGTGATGCATGTAATGTGTACGGAATACAGAGTGTCATATTGAAGGAAACAATGAAAATTACATGTCTATTGGTTAGAACTCACTTGAAGAGAATTTTTCTGTGAAATGTGCCTCATTTTCAAAACTGCCATTAGGAGAACCCTGTGAAATCTGAGAAAATGCTTCCAAGTGTCAATATGCCTTGAATGGTGAATGAAAGTCTGGTAATCCACATGTTAATAACAGTGTAGTAATTATTTTTCAAACCATGATTCATGTAGCGCTTTTGGAAAGCGGAATTTCACCATAATGAAACAATGTAAATTAAAATTCTATTGGGTAGAACTAGCTAGAATAGAATTTTTCGGCGAAAATTGCATGATTGTCGAATCTGAAGTTTGGAGAAAACTTCAAAATGAGAGTAAATATTTCTACGTGTAAATATCCCTTTATGTTGGAAGAAAGTTCGGTAATCCATATTTTCACAACATATTAAAGAATCTTTTTCTAATACGTGATGCATATACAGTGTTTGGAACGTGGAATTTCACAGTGACTGAAACAATGTAAATTACTTCTCTATTCGGTAGAACTCGCTCCAAGAGGATTTTTCTGCAATAAATGCTTCATTTTTGAAACTGGCTTTTGGAAAACACTGCAAAATCTGAGAAAATTCTTCTAAGTATCAATATTCAATCTATTGTGATGAAATTTCGGTAATCCACATGCTAACAAATTTGTAGTGAATATTTGTCGAATCCATTATGCATGTAGCATGTTCGGAACACGGAATTTAATCGCCAGTGTGTTTATGTAAATTACATTTCTCTTGGTTAGAAATCACTCCAAGAGATTTTCCCAGAGAAATCTTCCTGATTTTTGAGACTGGCATTAGGAAAAAATTGCGAACTAAGATGAATAGATTCTCGGTGTAAATATGCCTTGTAGGGTGGATGAAAGTTCGGTAATCCGCATGCTAACAACTCTGTAGTGAATATATGTCGAATCCGAGATACATGAAACGTGTTCGGAACACAGAATATCACGGTGAGCGAATGTATGTAAAATACATGTCACTTGGGTTGAACTCGATCCAAGAGCTTTCTCTGGGAATTCTGCCTCATTTTCAAAACTGGTTTTAGGAAAAACTTTCAAAATATGAGAAAATGCTTCAAAGTGTCTATATGGCTTTTATGGTGGATGAAAGTCCGGTATTCCTTATGCTAACAACTCTGTAGTGAATATTTGTCGAAACCGTGATGCATGTAACTTTTTCAGAACACGGAATATCACGATGACAGGTTCTATGTAAATTGCAAGTCTATTGGGTAGAACTCGCTCCAAGAGGATTTTTCTGGGAAAACTGCATGATTAATAACTGACATTAGGAGAAATCTACTAAATCAGAAAAAACATTCTATGTATAAATATGCATTGTAAGGTCGATGAAAGTTCGGTAATACACATGTTCACAACTCTTTAAAGGATATTTGTCGAATCCGTGATTCATGTTATGTGTTCAGATCACAGAATGTCACGGTGAGTGAAAATAAGTAAATTACATATCTTTTGGTTAGAACTCGCTCCAAGAGCATTTTCCTGCCAAATCTGACTCATTTTCAAACCTGGCATTAAAACTATCCTGTGAAATCTGAGAAAAGTTTTCAAAGTTTCAGTAAGCCATGTATGGTGGATGAAACTGCTGTAATCCACTTGCTAACAACTCTGTAGTGAATATTTGTCGAATCCGAGATGCATGTAGCGTGTTCGGAACATGGAATTTCACGGTGAGCGAATCCATGTAAATTACATGTCTATTGTTTTGAACCCGCTCCAAGAGGCTTTTGCCGTGAAATCTGCCTCAGTTTCGAAACTGGCGTTTGGAAAGCTCTGTGAAATCAGAGAAAATGCTTCTAAGCATCAATATGCCTTGTATTGTGATGAAAGTCCTGTAATCCACATGCAAACAACTCTGAAGTGTATTTTTGTTGAATCCCATCTGCATGTAGCGTGTGCGAAACACGGAATTTCACAGCGGGAGAATCTATTTCATTTACATATCTATTGGGTAGAACACGCTCCAACAGTTTTTTCCTTAGGAAACTGCCTGATTTTCGAAAATGCTATTAGGAAAAACCTGCAAACCCAGAGTTAATGTTTCTAGGTATAAATATGCCTTGTATGGTGGATGAAAGTTCTGTAATACACATGTACATAACTCATTAAAAATGTTTCTCAAATCCGTGATGAATGTAGTGTGTTCGGAACACGGAATGTCACGTTGAAGGACACTATGTAAATTACATATCTATTGGTGAGGACCCGCTCCAGGAGCATTTAACTGTAAAATCTACCTCTGTTTGGAAACTGGTGTTATGAAAACAATGCAAAACCTGAGCAAAAGCTTTAAGGTGACAATATGTCTTCAATGGTTTATTAAAGATGTGTAATTCACATTCTAACAACTCAGGAGTGAATATTTGTTGAATCCATGGTGCATGTACCTTTTTCGGAACACGGAATGTTACGGTGACGGTATCTATGAAAATGGGATGTCTATTGGATCGAACATGCAGCAAGAGAATTATTCTGCGAAAACTGCCTGATTTTCGTAACTGACGTTAGGAAAAATCTGCGAAATCTAAGTAAATATTTCTAGGTGTAAATATGCCTTGTATTGTGGTTGAAACATCGGTAATCCACATGCTCACGGTCATTAAATAATGTTTGTCGAAGCCGTGATTAATGTAACGTTTTCGGAACACGGAATGTCTCGGTGAGTGAAACTCGGAAAATTACAATTCTACTGGATAGAACTCGCTTGAATTGAAATTTTCTGTGAAAATTTCATGATTTTCAAAACTGGATGTTAGGAAAAACCTGCGAAATCAGAATAACTACAACTATGTGTAAATATGCCTTGTATGGTGGATGAAATTTTGGTAATCCACATGATCACACTAATTAGAGAATGTTTGTCGAATTCGTGATGCATGTAATGTGTACGGGATGCAGAGTGTGATATTGAAGGAAACAATGAAAATTACATGTCTATTGGTTAGAACTCGCTTGAAGAGAATTTTTCTGTGAAATGTGCCTCATTTTCAAAACTGCCATTAGGAGAACCCTGTGAAAACTGAGAAAATGCTTCTAAGTGTCAATATGCCTTGAATGGTGAATGAAAGTCTGGTAATCCACATGTTAATAACAGTGTAGTAATTATTTTTCAAACCATGATTCATGTAGCGCTTTTGGAAAACGGAATTTCACCATAATGAAACAATGTAAATTAAAATTCTATTGGGTAGAACTAGCTAGAATAGAATTTTTCGGCGAAAATTGCATGATTGTCGAATCTGAAGTTTGGAGAAAACTTCAAAATGAGAGTAAATATTTCTACGTGTAAATATGCCTTTATGTTGGAAGAAAGTTCGGTAATCCATATTTTCATAACATATTAAAGAATCTTTTTCTAATAAGTGATGCATATACAGTGTTTGGAACGTGGAATTTCACAGTGACTGAAACAATGTAAATTACTTCTCTATTCGGTAGAACTCGCTCCAAGAGGATTTTTCTGCAATAAATGCTTCATTTTTGAAACTGGCTTTTGGAAAACACTGCAAAATCTGAGAAAATACTTCTAAGTATCAATATTCAATCTATTGTGATGAAAGTTCGGTAATCCACATGCTAACAAATTTGTAGTGAATATTTGTCGAATCCATTATGCATGTAGCATGTTCGGAACACGGAATTTAATCGCCAGTGTGTTTATGTAAATTACATTTCTCTTGGTTAGAAATCACTCCAAGAGATTTTCCCAGAGAAATCTTCCTGATTTTTGAGACTGGCTTTAGGAAAATATTGCGAACTCAGATGAATAGATTCTCGGTGTAAATATGCCTTGTAGGGTGGATGAAAGTTCGGTAATCCGCATGCTAACAACTCTGCAGTGAATATTTGTCGAATCCGAGATACATGAAATGTGTTCGGAACACAGAATATCACGGTGAGCGAATGTATGTAAAATACATGTCACTTGGGTTGAACTCGATCCAAGAGCTTTCTCTGCGAATTCTGCCTCATTTTCAAAACTGGCATTAGGAAAAACTTTCAAAATATGAGAAAATGCTTCAAAGTGTCAATATGGCTTTTATGGTGGATGAAAGTCCGGTATTCCTTATGCTAACAACTCTGTAGTTAATATTTGTCGAAACCGTGATGCATGTAGCTTTTTCAGAACACGGAATATCACGATGACAGGTTCTATGTAAATTGCAAGTCTATTGGGTAGAACTCGCTCCAAGAGGATTTTTCTGCGAAAACTGCATGATTTAAAAACTGACATTAGGAGAAATCTACTAAATCAGAAAAAAATTTCTATGTATAAATATGCATTGTAAGGTCGATGAAAGTTCGGTAATACACATGTTCACAACTCTTTAAAGGATATTTGTCGAATCCGTGATTCATGTTATGTGTTCAGATCACTGAATGTCACGGTGAGTGAAAATAAGTAAATTACATATCTTTTGGTTAGAACTCGCTCCAAGAGCATTTTCCTGCCAAATCTGACTCATTTTCAAACCTGGCATTAAAACTATCCTGTGAAATCTGAGAAAAGTCTTCAAAGTTTCAGTAAGCCATGTATGGTGGATGAAACTGCTGTAATCCACTTGCTAACAACTCTGTAGTGAATATTTGTCGAATCCGAGATGCATGTAGCGTGTTCGGAACATGGAATTTCACGGTGAGCGAATCCATGTAAATTACATGTCTATTGTTTTGAACCCGCTCCAAGAGGCTTTTGCCGTGAAATCTGCCTCAGTTTCGAAACTGGCGTTTGGAAAGCTCTGTGAAATCAGAGAAAATGCTTCTAAGCATCAATATGCCTTGTATTGTGATGAAAGTCCTGTAATCCACATGCAAACAACTCTGAAGTGTATTTTTGTTGAATCCCATCTGCATGTAGCGTGTGCGAAACACGGAATTTCACAGCGGGAGAATCTATTTCATTTACATATCTATTGGGTAGAACACGCTCCAACAGTTTTTTCCTTAGGAAACTGCCTGATTTTCGAAAATGCTATTAGGAAAAACCTGCAAACTCAGAGTTAATGTTTCTAGGTGTAAATATGCCTTGTATGGTGGATGAAAGTTCTGTAATACACATGTAACAACTTATAAAATATATTTCTCAAATCCATGATTTATGTAGTGTGTTCGGAACACGGAATGTCACGTTGAAGGAACTTTGTATATTACATATCTATTGGTGAGAACCCGCTCCAGGAGCATTTTACTGTAAAATCTACCTCTGTTTGGAAACTGGTGTTATGAAAACGATGCAAAATCTGAGCAAATGCTTTAAGGTGACAATATGTATTCAATGGATTTTTAAAGATGTGTAATTCAGATTCTAACAACTAAGCAGTAAATATATGTTGAATCCATGGTGCATGTACATTTTTCGGACCACGGAATGTTACGGTGATGGTATCTATGAAAATGGGATGTCTATTGGATCGAACATGCAGCAAGAGAATTTTTCTGCGAAAACTGCCTGATTTTCATAACTGACGTTAAGAAAAATCGGTAAAAAAAAAGTAAATATTTCTAGGTGTAAATATGCCTTGTATTGTGGTTGAAACATCGGTAATCCACATGCTCATGGTCATTAAATAATGTTTGTCGAAGATGTGATTTATGTAACGTTTTTGTAACACGGAATGTCTCGATGAGTGTAACTAGGAAAATAACAATTCTACTGTATAGAACTCGCTTGAATTTAATATTTCTGCGAAAATTTCATGATTTTCGAAACTGGATATTAGGAAAATCCTGCGAAATCAGAATATCTACATCTAGGTGTAAATATGCCTTATATGGTGGATGAAAGTTCGGTAATCCACATGCTCACACTCATTAATGAATGTCGAAATCGTGATGCATGTAACGTTTCCAGAATACGGAATTGTCATATTGAAGGAAACAATGTAAATTACATGTCAATTGGGTAGAACTCGCTTGAAGAGAATTTTTCTGCGAAATGTGCCTCATTTTCAAAACTGCCATTAGGAGAACCCTGTGAAATCATAGAAAATGCTTCTAAGTGTCAATATGCCTTGAATGGTGAATGAAAGTCCAGTAATCCACATGCAAACAACTCTGTAGTGTATTTTTGTCGAATTCTATCTGCAGGCAGTGCGCTCCAAACACGGAATTTCACAGCGGGAGAATCTATGTAAATTACATATGTATTTTGTAGAACACGCTGCAACAGATTTTTCCTTAGGAAACTGCCTGAGTTTTGAAACTGGTTTTAGGAAATAGCTGCAAACTCAGAATTAATGTTTCTAGGTGTAAATATGCCTTATATGGTGGATGAAAGTTCTGTAATACACATGTACACATCTAATTAAAAATGTTTCTCAAATCCGTGATATATGTAGTGTGTTCAGAACACGGAATGTCACGTTAAAGGAAACTATTTAAATTACATATCTATTAGTGAGAACCCGCTCCAGGAGCATTTTACTGTAAAATCTACCAATGTTTGTAAACTGGTGTTATGAAAACTCTGCAAAATATGAGCAAATGCTTTAAGGAGACAATATGTCTTCAAAGGTTTATTAAAGATGTCTAATTCACATTCTAACAACTCAGGAGTGAATATTTGTTGAATCCATGGTGCATGTACCTTTTTCGTAACACGGAATGTTACGGTGAAGGTATCTATGAAAATGGGATTTCTATTGGATCGAACATGCAGCAAGAGAATTATTCTGCGAAAACTGCCTGATTTTCGTAACTGACGTTAGGAAAAATCTGCAAAATCTAAGTAAATATTTCTAGGTGTAAATATGCCTTGTATTGTGGTTGAAACATCGGTAATCCACATGCTCACGGTCAGTAAATAATGTTTGTCGAAGCCGTGATTAATGTAACGTTTTCGGAACACGGAATGTCTCGGTGAGTGAAACTCGGAAAATTACAATTCTACTGGATAGAACTCGCTTGAATTGAATTTTTCTGCGAAAATTTCATGATTCTCAAAACTGGATGTTAGGAAAAACCTGCGAAATCAGAATAACTACAACTAGGTGTAAATATGCCTTGTATGGTGGATGAAATTTTGGTAATCCACATGATCACACTAATTAGAGAATGTTTGTCGAATTCGTGATGCATGTAATGTGTACGGAATACAGAGTGTCATATTGAAGGAAACAATGAAAATTACATGTCTATTGGTTAGAACTCACTTGAAGAGAATTTTTCTGTGAAATGTGCCTCATTTTCAAAACTGCCATTAGGAGAACCCTGTGAAATCTGAGAAAATGCTTCCAAGTGTCAATATGCCTTGAATGGTGAATGAAAGTCTGGTAATCCACATGTTAATAACAGTGTAGTAATTATTTTTCAAACCATGATTCATGTAGCGCTTTTGGAAAGCGGAATTTCACCATAATGAAACAATGTAAATTAAAATTCTATTGGGTAGAACTAGCTAGAATAGAATTTTTCGGCGAAAATTGCATGATTGTCGAATCTGAAGTTTGGAGAAAACTTCAAAATGAGAGTAAATATTTCTACGTGTAAATATCCCTTTATGTTGGAAGAAAGTTCGGTAATCCATATTTTCACAACATATTAAAGAATCTTTTTCTAATACGTGATGCATATACAGTGTTTGGAACGTGGAATTTCACAGTGACTGAAACAATGTAAATTACTTCTCTATTCGGTAGAACTCGCTCCAAGAGGATTTTTCTGCAATAAATGCTTCATTTTTGAAACTGGCTTTTGGAAAACACTGCAAAATCTGAGAAAATTCTTCTAAGTATCAATATTCAATCTATTGTGATGAAATTTCGGTAATCCACATGCTAACAAATTTGTAGTGAATATTTGTCGAATCCATTATGCATGTAGCATGTTCGGAACACGGAATTTAATCGCCAGTGTGTTTATGTAAATTACATTTCTCTTGGTTAGAAATCACTCCAAGAGATTTTCCCAGAGAAATCTTCCTGATTTTTGAGACTGGCATTAGGAAAAAATTGCGAACTAAGATGAATAGATTCTCGGTGTAAATATGCCTTGTAGGGTGGATGAAAGTTCGGTAATCCGCATGCTAACAACTCTGTAGTGAATATATGTCGAATCCGAGATACATGAAACGTGTTCGGAACACAGAATATCACGGTGAGCGAATGTATGTAAAATACATGTCACTTGGGTTGAACTCGATCCAAGAGCTTTCTCTGGGAATTCTGCCTCATTTTCAAAACTGGTTTTAGGAAAAACTTTCAAAATATGAGAAAATGCTTCAAAGTGTCTATATGGCTTTTATGGTGGATGAAAGTCCGGTATTCCTTATGCTAACAACTCTGTAGTGAATATTTGTCGAAACCGTGATGCATGTAACTTTTTCAGAACACGGAATATCACGATGACAGGTTCTATGTAAATTGCAAGTCTATTGGGTAGAACTCGCTCCAAGAGGATTTTTCTGGGAAAACTGCATGATTAATAACTGACATTAGGAGAAATCTACTAAATCAGAAAAAACATTCTATGTATAAATATGCATTGTAAGGTCGATGAAAGTTCGGTAATACACATGTTCACAACTCTTTAAAGGATATTTGTCGAATCCGTGATTCATGTTATGTGTTCAGATCACAGAATGTCACGGTGAGTGAAAATAAGTAAATTACATATCTTTTGGTTAGAACTCGCTCCAAGAGCATTTTCCTGCCAAATCTGACTCATTTTCAAACCTGGCATTAAAACTATCCTGTGAAATCTGAGAAAAGTTTTCAAAGTTTCAGTAAGCCATGTATGGTGGATGAAACTGCTGTAATCCACTTGCTAACAACTCTGTAGTGAATATTTGTCGAATCCGAGATGCATGTAGCGTGTTCGGAACATGGAATTTCACGGTGAGCGAATCCATGTAAATTACATGTCTATTGTTTTGAACCCGCTCCAAGAGGCTTTTGCCGTGAAATCTGCCTCAGTTTCGAAACTGGCGTTTGGAAAGCTCTGTGAAATCAGAGAAAATGCTTCTAAGCATCAATATGCCTTGTATTGTGATGAAAGTCCTGTAATCCACATGCAAACAACTCTGAAGTGTATTTTTGTTGAATCCCATCTGCATGTAGCGTGTGCGAAACACGGAATTTCACAGCGGGAGAATCTATTTCATTTACATATCTATTGGGTAGAACACGCTCCAACAGTTTTTTCCTTAGGAAACTGCCTGATTTTCGAAAATGCTATTAGGAAAAACCTGCAAACCCAGAGTTAATGTTTCTAGGTATAAATATGCCTTGTATGGTGGATGAAAGTTCTGTAATACACATGTACATAACTCATTAAAAATGTTTCTCAAATCCGTGATGAATGTAGTGTGTTCGGAACACGGAATGTCACGTTGAAGGACACTATGTAAATTACATATCTATTGGTGAGGACCCGCTCCAGGAGCATTTAACTGTAAAATCTACCTCTGTTTGGAAACTGGTGTTATGAAAACAATGCAAAACCTGAGCAAAAGCTTTAAGGTGACAATATGTCTTCAATGGTTTATTAAAGATGTGTAATTCACATTCTAACAACTCAGGAGTGAATATTTGTTGAATCCATGGTGCATGTACCTTTTTCGGAACACGGAATGTTACGGTGACGGTATCTATGAAAATGGGATGTCTATTGGATCGAACATGCAGCAAGAGAATTTTTCTGCGAAAACTGCCTGATTTTCGTAACTGACGTTAGGAAAAATCTGCGAAATCTAAGTAAATATTTCTAGGTGTAAATATGCCTTGTATTGTGGTTGAAACATCGGTAATCCACATGCTCACGGTCATTAAATAATGTTTGTCGAAGCCGTGATTAATGTAACGTTTTCGGAACACGGAATGTCTCGGTGAGTGAAACTCGGAAAATTACAATTCTACTGGATAGAACTCGCTTGAATTGAATTTTTCTGTGAAAATTTCATGATTTTCAAAACTGGATGTTAGGAAAAACCTGCGAAATCAGAATAACTACAACTATGTGTAAATATGCCTTGTATGGTGGATGAAATTTTGGTAATCCACATGATCACACTAATTAGAGAATGTTTGTCGAATTCGTGATGCATGTAATGTGTACGGGATGCAGAGTGTGATATTGAAGGAAACAATGAAAATTACATGTCTATTGGTTAGAACTCGCTTGAAGAGAATTTTTCTGTGAAATGTGCCTCATTTTCAAAACTGCCATTAGGAGAACCCTGTGAAAACTGAGAAAATGCTTCTAAGTGTCAATATGCCTTGAATGGTGAATGAAAGTCTGGTAATCCACATGTTAATAACAGTGTAGTAATTATTTTTCAAACCGTGATTCATGTAGCGCTTTTGGAAAACGGAATTTCACCATAATGAAACAATGTAAATTAAAATTCTATTGGGTAGAACTAGCTAGAATAGAATTTTTCGGCGAAAATTGCATGATTGTCGAATCTGAAGTTTGGAGAAAACTTCAAAATGAGAGTAAATATTTCTACGTGTAAATATGCCTTTATGTTGGAAGAAAGTTCGGTAATCCATATTTTCATAACATATTAAAGAATCTTTTTCTAATAAGTGATGCATATACAGTGTTTGGAACGTGGAATTTCACAGTGACTGAAACAATGTAAATTACTTCTCTATTCGGTAGAACTCGCTCCAAGAGGATTTTTCTGCAATAAATGCTTCATTTTTGAAACTGGCTTTTGGAAAACACTGCAAAATCTGAGAAAATACTTCTAAGTATCAATATTCAATCTATTGTGATGAAAGTTCGGTAATCCACATGCTAACAAATTTGTAGTGAATATTTGTCGAATCCATTATGCATGTAGCATGTTCGGAACACGGAATTTAATCGCCAGTGTGTTTATGTAAATTACATTTCTCTTGGTTAGAAATCACTCCAAGAGATTTTCCCAGAGAAATCTTCCTGATTTTTGAGACTGGCTTTAGGAAAATATTGCGAACTCAGATGAATAGATTCTCGGTGTAAATATGCCTTGTAGGGTGGATGAAAGTTCGGTAATCCGCATGCTAACAACTCTGCAGTGAATATTTGTCGAATCCGAGATACATGAAATGTGTTCGGAACACAGAATATCACGGTGAGCGAATGTATGTAAAATACATGTCACTTGGGTTGAACTCGATCCAAGAGCTTTCTCTGCGAATTCTGCCTCATTTTCAAAACTGGCATTAGGAAAAACTTTCAAAATATGAGAAAATGCTTCAAAGTGTCAATATGGCTTTTATGGTGGATGAAAGTCCGGTATTCCTTATGCTAACAACTCTGTAGTTAATATTTGTCGAAACCGTGATGCATGTAGCTTTTTCAGAACACGGAATATCACGATGACAGGTTCTATGTAAATTGCAAGTCTATTGGGTAGAACTCGCTCCAAGAGGATTTTTCTGCGAAAACTGCATGATTTAAAAACTGACATTAGGAGAAATCTACTAAATCAGAAAAAAATTTCTATGTATAAATATGCATTGTAAGGTCGATGAAAGTTCGGTAATACACATGTTCACAACTCTTTAAAGGATATTTGTCGAATCCGTGATTCATGTTATGTGTTCAGATCACTGAATGTCACGGTGAGTGAAAATAAGTAAATTACATATCTTTTGGTTAGAACTCGCTCCAAGAGCATTTTCCTGCCAAATCTGACTCATTTTCAAACCTGGCATTAAAACTATCCTGTGAAATCTGAGAAAAGTCTTCAAAGTTTCAGTAAGCCATGTATGGTGGATGAAACTGCTGTAATCCACTTGCTAACAACTCTGTAGTGAATATTTGTCGAATCCGAGATGCATGTAGCGTGTTCGGAACATGGAATTTCACGGTGAGCGAATCCATGTAAATTACATGTCTATTGTTTTGAACCCGCTCCAAGAGGCTTTTGCCGTGAAATCTGCCTCAGTTTCGAAACTGGCGTTTGGAAAGCTCTGTGAAATCAGAGAAAATGCTTCTAAGCATCAATATGCCTTGTATTGTGATGAAAGTCCTGTAATCCACATGCAAACAACTCTGAAGTGTATTTTTGTTGAATCCCATCTGCATGTAGCGTGTGCGAAACACGGAATTTCACAGCGGGAGAATCTATTTCATTTACATATCTATTGGGTAGAACACGCTCCAACAGTTTTTTCCTTAGGAAACTGCCTGATTTTCGAAAATGCTATTAGGAAAAACCTGCAAACTCAGAGTTAATGTTTCTAGGTGTAAATATGCCTTGTATGGTGGATGAAAGTTCTGTAATACACATGTAACAACTTATAAAATATATTTCTCAAATCCGTGATTTATGTAGTGTGTTCGGAACACGGAATGTCACGTTGAAGGAACTTTGTATATTACATATCTATTGGTGAGAACCCGCTCCAGGAGCATTTTACTGTAAAATCTACCTCTGTTTGGAAACTGGTGTTATGAAAACGATGCAAAATCTGAGCAAATGCTTTAAGGTGACAATATGTATTCAATGGATTTTTAAAGATGTGTATTTCAGATTCTAACAACTAAGCAGTAAATATTTGTTGAATCCATGGTGCATGTACATTTTTCGGACCACGGAATGTTACGGTGACGGTATCTATGAAAATGGGATGTCTATTGGATCGAACATGCAGCAAGAGAATTTTTCTGCGAAAACTGCCTGATTTTCATAACTGACGTTAAGAAAAATCGGTAAAAAAAAAGTAAATATTTCTAGGTGTAAATATGCCTTGTATTGTGGTTGAAACATCGGTAATCCACATGCTCATGGTCATTAAATAATGTTTGTCGAAGATGTGATTTATGTAACGTTTTTGTAACACGGAATGTCTCGATGAGTGTAACTAGGAAAATAACAATTCTACTGTATAGAACTCGCTTGAATTTAATATTTCTGTGAAAATTTCATGATTTTCGAAACTGGATATTAGGAAAATCCTGCGAAATCAGAATAACTACATCTAGGTGTAAATATGCCTTATATGGTGGATGAAAGTTCGGTAATCCACATGCTCACACTCATTAATGAATGTCGAAATCGTGATGCATGTAACGTTTCCAGAATACGGAATGTCATATTGAAGGAAACAATGTAAATTACATGTCTATTGGGTAGAACTCGCTTGAAGAGAATTTTTCTGCGAAATGTGCCTCATTTTCAAAACTGCCATTAGGAGAACCATGTGAAATCGTAGAAAATGCTTCTAAGTGTCAATATGCCTTGAATGGTGAATGAAAGTCCAGTAATCCACATGCAAACAACTCTGTAGTGTATTTTTGTCGAATTCTATCTGCAGGCAGCACGCTCCAAACACGGAATTTCACAGCGGGAGAATCTATGTAATTTACATATGTATTTTGTAGAACACGCTGCAACAGATTTTTCCTTAGGAAACTGCCTGAGTTTTGAAACTGGTTTTAGGAAATAGCTGCAAACTCAGAATTAATGTTTCTAGGTGTAAATATGCCTTATATGGTGGATGAAAGTTCTGTAATACACATGTACACATCTAATTAAAAATGTTTCTCAAATCCGTGATATATGTAGTGTGTTCAGAACACGGAATGTCACGTTAAAGGAAACTATTTAAATTACATATCTATTAGTGAGAACCCGCTCCAGGAGCATTTTACTGTAAAATCTACCAATGTTTGTAAACTGGTGTTATGAAAACTCTGCAAAATATGAGCAAATGCTTTAAGGAGACAATATGTCTTCAAAGGTTTATTAAAGATGTCTAATTCACATTCTAACAACTCAGGAGTGAATATTTGTTGAATCCATGGTGCATGTACCTTTTTCGTAACACGGAATGTTACGGTGAAGGTATCTATGAAAATGGGATTTCTATTGGATCGAACATGCAGCAAGAGAATTTTTCTGCGAAAACTGCCTGATTTTCGTAACTGACGTTAGGAAAAGTCTGCGAATACTAAGTAAATATTTCTAGGTGTAAATATGCCTTGTATTGTGGTTGAAACATCGGTAATCCACATGCTCACGGTCATTAAATAATGTTTGTCGAAGCCGTGATTAATGTAACGTTTTCGGAACACGGAATGTCTCGGTGAGTGAAACTCGGAAAATAACAATTCTACTGGATAGAACTCGCTTGAATTGAATTTTTCTGCGAAAATTTCATGATTTTCAAAACTGGATGTTAGGAAAAACCTGCGAAATCAGAATAACTACAACTAGGTGTAAATATGCCGTGTATGGTGGATGAAATTTTGGTAATCCACATGATCACACTAATTAGAGAATGTTTGTCGAATTCGTGATGCATGTAATGTGTACGGAATGCAGAGTGTCATACTGAAGGAAACAATGAAAATTACATGACTATTGGTTAGAACTCACTTGAAGAGAATTTTTCTGTGAAATGTGCCTCATTTTCAAAACTGCCATTAGGAGAACCCTGTGAAATCTGAGAAAATGCTTCCAAGTGTCAATATGCCTTGAATGGTGAATGAAAGTCTGGTAATCCACATGTTAATAACAGTGTAGTAATTATTTTTCAAACCATGATTCATGTAGCGCTTTTGGAAAACGGAATTTCACCATAATGAAACAATGTAAATTAAAATTCTATTGGGTAGAACTAGCTAGAATAGAATTTTTCGGCGAAAATTGCATGATTGTCGAATCTGAAGTTTGGAGAAAACTTCAAAATGAGAGTAAATATTTCTACGTGTAAATATGCCTTTATGTTGGAAGAAAGTTCGGTAATCCATATTTTCACAACATATTAAAGAAACTTTTTCTAATACGTGATGCATATACAGTGTTTGGAACGTGGAATTTCACAGTGACTGAAACAATGTAAATTACTTCTCTATTCGGTAGAACTCGCTCCAAGAGGATTTTTCTGCAATAAATGCTTCATTTTTGAAACTGGCTTTTGGAAAACACTGCAAAATCTGAGAAAATTCTTCTAAGTATCAATATTCAATCTATTGTGATGAAATTTCGGTAATCCACATGCTAACAAATTTGTAGTGAATATTTGTCGAATCCATTATGCGTGTAGCATGTTCGGAACACGGAATTTAATCGCCAGTGTGTTTATGTAAATTACATTTCTCTTGGTTAGAAATCACTCCAAGAGATTTTCCCAGAGAAATCTTCCTGATTTTTGAGACTGGCATTAGGAAAAAATTGTGAACTAAGATGAATAGATTCTCGGTGTAAATATGCCTTGTAGGGTGGATGAAAGTTCGGTAATCCGCATGCTAACAACTCTGTAGTGAATATATGTCGAATCCGAGATACATGAAACGTGTTCGGAACACAGAATATCACGGTGAGCGAATGTATGTAAAATACATGTCACTTGGGTTGAACTCGATCCAAGAGCTTTCTCTGCGAATTCTGCCTCATTTTCAAAACTGGCATTAGGAAAAACTTTCAAAATATGAGAAAATGCTTCAAAGTGTCTATATGGCTTTTATGGTGGATGAAAGTCCGGTATTCCTTATGCTAACAACTCTGTAGTGAATATTTGTCGAAACCGTGATGCATGTAACTTTTTCAGAACACGGAATATCACGATGACAGGTTCTATGTAAATTGCAAGTCTATTGGGTAGAACTCGCTCCAAGAGGATTTTTCTGCGAAAACTGCATGATTAAAAAACTGACATTAGGAGAAATCTACTAAATCAGAAAAAACTTTCTATGTATAAATATGCATTGTAAGTTCGATGAAAGTTCGGTAATAAACATGTTCACAACTCTTTAAAGGATATTTGTCGAATCCGTGATTCATGTTATGTGTTCAGATCACAGAATGTCACGGTGAGTGAAAATAAGTAAATTACATATCTTTTGGTTAGAACTCGCTCCAAGAGCATTTTCCTGCCAAATCTGACTCATTTTCAAACCTGGCATTAAAACTATCCTGTGAAATCTGAGAAAAGTTTTCAAAGTTTCAGTAAGCCATGTATGGTGGATGAAACTGCTGTAATCCACTTGCTAACAACTCTGTAGTGAATATTTGTCGAATCCGAGATGCATGTAGCGTGTTCGGAACATGGAATTTCACGGTGAGCGAATCCATGTAAATTACATGTCTATTGTTTTGAACCCGCTCCAAGAGGCTTTTGCCGTGAAATCTGCCTCAGTTTCGAAACTGGCGTTTGGAAAGCTCTGTGAAATCAGAGAAAATGCTTCTAAGCATCAATATGCCTTGTATTGTGATGAAAGTCCTGTAATCCACATGCAAACAACTCTGAAGTGTATTTTTGTTGAATCCCATCTGCATGTAGCGTGTGCGAAACACGGAATTTCACAGCGGGAGAATCTATTTCATTTACATATCTATTGGGTAGAACACGCTCCAACAGTTTTTTCCTTAGGAAACTGCCTGATTTTCGAAAATGCTATTAGGAAAAACCTGCAAACCCAGAGTTAATGTTTCTAGGTATAAATATGCCTTGTATGGTGGATGAAAGTTCTGTAATACACATGTACATAACTCATTAAAAATGTTTCTCAAATCCGTGATGAATGTAGTGTGTTCGGAACACGGAATGTCACGTTGAAGGACACTATGTAAATTACATATCTATTGGTGAGGACCCGCTCCAGGAGCATTTAACTGTAAAATCTACCTCTGTTTGGAAACTGGTGTTATGAAAACAATGCAAAACCTGAGCAAAAGCTTTAAGGTGACAATATGTCTTCAATGGTTTATTAAAGATGTGTAATTCACATTCTAACAACTCAGGAGTGAATATTTGTTGAATCCATGGTGCATGTACCTTTTTCGGAACACGGAATGTTACGGTGACGGTATCTATGAAAATGGGATGTCTATTGGATCGAACATGCAGCAAGAGAATTTTTCTGCGAAAACTGCCTGATTTTCGTAACTGACGTTAGGAAAAATCTGCGAAATCTAAGTAAATATTTCTAGGTGTAAATATGCCTTGTATTGTGGTTGAAACATCGGTAATCCACATGCTCACGGTCATTAAATAATGTTTGTCGAAGCCGTGATTAATGTAACGTTTTCGGAACACGGAATGTCTCGGTGAGTGAAACTCGGAAAATTACAATTCTACTGGATAGAACTCGCTTGAATTGAATTTTTCTGTGAAAATTTCATGATTTTCAAAACTGGATGTTAGGAAAAACCTGCGAAATCAGAATAACTACAACTATGTGTAAATATGCCTTGTATGGTGGATGAAATTTTGGTAATCCACATGATCACACTAATTAGAGAATGTTTGTCGAATTCGTGATGCATGTAATGTGTACGGGATACAGAGTGTGATATTGAAGGAAACAATGAAAATTACATGTCTATTGGTTAGAACTCGCTTGAAGAGAATTTTTCTGTGAAATGTGCCTCATTTTCAAAACTGCCATTAGGAGAACCCTGTGAAATCTGAGAAAATGCTTCCAAGTGTCAATATGCCTTGAATGGTGAATGAAAGTCTGGTAATCAACATGTTAATAACAGTGTAGTAATTATTTTTCAAACCATGATTCATGTAGTGCTTTTGGAAAACGGAATTTCACCATAATGAAACAATGTAAATTAAAATTCTATTGGGTAGAACTAGCGAGAATAGAATTTTTCGGCGAAAATTGCATGATTGTCGAATCTGAAGTTTGGAGAAAACTTCAAAATGAGAGTAAATATTTCTACGTGTAAATATGCCTTTATGTTGGAAGAAAGTTCGGTAATCCATATTTTCATAACATATTAAAGAATCTTTTTCTAATAAGTGATGCATATACAGTGTTTGGAACGTGGAATTTCACAGTGACTGAAACAATGTAAATTACTTCTCTATTCGGTAGAACTCGCTCCAAGAGGATTTTTCTGCAATAAATGCTTCATTTTTGAAACTGGCTTTTGGAAAACACTGCAAAATCTGAGAAAATACTTCTAAGTATCAATATTCAATCTATTTTGATGAAAGTTCGGTAATCCACATGCTAACAAATTTGTAGTAAATATTTGTCGAATCCATTATGCATGTAGCATGTTCGGAACACGGAATTTAATCGCCAGTGTGTTTATGTAAATTACATTTCTCTTGGTTAGAAATCACTCCAAGAGATTTTCCCAGAGAAATCTTCCTGATTTTTGAGACTGGCATTAGGAAAATATTGCGAACTCAGATGAATAGATTCTCGGTGTAAATATGCCTTGTAGGGTGGATGAAAGTTCGGTAATCCGCATGCTAACAACTCTGCAGTGAATATTTGTCGAATCCGAGATACATGAAACGTGTTCGGAACACAGAATATCACGGTGAGCCAATGTATGTAAAATACATGTCACTTGGGTTGAACTCGATCCAAGAGCTTTCTCTGCGAATTCTGCCTCATTTTCAAAACTGGCATTAGGAAAAACTTTCAAAATATGAGAAAATGCTTCAAAGTGTCAATATGGCTTTTATGGTGGATGAAAGTCCGGTATTCCTTATGCTAACAACTCTGTAGTTAATATTTGTCGAAACCGTGATGCATGTAGCTTTTTCAGAACACGGAATATCACGATGACAGGTTCTATGTAAATTGCAAGTCTATTGGGTAGAACTCGCTCCAAGAGGATTTTTCTGCGAAAACTGCATGATTTAAAAACTGACATTAGGAGAAATCTACTAAATCAGAAAAAAATTTCTATGTATAAATATGCATTGTAAGGTCGATGAAAGTTCGGTAATACACATGTTCACAACTCTTTAAAGGATATTTGTCGAATCCGTGATTCATGTTATGTGTTCAGATCACTGAATGTCACGGTGAGTGAAAATAAGTAAATTACATATCTTTTGGTTAGAACTCGCTCCAAGAGCATTTTCCTGCCAAATCTGACTCATTTTCAAACCTGGCATTAAAACTATCCTGTGAAATCTGAGAAAAGTCTTCAAAGTTTCAGTAAGCCATGTATGGTGGATGAAACTGCTGTAATCCACTTGCTAACAACTCTGTAGTGAATATTTGTCGAATCCGAGATGCATGTAGCGTGTTCGGAACATGGAATTTCACGGTGAGCGAATCCATGTAAATTACATGTCTATTGTTTTGAACCCGCTCCAAGAGGCTTTTGCCGTGAAATCTGCCTCAGTTTCGAAACTGGCGTTTGGAAAGCTCTGTGAAATCAGAGAAAATGCTTCTAAGCATCAATATGCCTTGTATTGTGATGAAAGTCCTGTAATCCACATGCAAACAACTCTGAAGTGTATTTTTGTTGAATCCCATCTGCATGTAGCGTGTGCGAAACACGGAATTTCACAGTGGGAGAATCTATGTAATTTACATATCTATTGGGTAGAACACGCTCCAACAGTTTTTTCCTTAGGAAACTGCCTGATTTTCGAAAATGCTATTAGGAAAAACCTGCAAACTCAGAGTTAATGTTTCTAGGTGTAAATATGCCTTGTATGGTGGATGAAAGTTCTGTAATACACATGTAACAACTTATAAAATATATTTCTCAAATCCGTGATTTATGTAGTGTGTTCGGAACACGGAATGTCACGTTGAAGGGACTTTGTATATTACATATCTATTGGTGAGAACCCGCTCCAGGAGCTTTTTACTGTAAAATCTACCTCTGTTTGGAAACTGGTGTTATGAAAACGATGCAAAATCTGAGCAAATGCTTTAAGGTGACAATATGTATTCAATGGGTTTTTAAAGATGTGTAATTCAGATTCTAACAACTAAGCAGTAAATATTTGTTGAATCCATGGTGCATGTACATTTTTCGGACCACGGAATGTTACGGTGACGGTATCTATGAAAATGGGATGTCTATTGGATCGAACATGCAGCAAGAGAATTTTTCTGCGAAAACTGCCTGATTTTCATAACTGACGTTAAGAAAAATCGGTAAAAAAAAAGTAAATATTTCTAGGTGTAAATATGCCTTGTATTGTGGTTGAAACATCGGTAATCCACATGCTCATGGTCATTAAATAATGTTTGTCGAAGCCGTGATTAATGTAACGTTTTTGGAACACGGAATGTCTCGTTGAGTGAAACTCGGAAAATAACAATTCTACTGGATAGAACTCGCTTGAATTTAATATTTCTGCGAAAATTTCATGATTTTCGAAACTGGATATTAGGAAAATCCTGCGAAATCAGAATATCTACATCTAGGTGTAAATATGCCTTATATGGTGGATGAAAGTTCGGTAATCCACATGCTCACACTCATTAATGAATGTCGAAATCGTGATGCATGTAACGTTTCCAGAATACGGAATTGTCATATTGAAGGAAACAATGTAAATTACATGTCAATTGGGTAGAACTCGCTTGAAGAGAATTTTTCTGCGAAATGTGCCTCATTTTCAAAACTGCCATTAGGAGAACCCTGTGAAATCATAGAAAATGCTTCTAAGTGTCAATATGCCTTTTTTGGTGAATGAAAGTCCAGTAATCCACATGCAAACAACTCTGTAGTGTATTTTTGTCGAATTCTGTCTGCAGGCAGCGCGTTCCAAACACGGAATTTGACACCGGGAGAATCAATGTAATTTACATATGTATTTTGTAGAACACGCTGCAACAGATTTTTCCTTAGGTACTGCCTGAGTTTTGAAACTGGTTTTAGGAAATAGCTGCAAACTCAGAATTAATGTTTCTAGGTGTAAATATGCCTTATATGGTGGATGAAATTTCTGTAATACACATGTACACAACTAATTAAAAATGTTTCTCAAATCCGTGATATATGTAGTGTGTTCGGAACACGGAATGTCACGTTAAAGGAAACTATTTAAATTACATATCTATTAGTGAGAACCCGCTCCAAGAGCATTTTACTGTAAAATCTACCAATGTTTGTAAACTGGTGTTATGAAAACTCTGCAAAATCTGAGCAAATGCTTTAAGGTGACAATATGACTTCAATGGTTTTCTAAAAATGTGTAATTCACATTCTAACAACTCAGCAGTGAATATTTGTTGAATCCATGGTGCATGTATCTTTTTCGGAACACGGAATGTTACGGTGACGGTATCTGTGGAAATGGGATGTCTATTGGATCGAACATGCAGCAAGAGAATTTTTCTGCGAAAACTGCCTGATTTTCATAAAAGAATTTAGGAAAAATCTGCGAAATCTAAGTAAATATTTCTAGGTGTAAATATGTCTTGTATTGTGTTTGAAATAATGGTAATCCACATGCTCATGGTCATTAAATAATGTTTGTCGAAGCCGTGATTAATGTAACGTTTTTGGAACACGGAATGTCTCGTTGAGTGAAACTCGGAAAATAACAATTCTACTGGATAGAACTCGCTTGAATTGAAATTTTCTGCGAAAATTTCATGATTTTCAAAACTGGATGTTAGGAAAAACCTGCGAAATCAGAATAACTACATCTAGGTGTAAATATGCCTTGTATGGTGGATGAAATTTCGGTAAACCACATGCTCACACTCATTAGAGAATGTTTGTCGAATTAGTGATGCTTGTAAAGTGTACGGAATACAGAGTGTCATATTGAAGGAAACAATTTAAATTACATGTCTATTGGGTAGAACTCGCTTGAAGAGAATTTTTCTGCAAAATGTGCCTCATTTTCAAAACAGCCATTAGGAGGAACCTGTGAAATCTGAGAAAATGCTTCTAAGTGTCAATATGCCTTGAATGGCGAATGAAAGTCCGGTAATCCACATGTTAATTACAGTGTAGTAATTATTATTCAAACCGAGATTCATGTAGAGATTTTGGAAAACGGTATTTCACCATAATGAAACAATGTAAATTACAATTCTATTGGGTAGAACTAGCTAGAATATAATTTTTCTGCGATAATTGCATGATTATCGAATCTGAAATTTGGGGAAAGCCTCAAAATGAGAGTAAATATTTCTATGCGTAAATTTGCCTTTATCTTGGAAGAAAGATCGGTAATCCATATTTTCACAACATATTACAGAATCTTTTTCTAATCCGTGATGCATATACCGTTTTCGGAACGTGGAATTTCATGGTGATTGAAACAATGTAAATTACTTCTCTATTCGGTAGAACTCGATCCAAGAGAATTTTTCTGCGATAAATGTTTCATTTTTGAAACTGGCATTTAGAAAACACTGCAAAATCTTAGAAAATACTTCTAATAATCAATATTCAATCTATTGGTTTGAAAGTTCGGTAATCCACATGGTAACAAATCTGTAGTGAATATTTGTCGAATCCATTATGCATGTATCATGTTCGGAACAGGGAATTTCATGGCCAGTGTGTTTATGTAATCTACATTTCTCTTGGAAGTAAATCACTCCAAGAGCTTTATCCTGAGAAATCTGCCTGATTTTCAAAACTGGCGATAGGAAAACACTGCGAATTCAAATGAATAGATCCTCGGTGTAAAGATGCCTTGTAGGGTGGATGAAAGTTAGGTAATCCACATGCTAACAACTCTGTAGTGAATATTTTCGAATCCGAGATACATGAAGCGTGTTCAGAACACAGAATATCACGGTGAGCGAATGTATGTAAAATACATGTCACTTGGGTTGAACTCGCTCCAAGAGCTTTTTCTTCGAATTTTGCCTCATTTTCAAAACTCGCATTAGGAAAAACTTTCGAAATATGAGAAAATGCTTCAAAGTGTCAATATGGCTTTTATGGTGGATGAAAGTCCGGTATTCCTTATGCTAACAACTCTGTAGTTAATATTTGTCGAAACCGTGATGCATGTAGCTTTTTCAGAACACGGAATATCACGATGACAGGTTCTATGTAAATTGCAAGTCTATTGGGTAGAACTCGCTCCAAGAGGATTTTTCTGCGAAAACTGCATGATTTAAAAACTGACATTAGGAGAAATCTACTAAATCAGAAAAAAATTTCTATGTATAAATATGCATTGTAAGGTCGATGAAAGTTCGGTAATACACATGTTCACAACTCTTTAAAGGATATTTGTCGAATCCGTGATTCATGTTATGTGTTCAGATCACTGAATGTCACGGTGAGTGAAAATAAGTAAATTACATATCTTTTGGTTAGAACTCGCTCCAAGAGCATTTTCCTGCCAAATCTGACTCATTTTCAAACCTGGCATTAAAACTATCCTGTGAAATCTGAGAAAAGTCTTCAAAGTTTCAGTAAGCCATGTATGGTGGATGAAACTGCTGTAATCCACTTGCTAACAACTCTGTAGTGAATATTTGTCGAATCCGAGATGCATGTAGCGTGTTCGGAACATGGAATTTCACGGTGAGCGAATCCATGTAAATTACATGTCTATTGTTTTGAACCCGCTCCAAGAGGCTTTTGCCGTGAAATCTGCCTCAGTTTCGAAACTGGCGTTTGGAAAGCTCTGTGAAATCAGAGAAAATGCTTCTAAGCATCAATATGCCTTGTATTGTGATGAAAGTCCTGTAATCCACATGCAAACAACTCTGAAGTGTATTTTTGTTGAATCCCATCTGCATGTAGCGTGTGCGAAACACGGAATTTCACAGCGGGAGAATCTATTTCATTTACATATCTATTGGGTAGAACACGCTCCAACAGTTTTTTCCTTAGGAAACTGCCTGATTTTCGAAAATGCTATTAGGAAAAACCTGCAAACTCAGAGTTAATGTTTCTAGGTGTAAATATGCCTTGTATGGTGGATGAAAGTTCTGTAATACACATGTAACAACTTATAAAATATATTTCTCAAATCCATGATTTATGTAGTGTGTTCGGAACACGGAATGTCACGTTGAAGGAACTTTGTATATTACATATCTATTGGTGAGAACCCGCTCCAGGAGCATTTTACTGTAAAATCTACCTCTGTTTGGAAACTGGTGTTATGAAAACGATGCAAAATCTGAGCAAATGCTTTAAGGTGACAATATGTATTCAATGGATTTTTAAAGATGTGTAATTCAGATTCTAACAACTAAGCAGTAAATATATGTTGAATCCATGGTGCATGTACATTTTTCGGACCACGGAATGTTACGGTGATGGTATCTATGAAAATGGGATGTCTATTGGATCGAACATGCAGCAAGAGAATTTTTCTGCGAAAACTGCCTGATTTTCATAACTGACGTTAAGAAAAATCGGTAAAAAAAAAGTAAATATTTCTAGGTGTAAATATGCCTTGTATTGTGGTTGAAACATCGGTAATCCACATGCTCATGGTCATTAAATAATGTTTGTCGAAGATGTGATTTATGTAACGTTTTTGTAACACGGAATGTCTCGATGAGTGTAACTAGGAAAATAACAATTCTACTGTATAGAACTCGCTTGAATTTAATATTTCTGCGAAAATTTCATGATTTTCGAAACTGGATATTAGGAAAATCCTGCGAAATCAGAATATCTACATCTAGGTGTAAATATGCCTTATATGGTGGATGAAAGTTCGGTAATCCACATGCTCACACTCATTAATGAATGTCGAAATCGTGATGCATGTAACGTTTCCAGAATACGGAATTGTCATATTGAAGGAAACAATGTAAATTACATGTCAATTGGGTAGAACTCGCTTGAAGAGAATTTTTCTGCGAAATGTGCCTCATTTTCAAAACTGCCATTAGGAGAACCCTGTGAAATCATAGAAAATGCTTCTAAGTGTCAATATGCCTTGAATGGTGAATGAAAGTCCAGTAATCCACATGCAAACAACTCTGTAGTGTATTTTTGTCGAATTCTGTCTGCAGGCAGCGCGCTCCAAACACGGAATTTCACAGCGGGAGAATCAATGTAATTTACATATGTATTTTGTAGAACACGCTGCAACAGATTTTTCCTTAGGTACTGCCTGAGTTTTGAAACTGGTTTTAGGAAATAGCTTCAAACTCAGAATTAATGTTTCTAGGTGTAAATATGCCTTATATGGTGGATGAAAGTTCTGTAATACACATGTACACAACTAATTAAAAATGTTTCTCAAATCCGTGATATATGTAGTGTGTTCGGAACACGGAATGTCACGTTAAAGGAAACTATTTAAATTACATATCTATTAGTGAGAACCTGCTCCAGGAGCATTTTACTGTAAAATCTACCTCTGTTTGGAAACTGGTGTTATGAATACGCTGCAAAATCTGAGCAAATGCTTTAAGGTGACAATATGTCTTCAATGGTTTATTAAAGATGTGTAATTCACATTCTAACAACTCAGTAGTGAATATTTGTTGAATCCATCGTGCATGTACCTTTTTCAGAACACGGAATGTTACGGTGACGGTATCTATGAAAATGGGATGTCTATAGGTTCGAACATGCAGCAAGAGAATTTTTCTACGAAAACTGCCTGATTTTCATAACTGACGTTAGGAAAAACCTGCGAAATCTAAGTAAATATTTCTATGTGTAAATATGCCTTGTATTGTGTTTGAAACATCGGTAATCCACATGCTCACGGTCATTAAATAATGTTTGTCGAAGCCGTGATTAATGTAACGTTTTCGGAACACGGAATGCCTGGTGAGTTAAACTCGGAAAATAACAATTCTACTGGATAGAACTGGCTTGAATTAAATTTTTCAGCGAAAATTTTATGATTTTCGAAACTGGATGTTAGGAAAAACCCGCGAAATCAGAATAAATACTTCTAGGTGTAAATATGCCTTGTATGGTGGATGAAAGTTCGGCAATCCGCATACTAACAACTGTGTAGAGAATATTTGTAGAATCCGAGATACATGAAGAGTGTTCAGAACATAGAATATCACGGTGAGCGAATCTATGTAAAATACATATCTCTTGGGTAGAACTCACTCCAAGAGGTTTTTTCTGCGAAATATGCCTCATTTTCGAAACTGGCATTTGGAAATTTCTTCAAAATCAGAGAAAATGCATCAAACTGTCAATATGTCTTTTGTTGTGATGGAAGTTCATAAAGCCAAATGCAAACAAACATGATGTGAATAATTGTAGAAAACCTATGCATGTAGCGTTATCGTATGACGGAAATTTCCGGAGATGGAATCTATGTAAATTTCATGTCTACTTGGTAGAACTCGCTCCAAAAATTTTTTGTGGAGAAAACGGCCTGATTTTCGAAACTGGCATTAGGAAAAGTCTGCAAATTCCGAGTTAATGTTTCTAGGTTTAAATATGCCTTGTATAGTGGATGAAAGTTCTGTAATACACATGTACATAACTCATTAAAAATGTTTGTCAAATCCGTGAAGTATGTAGCGTGTTCAGAATTTGGAATGTCACTGTGAGGGAAACTATGTAAATTACATTTCTATTGGGAAGTACTTGCTCCACGAGAATTTTTTGCGAATCTGCCTCATTTTCAAAACTGGCATTAGGAAAATCTTTTGAAATATGGGAAAGTGCTTCAAAGTGTCAATATGGCATTTATGGTGGATGAATGTTCGGTAATCGTTATGCTACCAACTCTGTAGTGAATGTTTGTCGAATCCGTGATGCATGTAACGTGTTCAGAACACGGAATGTCACGGTGAGTAAAACTAGGTAAATTACATATCTTTTGTGTATAACTCGCCCCAAGAGCATTTCTAGGCCAAATCTGCCTCATTTTCTAAACTGGCGTTAAAACTAACCTGTGAAATCTGAGAAAATTCTTCAAAGTGTCAGTAAGCATTGTATGTTGGATGAAATTGCTGTAATCCACATGCTAACAACTATGTAGTGAATACTTGTCGAATCCGAGATGCGTGTAGCGTGTTTAGAACACTGAATTTCACGGAGTTTGAATCCATGTTAATTACATATCTATAGGTTAGAACCTGCTCCAACAGGTTTTTGCCATGAAATCTGCCTCATTTTCGAAACTGGCGTTTGGAAAGCTCTGTGAAATCAGAGAAAATGCTTCTAAGGATCAATATGCCTTGTATTGTGATGAAAGTCCTGTCATCCTCATGCAAACAACTCTATAATTTATTTTTGTCGAAACTTTTCTGCATGTAGCGTGTTGGACACACGTAATTTCACAGCAGGCTAATCTATGTAATTTACATATCTATTGGGTAGAACACGCTCCAACAGTTTTTTTCCTTTGAAAACAGCCTGATTTTCGAAACTGCTATTAGGAAAAGCTGCGAAATCAAAGTTAATGTTTCTATGTGTCAATATGCCTTGTATGGTGGAGGAAAGTTTTGTAATACACATGTACATAACTCATTAAAAATGTTTCTCAAATCCTTGATGTATGTAGCCTGTACGGAACACGGTGTTTCTCGGTGAGGGAAGATATGTATATTAAATATCTATTGGTTAGAACCCTCTTCAGGAGAGTATTACTGAAAAATCTGCCTCAGTTTCGAAACTGGTGTTATGAAAACGCTGTGAAATCAGAGTAAATGCTTTAAGGTGACAATATGTCTTCAATGGTTTATTAAAGATGTGTAATTCACATTCTAACAACTCAGCAGTGAATATTTGTTGAATCCTTGGTGCATGAAACTTTTTCGGAACACAGAATGTTATGGTGACTGTATCTATGAAAATGAGATGTCTATTGGATGGAACATGCAACAAGAGGATTTTTCTGCGAAAAATGCCTGATTTTCAAAACTGACATTAGGAAAATTCTGCGAAATGTGAGTAAAAGTTTCTACGTGAAAATATGTCTTGTATGGTGGATGAAATTTTGGTAATCCACATGCTCACACTCATTAAAGAATGATTGTCGAATCCTTGATGCATGTAACATGTTCAGAACACGGAATGTCATGGTGAGTGAACTTGATAAATTACATACCTTTTGGTTAGAACTGGCTCCAAGAACATTTTCTGTGAAATCAGCCTTATTTTCCAAACTGGCTTTTGGAAAAACCTGAGAAATCTGAGAAAATGCTTCTAAGTGTGAATATGCCTTGAATGGGGAATTTAATTCTGGTAATCCACGTAAAAAACTATGAAGGGAATACTTTTCGAATCCGTGACTTATTTAGCATGTTTGGAACATGGAAATTCACAGTAATGAAACTACGTAAATTAAAATTCTATTGGGTAGAACTAGCTTGAATAGAAGTTTTCTGAACAAATTGCATGATTTTCGAATTTGACGTTTGGATAAAACTTTGAAATGAGATTAAATAATTGTAGGTGTAAATATGCCTTGTATGGTGGATGTAAGATTGGTAATCCAAATGCTAACATCTCTGTAGTGAATATTTGTCGAAACCGAGATACATGAAATGTGTTCAGATCACAAAATGTCATGATGAGCACATCTATGTAAATTAAATGTCTATTGGGTAGAACTCGCTCCAAGAGAATTTTTCTGCAAAATCTGCCTCATTTTCAAATCTGGTGTTAGGAAGAATCTTCGAAATATGAGAAAATGCTTCTAAGTGCCAATATGACTTGATTGGTGGATGAAAGTCCGGTAATCCTTATGTTAACAAGTGTGTAGTAATATTTTTCAAACTGTGATTCTTGTAGAGCGTTCGGAAAACAGAATTTCACGGTAATGAAACTATGTAAATAAGAATTCTATTGGTTAGAACTAGCTAGAATAGAATATTTCAGCGAAAATTGCTTGATTCTCGAATGGGATGATAGGATAAAGCTGCAAAATGAGAGAAAATATTTGTAGGTGTAAAGATGCCTTTATGTTGGAAGAAAGTTCGGAAATCCACATGCTAACAAATCTGTAGTGAATATTTGTCGAATCCGTTATGCATGTAGAATGTTTGGAACACGGAATGTCACGGTGAGGAAATTTATGTAAATTACATTTCCCTAGGTTAGAAATCGCTCCAAGAAATTTTTCCTGAGATAACAGCCTGATTTTTGAAACTGGCGTTAGGAATATGCTGCGAACTCAGATTAATCAATTGTAGGTGTAAATATGCCTTGTATGGTGGATGAAAGTTCGGCAATCCGCATACTAACAACTCTGTAGAGAATATTTGTCGAATCCGAGATACGTGAAGAGTGTTCAGAACATAGAATATCACGGTGAGCGTATCTCGGTAAAATACATGTCTCTTGTGTAGAACTCACTCCAAGAGTTTTTTCTGCGAAATCTGCCTCATTTTCGAAACTGGCATTTGGAAATTCCTTCAAAATCAGAGAAAATGCTTCAAAGTGTCAATATGCATTGTATTGTGATTGAAGTTCATAAAGCCAAATGCAAACAAATCTGATGTGAATACTTGTAGAAAGCCTATGCATGTAGCGTGATCGTATGATGGAAATTTCCGGATATGGAATCTATGTAAATTTCATGTCTATTGGGTAGAAATCGCTCCAAAATTTTTCTGGAGGAAAAGGCCTGAATTTCGAAACTGGCATTAGGAAAAGTCTGCAAATTCAGAGTTAATGTTTCTAGGTTTAAATATGCCTTGTAAGGTGGATGAAAGTTCTGTAATACACATGTACATAACTCATTAAAAATGTTTGTCAAATCCGTGAAGTATGTAGCGTGTTCGGAAATTGGAATGTCACTGTGAGGGAAACTATGTAAATTACATTTCTATTGGGACGTCCTTCCTCCACGACAATTTTTTGTGAATCTGCATCATTTTCAAAACTGGCATTAGGAAAATTTTTTGAAATATGGGAAAGTGCTTCAAAGTGTCAATATGGCATTTATGGTGGATGAATGTTGGATAATCCTTTTGCTACCAACTCTGTAGTGAATATTTGTCGAATCCAAGATGCATGTAGCTATTTAGGAACACGGAATTTCACGATGACGTGTTCTATGTAAATTGCATGTCTATTGGATAGATCTAACACCAAGAGGATATCTCTGTGAATACTGCATGATTTTTGAAACTGACATTAGGAGAAATCTAGTAAATTAGTAAAAACATTCTATGTACAAATATGCATTGTAAGTTGGATGAAATTTCGGTAATACACATGTTCACAACTCATTAAAGAATGTTTGTCGAATCCGTGATGCATGTAACGTGTTCAGAACACGGAATGTCAAGGTGAGTTAAACTAGTTAAATTACATATCTTTAGGGTAGAACATGCTCCAAGAGAATTTTCCTGCCAAATCTGCCTCATTTTAAAACCTGGCATTAAAACTAAACTATGAAATCTGAGAAAAGTCTTCAAAGTGTCAGTAAGCCATGTATGGTGGATGAAAGCGCTGTAATCCACTTGCTAACAACTCTATAGTGAATATTTGTCGAATCTGAGATGCATGTAGCGTGTTCGGAACATGGAATTTCACGGTGAGCAAATCCATGTAAATTACATGTCTATTGCTTTGAACCCGTTCCAAGAGGTTTTTGCCATGAAATCTGCCTCAGTTTCGAAACTGGCGTTTGGAAAGCTCTGTGAAATCAGAGAAATTGCTTCTAAGCATCAATATGCCTTGTATTGTGATGAAAGTCCTGTAATCCACATGCAAACAACTGTGTAGTGTATTTTTATCGAATCCTATCTGCATGTAGCGTGTGCGAAACACGGAATTTCACAGCGGGAGAATCGATATAATTTACATATTTATTGGTAAGAAAACTCTCCAACAGTTTTTTCCTTAGGAAACTGCCTGATTTTTGAAACTGCTTTTAGGAAAATGCTACAAACTAAGATTTAATGTTTCTAGGTGTAAATATGCCTTGTATGGTGGATGAAAGTTCTGTAATACACATGCTCATGGTCATTAAATAATGTTTGTCGAAGATGTGATTTATGTAACGTTTTTGTAACATGGAAAGTCTCGATGAGTGTAACTAGGAAAATAACAATTCTACTGGATAGAACTCGCTTGAATTTAATTTTTCAGTGAAAATTTCATGATTTTCGAAACTGGATGTTAGGAAAATCCTGCGAAATCAGAATAACTACATCTAGGTGTAAATATGCCTTATATGGTGGATGAAAGTTCTGTAATCCACATGCTCACACTCATTAATGAATGTCGAAATCGTGATGCATGTAACGTTTCCAGAATACGGAATGTCATATTGAAGGAAACAATGTAAATTACATGTCTATTGGGTAGAACTCGCTTGAAGAGAATTTTTCTGCGAAATGTGCCTCATTTTCAAAACTGCCATTAGGAGAACCATGTGAAATCGTAGAAAATGCTTCTAAGTGTCAATATGCCTTGAATGGTGAATGAAAGTCCAGTAATCCACCTGCAAACAACTCTGTAGTGTATTTTTGTCGAATTCTATCTGCAGGCAGCGCGCTCCAAACACGGAATTTCACAGCGGGAGTATCTATGTAATTTACATATGTATTTTGTAGAACACGCTGCAACAGATTTTTCCTTAGGAAACTGCCTGAGTTTTGAAACTGGTTTTAGGAAATAGCTGCAAACTCAGAATTAATGTTTCTAGGTATAAATATGCCTTGTATGGTGGATGAAAGTTCTGTAATACACATGTACATAACTCATTAAAAATGTTTCTCAAATCCGTGATGAATGTAGTGTGTTCGGAACACGGAATGTCACGTTGAAGGACACTATGTAAATTACATATCTATTGGTGAGGACCCGCTCCAGGAGCATTTAACTGTAAAATCTACCTCTGTTTGGAAACTGGTGTTATGAAAACAATGCAAAACCTGAGCAAAAGCTTTAAGGTGACAATATGTCTTCAATGGTTTATTAAAGATGTGTAATTCACATTCTAACAACTCAGGAGTGAATATTTGTTGAATCCATGGTGCATGTACCTTTTTCGGAACACGGAATGTTACGGTGACGGTATCTATGAAAATGGGATGTCTATTGGATCGAACATGCAGCAAGAGAATTTTTCTGCGAAAACTGCCTGATTTTCGTAACTGACGTTAGGAAAAATCTGCGAAATCTAAGTAAATATTTCTAGGTGTAAATATGCCTTGTATTGTGGTTGAAACATCGGTAATCCACATGCTCACGGTCATTAAATAATGTTTGTCGAAGCCGTGATTAATGTAACGTTTTCGGAACACGGAATGTCTCGGTGAGTGAAACTCGGAAAATTACAATTCTACTGGATAGAACTCGCTTGAATTGAATTTTTCTGTGAAAATTTCATGATTTTCAAAACTGGATGTTAGGAAAAACCTGCGAAATCAGAATAACTACAACTATGTGTAAATATGCCTTGTATGGTGGATGAAATTTTGGTAATCCACATGATCACACTAATTAGAGAATGTTTGTCGAATTCGTGATGCATGTAATGTGTACGGGATACAGAGTGTGATATTGAAGGAAACAATGAAAATTACATGTCTATTGGTTAGAACTCGCTTGAAGAGAATTTTTCTGTGAAATGTGCCTCATTTTCAAAACTGCCATTAGGAGAACCCTGTGAAATCTGAGAAAATGCTAAGTGTCAATATGCCTAGAATGGTGAATGAAAGTCTGGTAATCCACATGTTAATAACAGTGTAGTAATTATTTTTCAAACCGTGATTCATGTAGCGCTTTTGGAAAACAGAATTTCACCATAATGAAACAATGTAAATTAAAATTCTATTGGGTAGAACTAGCTAGAATAGAATTTTTCGGCGAAAATTGCATGATTGTCGAATCTGAAGTTTGGAGAAAACTTCAAAATGAGAGTAAATATTTCTACGTGTAAATATGCCTTTATGTTGGAAGAAAGTTCGGTAATCCATATTTTCATAACATATTAAAGAATCTTTTTCTAATAAGTGATGCATATACAGTGTTTGGAACGTGGAATTTCACAGTGACTGAAACAATGTAAATTACTTCTCTATTCGGTAGAACTCGCTCCAAGAGGATTTTTCTGCAATAAATGCTTCATTTTTGAAACTGGCTTTTGGAAAACACTGCAAAATCTGAGAAAATACTTCTAAGTATCAATATTCAATCTATTGTGATGAAAGTTCGGTAATCCACATGCTAACAAATTTGTAGTGAATATTTGTCGAATCCATTATGCATGTAGCATGTTCGGAACACGGAATTTAATCGCCAGTGTGTTTATGTAAATTACATTTCTCTTGGTTAGAAATCACTCCAAGAGATTTTCCCAGAGAAATCTTCCTGATTTTTGAGACTGGCATTAGGAAAATATTGCGAACTCAGATGAATAGATTCTCGGTGTAAATATGCCTTGTAGGTGGATGAAAGTTCGGTAATCCGCATGCTAACAACTCTGCAGTGAATATTTGTCGAATCCGAGATACATGAAACGTGTTCAGAACACAGAATATCACGGTGAGCGAATGTATGTAAAATACATGTCACTTGGGTTGAACTCGATCCAAGAGCTTTCTCTGCGAATTCTGCCTCATTTTCAAAACTGGCATTAGGAAAAACTTTCAAAATATGAGAAAATGCTTCAAAGTGTCAATATTGCTTTTATGGTGGATGAAAGTCCGGTATTCCTTATGCTAACAACTCTGTAGTTAATATTTGTCGAAACCGTGATGCATGTAGCTTTTTCAGAACACGGAATATCACGATGACAGGTTCTATGTAAATTGCAAGTCTATTGGGTAGAACTCGCTCCAAGAGGATTTTTCTGCGAAAACTGCATGATTTAAAAACTGACATTAGGAGAAATCTACTAAATCAGAAAAAAATTTCTATGTATAAATATGCATTGTAAGGTCGATGAAAGTTCGGTAATACACATGTTCACAACTCTTTAAAGGATATTTGTCGAATCCGTGATTCATGTTATGTGTTCAGATCACTGAATGTCACGGTGAGTGAAAATAAGTAAATTACATATCTTTTGGTTAGAACTCGCTCCAAGAGCATTTTCCTGCCAAATCTGACTCATTTTCAAACCTGGCATTAAAACTATCCTGTGAAATCTGAGAAAAGTCTTCAAAGTTTCAGTAAGCCATGTATGGTGGATGAAACTGCTGTAATCCACTTGCTAACAACTCTGTAGTGAATATTTGTCGAATCCGAGATGCATGTAGCGTGTTCGGAACATGGAATTTCACGGTGAGCGAATCCATGTAAATTACATGTCTATTGTTTTGAACCCGCTCCAAGAGGCTTTTGCCGTGAAATCTGCCTCAGTTTCGAAACTGGCGTTTGGAAATCTCTGTGAAATCAGAGAAAATGCTTCTAAGCATCAATATGCCTTGTATTGTGATGAAAGTCCTGTAATCCACATGCAAACAACTCTGAAGTGTATTTTTGTTGAATCCCATCTGCATGTAGCGTGTGCGAAACACGGAATTTCACAGCGGGAGAATCTATTTCATTTACATATCTATTGGGTAGAACACGCTCCAACAGTTTTTTCCTTAGGAAACTGCCTGATTTTCGAAAATGCTATTAGGAAAAACCTGCAAACTCAGAGTTAATGTTTCTAGGTGTAAATATGCCTTGTATGGTGGATGAAAGTTCTGTAATACACATGTAACAACTTATAAAATATATTTCTCAAATCCGTGATTTATGTAGTGTGTTCGGAACACGGAATGTCACGTTGAAGGAACTTTGTATATTACATATCTATTGGTGAGAACCCGCTCCAGGAGAATTTTACTGTAAAATCTACCTCTGTTTGGAAACTGGTGTTATGAAAACGATGCAAAATCTGAGCAAATGCTTTAAGGTGACAATATGTATTCAATGGATTTTTAAAGATGTGTAATTCAGATTCTAACAACTAAGCAGTAAATATTTGTTGAATCCATGGTGCATGTACATTTTTCGGACCACGGAATGTTACGGTGATGGTATCTATGAAAATGGGATGTCTATTGGATCGAACATGCAGCAAGAGAATTTTTCTGCGAAAACTGCCTAATTTTCATAACTGACGTTAAGAAAAATCGGTAAAAAAAAGTAAATATTTCTAGGTGTAAATATGCCTTGTATTGTGGTTGAAACATCGGTAATCCACATGCTCATGGTCATTAAATAATGTTTGTCGAAGCCGTGATTAATGTAACGTTTTTGGAACACGGAATGTCTCGTTGAGTGAAACTCGGAAAATAACAATTCTACTGGATAGAACTCGCTTGAATTTAATATTTCTGCGAAAATTTCATGATTTTCGAAACTGGATATTAGGAAAATCCTGCGAAATCAGAATATCTACATCTAGGTGTAAATATGCCTTATATGGTGGATGAAAGTTCGGTAATCCACATGCTCACACTCATTAATGAATGTCGAAATCGTGATGCATGTAACGTTTCCAGAATACGGAATTGTCATATTGAAGGAAACAATGTAAATTACATGTCAATTGGGTAGAACTCGCTTGAAGAGAATTTTTCTGCGAAATGTGCCTCATTTTCAAAACTGCCATTAGGAGAACCCTGTGAAATCATAGAAAATGCTTCTAAGTGTCAATATGCCTTGAATGGTGAATGAAAGTCCAGTAATCCACATGCAAACAACTCTGTAGTGTATTTTTGTCGAATTCTGTCTGCAGGCAGCGCGTTCCAAACACGGAATTTCACACCGGGAGAATCAATGTAATTTACATATGTATTTTGTAGAACACGCTGCAACAGATTTTTCCTTAGGTACTGCCTGAGTTTTGAAACTGGTTTTAGGAAATAGCTTCAAACTCAGAATTAATGTTTCTAGGTGTAAATATGCCTTATATGGTGGATGAAATTTCTGTAATACACATGTACACAACTAATTAAAAATGTTTCTCAAATCCGTGATATATGTAGTGTGTTCGGAACACGGAATGTCACGTTAAAGGAAACTATTTAAATTACATATCTATTAGTGAGAACCTGCTCCAGGAGCATTTTACTGTAAAATCTACCAATGTTTGTAAAGTGGTGTTATGAAAACTCTGCAAAATCAGAGCAAATGCTTTAAGGTGACAATATGACTTCAATGGTTTTCTAAAAATGTGTAATTCACATTCTAACAACTCAGCAGTGAATATTTGTTGAATCCATGGTGCATGTATCTTTTTTGGAACACGGAATGTTACGGTGATGGTATCTGTGGAAATGGGATGTCTATTGGATCGAACATGCAGCAAGAGAATTTTTCTGCGAAAACTGCCTGATTTTCATAAAAGAATTTAGGAAAAATCTGCGAAATCTAAGTAAATATTTCTAGGTGTAAATATGTCTTGTATTGTGTTTGAAATAATGGTAATCCACATGGTCACATTGTTTAAATAATGTTTCTCGAAGCCGTGATTAATGTAACGTTTTTGGAACACGGAATGTCTCGTTGAGTGAAACTCGGAAAATAACAATTCTACTGGATAGAACTCGCTTGAATTGAAATTTTCTGCGAAAATTTCATGATTTTCAAAACTGGATGTTAGGAAAAACCTGCGAAATCAGAATAACTACATCTAGGTGTAAATATGCCTTGTATGGTGGATGAAATTTCGGTAAACCACATGCTCACACTCATTAGAGAATGTTTGTCGAATTAGTGATGCTTGTAAAGTGTACGGAATACAGAGTGTCATATTGAAGGAAACAATTTAAATTACATGTCTATTGGGTAGAACTCGCTTGAAGAGAATTTTTCTGCAAAATGTGCCTCATTTTCAAAACAGCCATTAGGAGGAACCTGTGAAATCTGAGAAAATGCTTCTAAGTGTCAATATGCCTTGAATGGCGAATGAAAGTCCGGTAATCCACATGTTAATTACAGTGTAGTAATTATTATTCAAACCGAGATTCATGTAGAGATTTTGGAAAACGGTATTTCACCATAATGAAACAATGTAAATTACAATTCTATTGGGTAGAACTAGCTAGAATATAATTTTTCTGCGATAATTGCATGATTATCGAATCTGAAATTTGGGGAAAGCCTCAAAATGAGAGTAAATATTTCTATGCGTAAATTTGCCTTTATCTTGGAAGAAAGATCGGTAATCCATATTTTCACAACATATTACAGAATCTTTTTCTAATCCGTGATGCATATACCGTTTTCGGAACGTGGAATTTCATGGTGATTGAAACAATGTAAATTACTTCTCTATTCGGTAGAACTCGATCCAAGAGAATTTTTCTGCGATAAATGTTTCATTTTTGAAACTGGCATTTAGAAAACACTGCAAAATCTTAGAAAATACTTCTAATAATCAATATTCAATCTATTGGTTTGAAAGTTCGGTAATCCACATGGTAACAAATCTGTAGTGAATATTTGTCGAATCCATTATGCATGTATCATGTTCGGAACAGGGAATTTCATGGCCAGTGTGTTTATGTAATCTACATTTCTCTTGGAAGTAAATCACTCCAAGAGCTTTATCCTGAGAAATCTGCCTGATTTTCAAAACTGGCGATAGGAAAACACTGCGAATTCAAATGAATAGATCCTCGGTGTAAAGATGCCTTGTAGGGTGGATGAAAGTTAGGTAATCCACATGCTAACAACTCTGTAGTGAATATTTTCGAATCCGAGATACATGAAGCGTGTTCAGAACACAGAATATCACGGTGAGCGAATGTATGTAAAATACATGTCACTTGGGTTGAACTCGCTCCAAGAGCTTTTTCTTCGAATTTTGCCTCATTTTCAAAACTCGCATTAGGAAAAACTTTCGAAATATGAGAAAATGCTTCAAAGTGTCAATATGGCTTTTATGGTGGATGAAAGTCCGGTATTCCTTATGCTAACAACTCTGTAGTTAATATTTGTCGAAACCGTGATGCATGTAGCTTTTTCAGAACACGGAATATCACGATGACAGGTTCTATGTAAATTGCAAGTCTATTGGGTAGAACTCGCTCCAAGAGGATTTTTCTGCGAAAACTGCATGATTTAAAAACTGACATTAGGAGAAATCTACTAAATCAGAAAAAAATTTCTATGTATAAATATGCATTGTAAGGTCGATGAAAGTTCGGTAATACACATGTTCACAACTCTTTAAAGGATATTTGTCGAATCCGTGATTCATGTTATGTGTTCAGATCACTGAATGTCACGGTGAGTGAAAATAAGTAAATTACATATCTTTTGGTTAGAACTCGCTCCAAGAGCATTTTCCTGCCAAATCTGACTCATTTTCAAACCTGGCATTAAAACTATCCTGTGAAATCTGAGAAAAGTCTTCAAAGTTTCAGTAAGCCATGTATGGTGGATGAAACTGCTGTAATCCACTTGCTAACAACTCTGTAGTGAATATTTGTCGAATCCGAGATGCATGTAGCGTGTTCGGAACATGGAATTTCACGGTGAGCGAATCCATGTAAATTACATGTCTATTGTTTTGAACCCGCTCCAAGAGGCTTTTGCCGTGAAATCTGCCTCAGTTTCGAAACTGGCGTTTGGAAAGCTCTGTGAAATCAGAGAAAATGCTTCTAAGCATCAATATGCCTTGTATTGTGATGAAAGTCCTGTAATCCACATGCAAACAACTCTGAAGTGTATTTTTGTTGAATCCCATCTGCATGTAGCGTGTGCGAAACACGGAATTTCACAGCGGGAGAATCTATTTCATTTACATATCTATTGGGTAGAACACGCTCCAACAGTTTTTTCCTTAGGAAACTGCCTGATTTTCGAAAATGCTATTAGGAAAAACCTGCAAACTCAGAGTTAATGTTTCTAGGTGTAAATATGCCTTGTATGGTGGATGAAAGTTCTGTAATACACATGTAACAACTTATAAAATATATTTCTCAAATCCGTGATTTATGTAGTGTGTTCGGAACACGGAATGTCACGTTGAAGGAACTTTGTATATTACATATCTATTGGTGAGAACCCGCTCCAGGAGAATTTTACTGTAAAATCTACCTCTGTTTGGAAACTGGTGTTATGAAAACGATGCAAAATCTGAGCAAATGCTTTAAGGTGACAATATGTATTCAATGGATTTTTAAAGATGTGTAATTCAGATTCTAACAACTAAGCAGTAAATATTTGTTGAATCCATGGTGCATGTACATTTTTCGGACCACGGAATGTTACGGTGATGGTATCTATGAAAATGGGATGTCTATTGGATCGAACATGCAGCAAGAGAATTTTTCTGCGAAAACTGCCTAATTTTCATAACTGACGTTAAGAAAAATCGGTAAAAAAAAGTAAATATTTCTAGGTGTAAATATGCCTTGTATTGTGGTTGAAACATCGGTAATCCACATGCTCATGGTCATTAAATAATGTTTGTCGAAGCCGTGATTAATGTAACGTTTTTGGAACACGGAATGTCTCGTTGAGTGAAACTCGGAAAATAACAATTCTACTGGATAGAACTCGCTTGAATTTAATATTTCTGCGAAAATTTCATGATTTTCGAAACTGGATATTAGGAAAATCCTGCGAAATCAGAATATCTACATCTAGGTGTAAATATGCCTTATATGGTGGATGAAAGTTCGGTAATCCACATGCTCACACTCATTAATGAATGTCGAAATCGTGATGCATGTAACGTTTCCAGAATACGGAATTGTCATATTGAAGGAAACAATGTAAATTACATGTCAATTGGGTAGAACTCGCTTGAAGAGAATTTTTCTGCGAAATGTGCCTCATTTTCAAAACTGCCATTAGGAGAACCCTGTGAAATCATAGAAAATGCTTCTAAGTGTCAATATGCCTTGAATGGTGAATGAAAGTCCAGTAATCCACATGCAAACAACTCTGTAGTGTATTTTTGTCGAATTCTGTCTGCAGGCAGCGCGTTCCAAACACGGAATTTCACACCGGGAGAATCAATGTAATTTACATATGTATTTTGTAGAACACGCTGCAACAGATTTTTCCTTAGGTACTGCCTGAGTTTTGAAACTGGTTTTAGGAAATAGCTTCAAACTCAGAATTAATGTTTCTAGGTGTAAATATGCCTTATATGGTGGATGAAATTTCTGTAATACACATGTACACAACTAATTAAAAATGTTTCTCAAATCCGTGATATATGTAGTGTGTTCGGAACACGGAATGTCACGTTAAAGGAAACTATTTAAATTACATATCTATTAGTGAGAACCTGCTCCAGGAGCATTTTACTGTAAAATCTACCAATGTTTGTAAAGTGGTGTTATGAAAACTCTGCAAAATCAGAGCAAATGCTTTAAGGTGACAATATGACTTCAATGGTTTTCTAAAAATGTGTAATTCACATTCTAACAACTCAGCAGTGAATATTTGTTGAATCCATGGTGCATGTATCTTTTTTGGAACACGGAATGTTACGGTGATGGTATCTGTGGAAATGGGATGTCTATTGGATCGAACATGCAGCAAGAGAATTTTTCTGCGAAAACTGCCTGATTTTCATAAAAGAATTTAGGAAAAATCTGCGAAATCTAAGTAAATATTTCTAGGTGTAAATATGTCTTGTATTGTGTTTGAAATAATGGTAATCCACATGGTCACATTGTTTAAATAATGTTTCTCGAAGCCGTGATTAATGTAACGTTTTTGGAACACGGAATGTCTCGTTGAGTGAAACTCGGAAAATAACAATTCTACTGGATAGAACTCGCTTGAATTGAAATTTTCTGCGAAAATTTCATGATTTTCAAAACTGGATGTTAGGAAAAACCTGCGAAATCAGAATAACTACATCTAGGTGTAAATATGCCTTGTATGGTGGATGAAATTTCGGTAAACCACATGCTCACACTCATTAGAGAATGTTTGTCGAATTAGTGATGCTTGTAAAGTGTACGGAATACAGAGTGTCATATTGAAGGAAACAATTTAAATTACATGTCTATTGGGTAGAACTCGCTTGAAGAGAATTTTTCTGCAAAATGTGCCTCATTTTCAAAACAGCCATTAGGAGGAACCTGTGAAATCTGAGAAAATGCTTCTAAGTGTCAATATGCCTTGAATGGTGAATGAAAGTCTGGTAATCCACATGTTAATAACAGTGTAGTAATTATTTTTCAAACCGTGATTCATGTAGCGCTTTTGGAAAACAGAATTTCACCATAATGAAACAATGTAAATTAAAATTCTATTGGGTAGAACTAGCTAGAATAGAATTTTTCGGCGAAAATTGCATGATTGTCGAATCTGAAGTTTGGAGAAAACTTCAAAATGAGAGTAAATATTTCTACGTGTAAATATGCCTTTATGTTGGAAGAAAGTTCGGTAATCCATATTTTCATAACATATTAAAGAATCTTTTTCTAATAAGTGATGCATATACAGTGTTTGGAACGTGGAATTTCACAGTGACTGAAACAATGTAAATTACTTCTCTATTCGGTAGAACTCGCTCCAAGAGGATTTTTCTGCAATAAATGCTTCATTTTTGAAACTGGCTTTTGGAAAACACTGCAAAATCTGAGAAAATACTTCTAAGTATCAATATTCAATCTATTGTGATTAAAGTTCGGTAATCCACATGCTAACAAATTTGCAGTGAATATTTGTCGAATCCATTATGCATGTAGCATGTTCGGAACACGGAATTTAATCGCCAGTGTGTTTATGTAAATTACATTTCTCTTGGTTAGAAATCACTCCAAGAGATTTTCCCAGAGAAATCTTCCTGATTTTTGAGACTGGCATTAGGAAAATATTGCGAACTCAGATGAATAGATTCTCGGTGTAAAGATGCCTTGTAGGGTGGATGAAAGTTCAGTAATCCGCATGCTAACAACTCTGCAGTGAATATTTGTCGAATCCGAGATACATGAAACGTGTTCAGAACACAGAATATCACGGTGAGCGAATGTATGTAAAATACATGTCACTTGGGTTGAACTCGATCCAAGAGCTTTCTCTGCGAATTCTGCCTCATTTTCAAAACTGGCATTAGGAAAAACTTTCAAAATATGAGAAAATGCTTCAAAGTGTCAATATGGCTTTTATGGTGGATGAAAGTCCGGTATTCCTTATGCTAACAACTCTGTAGTTAATATTTGTCGAAACCGTGATGCATGTAGCTTTTTCAGAACACGGAATATCACGATGACAGGTTCTATGTAAATTGCAAGTCTATTGGGTAGAACTCGCTCCAAGAGGATTTTTCTGCGAAAACTGCATGATTTAAAAACTGACATTAGGAGAAATCTACTAAATCAGAAAAAAATTTCTATGTATAAATATGCATTGTAAGGTCGATGAAAGTTCGGTAATACACATGTTCACAACTCTTTAAAGGATATTTGTCGAATCCGTGATTCATGTTATGTGTTCAGATCACTGAATGTCACGGTGAGTGAAAATAAGTAAATTACATATCTTTTGGTTAGAACTCGCTCCAAGAGCATTTTCCTGCCAAATCTGACTCATTTTCAAACCTGGCATTAAAACTATCCTGTGAAATCTGAGAAAAGTCTTCAAAGTTTCAGTAAGCCATGTATGGTGGATGAAACTGCTGTAATCCACTTGCTAACAACTCTGTAGTGAATATTTTTTAAATCCGAGATGCATGTAGCGTGTTCGGAACATGGAATTTCACGGTGAGCGAATCCATGTAAATTACATGTCTATTGTTTTGAACCCGCTCCAAGAGGCTTTTGCCGTGAAATCTGCCTCAGTTTCGAAACTGGCGTTTGGAAAGCTCTGTGAAATCAGAGAAAATGCTTCTAAGCATCAATATGCCTTGTATTGTGATGAAAGTCCTGTAATCCACATGCAAACAACTCTGAAGTGTATTTTTGTTGAATCCCATCTGCATGTAGCGTGTGCGAAACACGGAATTTCACAGCGGGAGAATCTATTTCATTTACATATCTATTGGGTAGAACACGCTCCAACAGTTTTTTCCTTAGGAAACTGCCTGATTTTCGAAAATGCTGTTAGGAAAAACCTGCAAACTCAGAGTTAATGTTTCTAGGTGTAAATATGCCTTGTATGGTGGATGAAAGTTCTGTAATACACATGTAACAACTTATAAAATATATTTCTCAAATCCGTGATTTATGTAGTGTGTTCGGAACACGGAATGTCACGTTGAAGGAACTTTGTATATTACATATCTATTGGTGAGAACCCGCTCCAGGAGCATTTTACTGTAAAATCTACCTCTGTTTGGAAACTGGTGTTATGAAAACGATGCAAAATCTGAGCAAATGCTTTAAGGTGACAATATGTATTCAATGGATTTTTAAAGATGTGTAATTCAGATTCTAACAACTAAGCAGTAAATATTTGTTGAATCCATGGTGCATGTACATTTTTCGGACCACGGAATGTTACGGTGATGGTATCTATGAAAATGGGATGTCTATTGGATCGAACATGCAGCAAGAGAATTTTTCTGCGAAAACTGCCTGATTTTCATAACTGACGTTAAGAAAAATCGGTAAAAAAAGTAAATATTTCTAGGTGTAAATATGCCTTGTATTGTGGTTGAAACATCGGTAATCCACATGCTCATGGTCATTAAATAATGTTTGTCGAAGCCGTGATTAATGTAACGTTTTTGGAACACGGAATGTCTCGTTGAGTGAAACTCGGAAAATAACAATTCTACTGAATAGAACTTGCTTGAATTTAATATTTCTGCGAAAATTTCATGATTTTCGAAACTGGATATTAGGAAAATCCTGCGAAATCAGAATATCTACATCTAGGTGTAAATATGCCTTATATGGTGGATGAAAGTTCGGTAATCCACATGCTCACACTCATTAATGAATGTCGAAATCGTGATGCATGTAACGTTTCCAGAATACGGAATTGTCATATTGAAGGAAACAATGTAAATTACATGTCAATTGGGTAGAACTCGCTTGAAGAGAATTTTTCTGCGAAATGTGCCTCATTTTCAAAACTGCCATTAGGAGAACCCTGTGAAATCATAGAAAATGCTTCTAAGTGTCAATATGCCTTGAATGGTGAATGAAAGTCCAGTAATCCACATGCAAACAACTCTGTAGTGTATTTTTGTCGAATTCTGTCTGCAGGCAGCGCGTTCCAAACACGGAATTTCACACCGGGAGAATCAATGTAATTTACATATGTATTTTGTAGAACACGCTGCAACAGATTTTTCCTTAGGTACTGCCTGAGTTTTGAAACTGGTTTTAGGAAATAGCTTCAAACTCAGAATTAATGTTTCTAGGTGTAAATATGCCTTATATGGTGGATGAAATTTCTGTAATACACATGTACACAACTAATTAATAATGTTTCTCAAATCCGTGATATATGTAGTGTGTTCGGAACACGGAATGTCACGTTAAAGGAAACTATTTAAATTACATATCTATTAGTGAGAACCCGCTCCAGGAGCATTTTACTGTAAAATCTACCAATGTTTGTAAACTGGTGTTATGAAAACTCTGCAAAATCTGAGCAAATGCTTTAAGGTGACAATATGACTTCAATGGTTTTCTAAAAATGTGTAATTCACATTCTAACAACTCAGCAGTGAATATTTGTTGAATCCATGGTGCATGTATCTTTTTTGGAACACGGAATGTTACGGTGACGATATCTGTGCAAATGGGATGTCTATTGGATCGAACATGCAGCAAGAGAATTTTTCTGCGAAAACTGCCTGATTTTCATAAAAGAATTTAGGAAAAATCTGCGAAATCTAAGTAAATATTTCTAGGTGTAAATATGTCTTGTATTGTGTTTGAAATAATGGTAATCCACATGGTCACATTGTTTAAATAATGTTTGTCGAAGCCGTGATTAATGTAACGTTTTTGGAACACGGAATGTCTCGTTGAGTGAAACTCGGAAAATAACAATTCTACTGGATAGAACTCGCTTGAATTGAAATTTTCTGCGAAAATTTCATGATTTTCAAAACTGGATGTTAGGAAAAACCTGCGAAATCAGAATAACTACATCTAGGTGTAAATATGCCTTGTATGGTGGATGAAATTTCGGTAAACCACATGCTCACACTCATTAGAGAATGTTTGTCGAATTAGTGATGCTTGTAAAGTGTACGGAATACAGAGTGTCATATTGAAGGAAACAATTTAAATTACATGTCTATTGGGTAGAACTCGCTTGAAGAGAATTTTTCTGCAAAATGTGCCTCATTTTCAAAACAGCCATTAGGAGGAACCTGTGAAATCTGAGAAAATGCTTCTAAGTGTCAATATGCCTTGAATGGCGAATGAAAGTCCGGTAATCCACATGTTAATTACAGTGTAGTAATTATTTTTCAAACCGAGATTCATGTAGAGATTTTGGAAAACGGTATTTCACCATAATGAAACAATGTAAATTACAATTCTATTGGGTAGAACTAGCTAGAATATAATTTTTCTGCAATAACTGCATGATTATCGAATCTGAAATTTGGGGAAAGCCTCAAAATGAGAGTAAATATTTCTATGCGTAAATTTGCCTTTATCTTGGAAGAAAGATCGGTAATCCATATTTTCACAACATATTACAGAATCTTTTTCTAATCCGTGATGCATATACCGTTTTCGGAATGTGGAATTTCATGGTGATTGAAACAATGTAAATTACTTCTCTATTCGGTAGAACTCGATCCAAGAGAATTTTTCTGCGATAAATGTTTCATTTTTGAAACTGGCATTTAGAAAACGCTGCAAAATCTTAGAAAATACTTCTAATAATCAATATTCAATCTATTGGTTTGAAAGTTCGGTAATCCACATGGTAACAAATCTGTAGTGAATATTTGTCGAATCCATTATGCATGTATCATGTTCGGAACAGGGAATTTCATGGCCAGTGTGTTTATGTAATCTACATTTCTCTTGGAAGTAAATCACTCCAAGAGCTTTATCCTGAGAAATCTGCCTGATTTTCAAAACTGGCGATAGGAAAACACTGCGAATTCAAATGAATAGATCCTCGGTGTAAAGATGCCTTGTAGGGTGGATGAAAGTTAGGTAATCCACATGCTAACAACTCTGTAGTGAATATTTTCGAATCCGAGATACATGAAGCGTGTTCGGAACACAGAATATCACGGTGAGCGAATGTATGTAAAATACATGTCACTTGGGTTGAACTCGCTCCAAGAGCTTTTTCTGAGAATTTTGCCTCATTTTCAAAACTCGCATTAGGAAAAACTTTCGAAATATGAGAAAATGCTTCAAAGTGTCAATATGGCTTTTATGGTGGATGAAAGTCCGGTATTCCTTATGCTAACAACTCTGTAGTGAATATTTGTCGAAACCGTGATGCATGTAGCTTTTTCAGAACACGGAATATCATGATGACAGGTTCTATGTAAATTGCAAGTCTATTGGGTAGAACTCGCTCCAAGAGGATTTTTCTGCGAAAACTGCATGATTTAAAAACTGACATTAGGAGAAATCTACTAAATCAGAAAAAAATTTCTATGTATAAATATGCATTGTAAGGTCGATGAAAGTTCGGTAATACACATGTTCACAACTCTTTAAAGGATATTTGTCGAATCCGTGATTCATGTTATGTGTTCAGATCACTGAATGTCACGGTGAGTGAAAATAAGTAAATTACATATCTTTTGGTTAGAACTCGCTCCAAGAGCATTTTCCTGCCAAATCTGACTCATTTTCAAACCTGGCATTAAAACTATCCTGTGAAATCTGAGAAAAGTCTTCAAAGTTTCAGTAAGCCATGTATGGTGGATGAAACTGCTGTAATCCACTTGCTAACAACTCTGTAGTGAATATTTGTCGAATCCGAGATGCATGTAGCGTGTTCGGAACATGGAATTTCACGGTGAGCGAATCCATGTAAATTACATGTCTATTGTTTTGAACCCGCTCCAAGAGGCTTTTGCCGTGAAATCTGCCTCAGTTTCGAAACTGGCGTTTGGAAAGCTCTGTGAAATCAGAGAAAATTCTTCTAAGCATCAATATGCCTTGTATTGTGATGAAAGTCCTGTAATCCACATGCAAACAACTCTGAAGTGTATTTTTGTTGAATCCCATCTGCATGTAGCGTGTGCGAAACACGGAATTTCACAGCGGGAGAATCTATTTCATTTACATATCTATTGGGTAGAACACGCTCCAACAGTTTTTTCCTTAGGAAACTGCCTGTTTTTTGAAACTGCTATTAGGAAAAAGCTGCAAACTCAGAGTTAATGTTTCTAGGTGTAAATATGCCTTGTATGGTGGATGAAATTTCTGTAATACACATGTACATAACTCATAAAAATATTTCTCAAATCCGTGATGTATGTAGTGTGTTCGGAACACGGAATTTCACGTTGAAGGAAACTATGTAAATTACATAACTATTGGTGAGATCACACCCCAGGAGCATTTTACTGTAAAATCTACCTCTGTTTGGAAACTGGTGTTATGAATACGCTGCAAAATCTGAGCAAATGCTTTAAGGTGACAATATGTCTTCAATGGTTTATTAAAGATGTGTAATTCACATTCTAAAAACTCAGCAGTGAATATTTGTTGAATCCATCGTGCATGTACCTTTTTCAGAACACGGAATGTTACGGTGACGGTATCTATGAAAATGGGATGTCTATAGGATCGAACATGCAGCAAGAGAATTTTTCTGCGAAAACTGCCTGATTTTCATAACTGACGTTAGGAAAAATCTGCGAAATCTAAGTAAATATTTCTAGGTGTAAATATGCCTTGTATTGTGGTTGAAACATCGGTAATCCACATGCTCACGGTCATTAAATAATGTTTGTCGAAGCCGTGATTAATGTAACATTTTCGGAACACGGAATGCCTGGTGAGTTAAACTCGGAAAATAACAATTCTACTGGATAGAACTGGCTTGAATCAAATTTTTCAGCGGAAATTTCATGATTTTTGAAACTGGATGTTAGGAAAAACCTGCGAAATCAGAATAAATACTTCTAGGTGTAAATATGCCTTGTATGGTGGATGAAAGTTCGGCAATCTGCATACTAACAACTGTGTAGATAATATTTGTAGAATCCGAGATACATGAAGAGTGTTCAGAACATAGAATATCACGGTGAGCGAATCTATGTAAAATACATATCTCTTGGGTAGAACTCACTCCAAGAGTTTTTTTCTGCGAAATCTGCCTCATTTTCGAAACTGGCATTTGGAAATTTCTTCAAAATCAGAGAAAATGCATCAAACTGTCAATATGTCTTGTATTGTGATGGAAGTTCATAAAGCCAAATGCAAACAAACATGATGTGAATAATTGTAGAAAACCTATGCATGTAGCGTTATCGTATGACGGAAATTTCCGGAGATGGACTCTATGTAAATTTCATGTCTACTTGGTAGAACAAGCTCCAAAAATTTTTTGTGGAGAAAACGGCCTGATTTTCAAAACTGGCATTAGGAAAAGTCTGCAAATTCCGAGTTAATATTTCTAGGTTTAAATATGCCTTGTATGGTGGATGAAAGTTCTGTAATACACATGTACATAACTCATTAAAAATGTTTGTCAAATCCGTGAAGTATGTAGCGTGTTCAGATTTTGGAATGTCACTGTGAGGGAAACTATGTAAATTACATTTGTATTGGGAAGTACTTGCTCCACGAGTATTTTTTGCGAATCTGCCTCATTTTCAAAACTGGCATTAGGAAAATCTTTTGAAATATGGGAAAGTGCTTCAAAGTGTCAATATGGCATTTATGGTGGATGAATGTTCGGTAATCGTTATGCTACCAACTCTGTAGTGAATGTTTGTCGAATCCGTGATGCATGTAACGTGTTCAGATCACGGAATGTCACGGTGAGTAAAACTAGGTAAATTACATATCTTTTGTGTATAACTCGCCCCAAGAGCATTTCTAGGCCAAATCTGCCTCATTTTCTAAACTGGCGTTAAAACTAACCTGTGAAATCTGAGAAAATTCTTCAAAGTGTCAGTAAGCCTTGTATGGTGGATGAAAGTGCTGTAATCCACATGCTAACAACTATGTAGTGAATACTTGTCGAATCCGAGATGCATGTAGCGTTTTTAGAACACTGAATTTCACGGAGATCGAATCCATGTTAATTACATATCTATAGGTTAGAACCTGCTCCAAGAGGTTTTTGCCGTGAAATCTGCCTCATTTTCGAAACTGGCGTTTGGAAAGCTCTGTGAAATCAGAGAAAATGCTTCTAAGGATCAATATGCCTTGTATTGTGATGAAAGTCCTGTCATCCTCATGCAAACAACTCTATAATTTATTTTTGTCGAAACTTTTCTGCATGTAGCGTGTTGGACACACGTAATTTCACAGCAGGCTAATCTATGTAATTTACATATCTATTGGGTAGAACACGCTCCAACAGTTTTTTCCTTTGAAAACAGCCTGATTTTCGAAACTGCTATTAGGAAAAGCTGCGAAATCAAAGTTAATGTTTCTATGTGTCAATATGCCTTGTATGGTGGAGGAAAGTTTTGTAATACACATGTACATAACTCATTAAAAATGTTTCTCAAATCCTTGATGTATGTAGCCTGTATGGAACACGGTGTTTCTCGGTGAGGGAAGATATGTATATTAAATATCTATTGGTTAGAACCCTCTTCAGGAGAGTATTACTGAAAAATCTGCCTCAGTTTCGAAACTGGTGTTATGAAAACGCTGTGAAATCAGAGTAAATGCTTTAAGGTGACAATATGTCTTCAATGGTTTATTAAAGATGTGTAATTCACATTCTAACAACTCAGCAGTGAATATTTGTTGAATCCTTGGTGCATGAAACTTTTTCGGAACACAGAATGTTATGGTGACTGTATCTATGAAAATGAGATGTCTATTGGATGGAACATGCAACAAGAGGATTTTTCTGCGAAAAATGCCTGATTTTCAAAACTGACATTAGGAAAATTCTGCGAAATGTGAGTAAAAGTTTCTACGTGAAAATATGTCTTGTATGGTGGATGAAAGTTTGGTAATCCACATGCTCACACTCATTAAAGAATGATTGTCGAATCCTTGATGCATGTAACATGTTCAGAACACGGAATGTCATGGTGAGTGAACTTGGTAAATTACATACCTTTTGGGTAGAACTGGCTCCAAGAACATTTTCTGTGAAATCAGCCTTATTTTCCAAACTGGCTTTTGGAAAAACCTGAGAAATCTGAGAAAATGCTTCTAAGTGTGAATATGCCTTGAATGGGGAATTTAAGTCTGGTAATCCACGTAACCAACTATGAAGGGAATACTTTTCGAATCCGTGACTTATTTAGCGTGTTTGGAACATGGAAATTCACGGTAATGAAACTACGTAAATTAAAATTCTATTGGGTAGAACTAGCTTGAATAGAATTTTTCTGAACAAATTGCATGATTTTCGAATTTGACGTTTGGATAAAACTTTGAAATGAGATTAAATACTTGTAAGTGTAAATATTCCTTGTATGGTGGATGTAAGATTGGTAATCCAAATGCTAACATCTCTGTTGTGAATATTTGTCGAAACCGAGATACATGAAATGTGTTCAGATCACAAAATGTCATGATGAGCACATCTATGTAAATTAAATGTCTATTGGGTAGAACTCGCTCCAAGAGAATTTTTCTGCAAAATCTGCCTCATTTTCAAATCTGGTGTTAGGAAGAATCTTCGAAATATGAGAAAATGCTTCTAAGTGCCAATATGACTTGATTGGTGGATGAAAGTCCGGTAATCCATATGTTAACAAGTGTGTAGTAATATTTTTCAAACTGTGATTCTTGTAGCGCGTTCGGAAAACAGAATTTCACGGTAATGAAACTATGTAAATTAGAATTCTATTGGGTAGAACTAGCTAGAATAGAATATTTCAGCGAAAATTGCTTGATTCTCGAATGGGATGTTAGGATAAAGCTGCAAAATGAGAGAAAATATTTGTAGGTGTAAAGATGCCTTTATGTTGGAAGAAATTTTGGTAATCCACATTTTCACAACATATTAAAGAATCATTTTTCTAATCCGTGATGCACGTACCATGTTCGGAACGTGGAATTTCACGGTGATTGAAACAATGTAAACTAATTGTCTATTCGGTAGAACTCACTTCAAGAGAATTTTTCTGTGAAAACTGCTTCATTTTTGAAACTGGCACTTGGAAAATGCTGCAAAATCTGAGAAAATACTTCTAAGTATCAATATTCAATGTTTTGTGATGAAAGTTCGGAAATCCACATGCTAACAAATCTGTTGTGAGTATTTGTCGAATCCGTTATGCATGTAGAATGTTTGGAACACGGAATGTCACGGTGAGGAAATTTATGTAAATTACATTTCCCTAGGTTAGAAATCGCTCCAAGAAATTTTTCCTGAGATAACAGCCTGATTTTTGAAACTGGCGTTTGGAATATGCTGCGAATTCAGATTAATCAATTGTAGGTGTAAATATGCCTTGTATGGTGGATGAAAGTTCGGCAATCCGCATACTAACAACTCTGTAGAGAATATTTGTCGAATCCGAGATACATGAAGAGTGTTCAGAACATAGAATATCACGGTGAGCGTATCTCGGTAAAATACATGTCTCTTGTGTAGAACTCACTCCAAGAGTTTTTTCTGCGAAATCAGCCTCATTTTCGAAACTGGCATTTGGAAATTCCTTCAAAATCAGAGAAAATGCTTCAAAGTGTCAATATGCATTGTATTGTGATTGAAGTTCATAAAGCCAAATGCAAACAAACCTGATGTGAATAATTGTAGAAAGCCTATGCATGTAGCGTGATCATATGATGGAAATTTCCGGATATGGAATCTATGTAAATTTCATGTCTATTGGGTAGAAATCGCTCCAAAATTTTTCTGGAGAAAACGGCCTGAATTTCGAAACTGGCATTAGGAAAAGTCTGCAAATTCAGAGTTAATGTTTCTAGGTTTAAATATGCCTTGTAAGGTGGATGAAAGTTCTGTAATACACATGTACATAACTCATTAAAAATGTTTGTCAAATCCGTGAAGTATGTAGCGTGTTCGGAAATTGGAATGTCACTGTGAGGGAAACTATGTAAATTACATTTCTATTGGGACGTCCTTCCTCCACAACAATTTTTTGTGAATCTGCATCATTTTCAAAACTGGCATTAGGAAAATTTTTTGAAATATGGGAAAGTGCTTCAAAGTGTCAATATGGCATTTATGGTGGATGAATGTTGGATAATCCTTTTGCTACCAACTCTGTAGTGAATATTTGTCGAATCCATGATGCATGTAGCTATTTAGGAACACGGAATTTCACGATGACGTGTTCTATGTAAATTGCATGTCTATTGGATAGATCTCACACCAAGAGGATATCTCTGTGAATACTGCATGATTTTTGAAACTGACATTAGGAGAAATCTAGTAAATTAATAAAAACATTCTATGTACAAATATGCATTGTAAGGTGGATGAAAGTTCGGTAATACACATGTTCACAACTCATTAAAGAATGTTTGTCGAATCCGTGATGCATGTAACGTGTTCAGAACACGGAATGTCAAGGTGAGTTAAACTAGTTAAATTACATATCTGTAGGGTAGAACTCGCTCCAAGAGCATTTTCCTGCCAAATCTGCCTCATTTTCAAACCTGGCATTAAAACTAAACTGTGAAATCTGAGAAAAGTCTTCAAAGTTTCAGTAAGCCATGTATGGTGGATGAAAGTGCTGTAATCCACTTGCTAACAACTCTGTAGTGAATATTTGTCGAATCTGAGATGCATGTAGCGTGTTCGGAACACGGAATTTCACGGTGAGCAAATCCATGTAAATTACATGTCTATTGTTTTGAACCTGCTCCAAGAGTTTTTTCCCGTGAAATCTGCCTCAGTTTCGAAACTGGCGTTTGGAAAGCTCTGTGAAATAAGAAAAAATGCTTCTAAGCATCAATATGCCTTTTATTGTGATGAAAGTCCTGTAATCCACATGCAAACAACTCTGTAGTGTATTTTTATCGAATCATATCTGCATGTAGCGTGTTTGAAACACGGAAATTCACAGCGGGAGAATCCATGTAATTTAAATATCTTTTGGGTAGAACACGCTCCAACAGATTTTTCCTTAGGTAACAACCTGAGTTTTGAAACTGCTTTTAGGAAAAAGCTGCAAACTCAGAGTTAATGTTTCTAGGTGTAAATATGCCTTGTATGGTGGATGAAAGTTCTGTAATACACATGTACACAACTTATAAAATATATTTCTCAAATCCGTGATTTATGTAGTGTGTTCGGAACACGGAATGTCACGTTGAAGGAACTTTGTAAATTACATATCTATTGGTGAGAACCCGCTCCAGGAGCATTTTACTGTAAAATCTACCTCTGTTTGGAAACTGGTGTTATGAAAACGATGCAAAATCTGAGCAAATGCTTTAAGGTGACAATATGTATTCAATGGATTTTTAAAGATGTGTAATTTAAATTCTAACAACTAAGCAGTAAATATTTGTTGAATTCATGGTGCATGTACCTTTTTCGGAACACGGAATGTTACGGTGATGATATCTGTGAAAATGGGATGTCTATTGGATCGAACATGCAACAAGAGAATTTTTGTGCGAAAACTGCCTGATTTTCGTAACTGACGTTAGGAAAAATCTGCGAAATCTAAGTAAATATTTCTAGGTGTAAATATGTCTTGTATTGTGGTTGAAATATTGGTAATCCACATGGTCACATTGTTTAAATAATGTTTGTCCAAGCCGTGATTAATGTGTCGTTTTTGGAACACGGAATGTCTCGGTGAGTGAAACTTCGAAAATAACAATTCTACTGGATAGAACTTGCTTGAATTGAAATATTCTGCGAAAATTTCATGATTTTCAAAACTGGATGTTCGGAAAAACCTGCGAAATCAGAATAACTACATTAAGGTGTAAATATGCCTTGTATGGTGGATGAAATTTCGGTAAACCACATGCTCACACTCATTAGAGAATGATTGTCGAATTAGTGATGCATATAAAGTGTTCGGAATACAGAATGTCATATTGAAGGAAACAATGAAAATTACATGACTATTTGTTAGAACTCGCTTGAAGAGAATTTTTCTGTGAAATGTGCCTCATTTTTAAAACTGCCATTAGGAGAACCCTGTGAATTCTGAGAAAATGCTTCTAAGTGTCAATATGCCTTGAATGGTGAATGAAAGTCCGGTAATACACATGTTAATAACACTGTAGTTATAATTTTTCAAACCGTGATTCATGTAGCGCTTTTGGAAAACGGAATTACACCGTAATGAAAAAATTTAAATTAAATTTCTATTGGGTAGAACTAGCTAGAATAGAATTTTTCTGTGAAAATTGCATGATTATCGAATCTGAAGTTTGGAGAATGCTTCAAAATGAGAGTACATATTTCTAGGTGTAAATATGCCTTTATGATGGAAGAAAGTTCGGTAATCCACATGCTAACAAGTCTGTAGTGAATATTTGTCGAATCCGAGATGCATGTAGCGTGTTCGGATCACGGAATTTCACGGTGAGCGAATCCATGTAAATTACATGTGTATTGGTTTGAACCCGCTCAAAGAGGTTTTTGCCGTGAAATCTGCCTCAGTTTGGAAACTGGCGTTTGGAAAGAATGTGAAATCAGAGAAAATGCTTCTAAGCATCAATATGCCTTGTATTGTGATGAAAGTCCTGTAATCCACATGCAAACAACTCTGTAGTGTATTTTTGTCGAATCCCATCTGCATGTAGCGTGTGCGAAACACGGAATTTCACAGCGGGAGAATCTATTTAATTTACATATCTATTGGGTAGAACATGCTCCAACAGTTTTTTCCTTAGGAAACTGCCTGAATTTCGAAAATGCTATTAGGAAAAATCTGCAAACCCAGAGTTAAAATTTCTAGGTATAAATATGCCTTGTATGGTGGATGAAAGTTCTGTAATACACATGTACATAACTCATTAAAAATGTTTGTCAAATCCGTGAAGTATGTAGCGTGTTCGGAATTTGGAATGTCACTGTGAGGGAAACTATGTAAATTACATTTCTATTGGGACGTCCTTCCTCCACGACAATTTTTTGTGAATCTGCATCATTTTCAAAACTGGCATTAGGAAAATCTTTTGAAATATGGGAAAGTGCTTCAAAGTGTCAATATGGCATTTATGGTGGATGAATGTTGGATAATCCTTTTGCTACCAACTCTGTAGTGAATATTTGTCGAATCCATGATGCATGTAGCTATTTAGGAACACGGAATTTCACGATGACGAGTTCTATGTAAATTGCATGTCTATTGGATAGATCTCACACCAAGAGGATATCTCTGTGAATACTGCATGATTTTTGAAACTGACATTAGGAGAAATCTAGTAAATTAGTAAAAACATTCTATGTACAAATATGCATTGTAAGGTGGATGAAATTTCGGTAATACACATGTTCACAACTCATTAAAGAATGTTTGTCGAATCCGTGATGCATGTAACGTGTTCAGAACACGGAATGTCAAGGTGAGTTAAACTAGTTAAATTACATATCTTTAGGGTAGAACTCGCTCCAAGAGCATTTTCCTGCCAAATCTGCCTCATTTTCAAACCTGGCATTAAAACTAAACTGTGAAATCTGAGAAAAGTCTTCAAAGTGTCAGTAAGCCATGTATGGTGGATGAAAGTGCTGTAATCCAATTGCTAACAACTCTGTAGTGAATATTTGTCGAATCTGAGATGCATGTAGCGTGTTCGGAACACGGAATTTCACAGTGAGCAAATCCATGTAAATTACATGTCTATTGTTTTGAACCTTCTCCAAGAGTTTTTTCCCGTAAAATCTGCCTCAGTTTCGAAACTGGCGTTTGGAAAGCTCTGTGAAATAAGAAAAAATGCTTCTAAGCATCAATATGCCTTGTATTGTGATGAAAGTCCTGTAATCCACATGCAAACAACTATGTAGTGTATTTTTATCGAATCATATCTGCATGTAGCGTGTTTGAAACACGGAAATTCACAGCGGGAGAATCCATGTAGTTTACATATCTATTGGGTAGAACACGCTCCAACAGACTTTTCCTTAGGTAACAACCTGAGTTTTGAAACTGCTTTTAGGAAAAAGCTGCAAACTCAGAGTTAATGTTTCTAGGTGTAAATATGCCTTGTATGGTGGATGAAAGTTCTGTAATACACATGTACACAACTTATAAAATATATTTCTCAAATCCGTGATTTATGTAGTGTGTTCGGAACACGGAATGTCACGTTGAAGGAACTTTGTAAATTACATATCTATTGGTGAGAACCCGCTCCAGGAGCATTTTACTGTAAAATCTACCTCTGTTTGGAAACTGGTGTTATGAAAACGATGCATAATCTGAGCAAATGCTTTAAGGTGACAATATGTATTCAATGGATTTTTAAAGATGTGTAATTCAGATTCTAACAACTAAGCAGTAAATATTTGTTGAATCCATGGTGCATGAACTTTTTTCGGACCACGGAATGTTACGGTGACGGTATCTATGAAAATGGGATGTCTATTGGATCGAACATGCAGCAAGAGAATTTTTCTGCGAAAACTGCCTGATTTTCATAACTGACGTTAAGAAAAATCGGTAAAAAAAAGTAAATATTTCTAGGTGTAAATATGCCTTGTATTGTGGTTGAAACATCGGTAATCCACATGCTCATGGTCATTAAATAATGTTTGTCGAAGCCGTGATTAATGTAACGTTTTTGGAACACGGAATGTCTCGTTGAGTGAAACTCGGAAAATAACAATTCTACTGAATAGAACTTGCTTGAATTTAATATTTCTGCGAAAATTTCATGATTTTCGAAACTGGATATTAGGAAAATCCTGCGAAATCAGAATATCTACATCTAGGTGTAAATATGCCTTATATGGTGGATGAAAGTTCGGTAATCCACATGCTCACACTCATTAATGAATGTCGAAATCGTGATGCATGTAACGTTTCCAGAATACGGAATTGTCATATTGAAGGAAACAATGTAAATTACATGTCAATTGGGTAGAACTCGCTTGAAGAGAATTTTTCTGCGAAATGTGCCTCATTTTCAAAACTGCCATTAGGAGAACCCTGTGAAATCATAGAAAATGCTTCTAAGTGTCAATATGCCTTGAATGGTGAATGAAAGTCCAGTAATCCACATGCAAACAACTCTGTAGTGTATTTTTGTCGAATTCTGTCTGCAGGCAGCGCGTTCCAAACACGGAATTTCACACCGGGAGAATCAATGTAATTTACATATGTATTTTGTAGAACACGCTGCAACAGATTTTTCCTTAGGTACTGCCTGAGTTTTGAAACTGGTTTTAGGAAATAGCTTCAAACTCAGAATTAATGTTTCTAGGTGTAAATATGCCTTATATGGTGGATGAAATTTCTGTAATACACATGTACACAACTAATTAATAATGTTTCTCAAATCCGTGATATATGTAGTGTGTTCGGAACACGGAATGTCACGTTAAAGGAAACTATTTAAATTACATATCTATTAGTGAGAACCCGCTCCAGGAGCATTTTACTGTAAAATCTACCAATGTTTGTAAACTGGTGTTATGAAAACTCTGCAAAATCTGAGCAAATGCTTTAAGGTGACAATATGACTTCAATGGTTTTCTAAAAATGTGTAATTCACATTCTAACAACTCAGCAGTGAATATTTGTTGAATCCATGGTGCATGTATCTTTTTTGGAACACGGAATGTTACGGTGACGATATCTGTGCAAATGGGATGTCTATTGGATCGAACATGCAGCAAGAGAATTTTTCTGCGAAAACTGCCTGATTTTCATAAAAGAATTTAGGAAAAATCTGCGAAATCTAAGTAAATATTTCTAGGTGTAAATATGTCTTGTATTGTGTTTGAAATAATGGTAATCCACATGGTCACATTGTTTAAATAATGTTTCTCGAAGCCGTGATTAATGTAACGTTTTTGGAACACGGAATGTCTCGTTGAGTGAAACTCGGAAAATAACAATTCTACTGGATAGAACTCGCTTGAATTGAAATTTTCTGCGAAAATTTCATGATTTTCAAAACTGGATGTTAGGAAAAACCTGCGAAATCAGAATAACTACATCTAGGTGTAAATATGCCTTGTATGGTGGATGAAATTTCGGTAAACCACATGCTCACACTCATTAGAGAATGTTTGTCGAATTAGTGATGCTTGTAAAGTGTACGGAATACAGAGTGTCATATTGAAGGAAACAATTTAAATTACATGTCTATTGGGTAGAACTCGCTTGAAGAGAATTTTTCTGCAAAATGTGCCTCATTTTCAAAACAGCCATTAGGAGGAACCTGTGAAATCTGAGAAAATGCTTCTAAGTGTCAATATGCCTTGAATGGCGAATGAAAGTCCGGTAATCCACATGTTAATTACAGTGTAGTAATTATTTTTCAAACCGAGATTCATGTAGAGATTTTGGAAAACGGTATTTCACCATAATGAAACAATGTAAATTACAATTCTATTGGGTAGAACTAGCTAGAATATAATTTTTCTGCAATAACTGCATGATTATCGAATCTGAAATTTGGGGAAAGCCTCAAAATGAGAGTAAATATTTCTATGCGTAAATTTGCCTTTATCTTGGAAGAAAGATCGGTAATCCATATTTTCACAACATATTACAGAATCTTTTTCTAATCCGTGATGCATATACCGTTTTCGGAATGTGGAATTTCATGGTGATTGAAACAATGTAAATTACTTCTCTATTCGGTAGAACTCGATCCAAGAGAATTTTTCTGCGATAAATGTTTCATTTTTGAAACTGGCATTTAGAAAACGCTGCAAAATCTTAGAAAATACTTCTAATAATCAATATTCAATCTATTGGTTTGAAAGTTCGGTAATCCACATGGTAACAAATCTGTAGTGAATATTTGTCGAATCCATTATGCATGTATCATGTTCGGAACAGGGAATTTCATGGCCAGTGTGTTTATGTAATCTACATTTCTCTTGGAAGTAAATCACTCCAAGAGCTTTATCCTGAGAAATCTGCCTGATTTTCAAAACTGGCGATAGGAAAACACTGCGAATTCAAATGAATAGATCCTCGGTGTAAAGATGCCTTGTAGGGTGGATGAAAGTTAGGTAATCCACATGCTAACAACTCTGTAGTGAATATTTTCGAATCCGAGATACATGAAGCGTGTTCGGAACACAGAATATCACGGTGAGCGAATGTATGTAAAATACATGTCACTTGGGTTGAACTCGCTCCAAGAGCTTTTTCTGAGAATTTTGCCTCATTTTCAAAACTCGCATTAGGAAAAACTTTCGAAATATGAGAAAATGCTTCAAAGTGTCAATATGGCTTTTATGGTGGATGAAAGTCCGGTATTCCTTATGCTAACAACTCTGTAGTGAATATTTGTCGAAACCGTGATGCATGTAGCTTTTTCAGAACACGGAATATCATGATGACAGGTTCTATGTAAATTGCAAGTCTATTGGGTAGAACTCGCTCCAAGAGGATTTTTCTGCGAAAACTGCATGATTTAAAAACTGACATTAGGAGAAATCTACTAAATCAGAAAAAAATTTCTATGTATAAATATGCATTGTAAGGTCGATGAAAGTTCGGTAATACACATGTTCACAACTCTTTAAAGGATATTTGTCGAATCCGTGATTCATGTTATGTGTTCAGATCACTAAATGTCACGGTGAGTGAAAATAAGTAAATTACATATCTTTTGGTTAGAACTCGCTCCAAGAGCATTTTCCTGCCAAATCTGACTCATTTTCAAACCTGGCATTAAAACTATCCTGTGAAATCTGAGAAAAGTCTTCAAAGTTTCAGTAAGCCATGTATGGTGGATGAAACTGCTGTAATCCACTTGCTAACAACTCTGTAGTGAATATTTGTCGAATCCGAGATGCATGTAGCGTGTTCGGAACATGGAATTTCACGGTGAGCGAATCCATGTAAATTACATGTCTATTGTTTTGAACCCGCTCCAAGAGGCTTTTGCCGTGAAATCTGCCTCAGTTTCGAAACTGGCGTTTGGAAAGCTCTGTGAAATCAGAGAAAATTCTTCTAAGCATCAATATGCCTTGTATTGTGATGAAAGTCCTGTAATCCACATGCAAACAACTCTGAAGTGTATTTTTGTTGAATCCCATCTGCATGTAGCGTGTGCGAAACACGGAATTTCACAGCGGGAGAATCTATTTCATTTACATATCTATTGGGTAGAACACGCTCCAACAGTTTTTTCCTTAGGAAACTGCCTGTTTTTTGAAACTGCTATTAGGAAAAAGCTGCAAACTCAGAGTTAATGTTTCTAGGTGTAAATATGCCTTGTATGGTGGATGAAATTTCTGTAATACACATGTACATAACTCATAAAAATATTTCTCAAATCCGTGATGTATGTAGTGTGTTCGGAACACGGAATTTCACGTTGAAGGAAACTATGTAAATTACATAACTATTGGTGAGATCACACCCCAGGAGCATTTTACTGTAAAATCTACCTCTGTTTGGAAACTGGTGTTATGAATACGCTGCAAAATCTGAGCAAATGCTTTAAGGTGACAATATGTCTTCAATGGTTTATTAAAGATGTGTAATTCACATTCTAAAAACTCAGCAGTGAATATTTGTTGAATCCATCGTGCATGTACCTTTTTCAGAACACGGAATGTTACGGTGACGGTATCTATGAAAATGGGATGTCTATAGGATCGAACATGCAGCAAGAGAATTTTTCTGCGAAAACTGCCTGATTTTCATAACTGACGTTAGGAAAAATCTGCGAAATCTAAGTAAATATTTCTAGGTGTAAATATGCCTTGTATTGTGGTTGAAACATCGGTAATCCACATGCTCACGGTCATTAAATAATGTTTGTCGAAGCCGTGATTAATGTAACATTTTCGGAACACGGAATGCCTGGTGAGTTAAACTCGGAAAATAACAATTCTACTGGATAGAACTGGCTTGAATCAAATTTTTCAGCGGAAATTTCATGATTTTTGAAACTGGATGTTAGGAAAAACCTGCGAAATCAGAATAAATACTTCTAGGTGTAAATATGCCTTGTATGGTGGATGAAAGTTCGGCAATCTGCATACTAACAACTGTGTAGATAATATTTGTAGAATCCGAGATACATGAAGAGTGTTCAGAACATAGAATATCACGGTGAGCGAATCTATGTAAAATACATATCTCTTGGGTAGAACTCACTCCAAGAGTTTTTTTCTGCGAAATCTGCCTCATTTTCGAAACTGGCATTTGGAAATTTCTTCAAAATCAGAGAAAATGCATCAAACTGTCAATATGTCTTGTATTGTGATGGAAGTTCATAAAGCCAAATGCAAACAAACATGATGTGAATAATTGTAGAAAACCTATGCATGTAGCGTTATCGTATGACGGAAATTTCCGGAGATGGACTCTATGTAAATTTCATGTCTACTTGGTAGAACAAGCTCCAAAAATTTTTTGTGGAGAAAACGGCCTGATTTTCAAAACTGGCATTAGGAAAAGTCTGCAAATTCCGAGTTAATATTTCTAGGTTTAAATATGCCTTGTATGGTGGATGAAAGTTCTGTAATACACATGTACATAACTCATTAAAAATGTTTGTCAAATCCGTGAAGTATGTAGCGTGTTCAGATTTTGGAATGTCACTGTGAGGGAAACTATGTAAATTACATTTGTATTGGGAAGTACTTGCTCCACGAGTATTTTTTGCGAATCTGCCTCATTTTCAAAACTGGCATTAGGAAAATCTTTTGAAATATGGGAAAGTGCTTCAAAGTGTCAATATGGCATTTATGGTGGATGAATGTTCGGTAATCGTTATGCTACCAACTCTGTAGTGAATGTTTGTCGAATCCGTGATGCATGTAACGTGTTCAGATCACGGAATGTCACGGTGAGTAAAACTAGGTAAATTACATATCTTTTGTGTATAACTCGCCCCAAGAGCATTTCTAGGCCAAATCTGCCTCATTTTCTAAACTGGCGTTAAAACTAACCTGTGAAATCTGAGAAAATTCTTCAAAGTGTCAGTAAGCCTTGTATGGTGGATGAAAGTGCTGTAATCCACATGCTAACAACTATGTAGTGAATACTTGTCGAATCCGAGATGCATGTAGCGTTTTTAGAACACTGAATTTCACGGAGATCGAATCCATGTTAATTACATATCTATAGGTTAGAACCTGCTCCAAGAGGTTTTTGCCGTGAAATCTGCCTCATTTTCGAAACTGGCGTTTGGAAAGCTCTGTGAAATCAGAGAAAATGCTTCTAAGGATCAATATGCCTTGTATTGTGATGAAAGTCCTGTCATCCTCATGCAAACAACTCTATAATTTATTTTTGTCGAAACTTTTCTGCATGTAGCGTGTTGGACACACGTAATTTCACAGCAGGCTAATCTATGTAATTTACATATCTATTGGGTAGAACACGCTCCAACAGTTTTTTCCTTTGAAAACAGCCTGATTTTCGAAACTGCTATTAGGAAAAGCTGCGAAATCAAAGTTAATGTTTCTATGTGTCAATATGCCTTGTATGGTGGAGGAAAGTTTTGTAATACACATGTACATAACTCATTAAAAATGTTTCTCAAATCCTTGATGTATGTAGCCTGTACGGAACACGGTGTTTCTCGGTGAGGGAAGATATGTATATTAAATATCTATTGGTTAGAACCCTCTTCAGGAGAGTATTACTGAAAAATCTGCCTCAGTTTCGAAACTGGTGTTATGAAAACGCTGTGAAATCAGAGTAAATGCTTTAAGGTGACAATATGTCTTCAATGGTTTATTAAAGATGTGTAATTCACATTCTAACAACTCAGCAGTGAATATTTGTTGAATCCTTGGTGCATGAAACTTTTTCGGAACACAGAATGTTATGGTGACTGTATCTATGAAAATGAGATGTCTATTGGATGGAACATGCAACAAGAGGATTTTTCTGCGAAAAATGCCTGATTTTCAAAACTGACATTAGGAAAATTCTGCGAAATGTGAGTAAAAGTTTCTACGTGAAAATATGTCTTGTATGGTGGATGAAAGTTTGGTAATCCACATGCTCACACTCATTAAAGAATGATTGTCGAATCCTTGATGCATGTAACATGTTCAGAACACGGAATGTCATGGTGAGTGAACTTGGTAAATTACATACCTTTTGGGTAGAACTGGCTCCAAGAACATTTTCTGTGAAATCAGCCTTATTTTCCAAACTGGCTTTTGGAAAAACCTGAGAAATCTGAGAAAATGCTTCTAAGTGTGAATATGCCTTGAATGGGGAATTTAAGTCTGGTAATCCACGTAACCAACTATGAAGGGAATACTTTTCGAATCCGTGACTTATTTAGCGTGTTTGGAACATGGAAATTCACGGTAATGAAACTACGTAAATTAAAATTCTATTGGGTAGAACTAGCTTGAATAGAATTTTTCTGAACAAATTGCATGATTTTCGAATTTGAAGTTTGGATAAAACTTTGAAATGAGATTAAATACTTGTAAGTGTAAATATTCCTTGTATGGTGGATGTAAGATTGGTAATCCAAATGCTAACATCTCTGTTGTGAATATTTGTCGAAACCGAGATACATGAAATGTGTTCAGATCACAAAATGTCATGATGAGCACATCTATGTAAATTAAATGTCTATTGGGTAGAACTCGCTCCAAGAGAATTTTTCTGCAAAATCTGCCTCATTTTCAAATCTGGTGTTAGGAAGAATCTTCGAAATATGAGAAAATGCTTCTAAGTGCCAATATGACTTGATTGGTGGATGAAAGTCCGGTAATCCATATGTTAACAAGTGTGTAGTAATATTTTTCAAACTGTGATTCTTGTAGCGCGTTCGGAAAACAGAATTTCACGGTAATGAAACTATGTAAATTAGAATTCTATTGGGTAGAACTAGCTAGAATAGAATATTTCAGCGAAAATTGCTTGATTCTCGAATGGGATGTTAGGATAAAGCTGCAAAATGAGAGAAAATATTTGTAGGTGTAAAGATGCCTTTATGTTGGAAGAAATTTTGGTAATCCACATTTTCACAACATATTAAAGAATCATTTTTCTAATCCGTGATGCACGTACCATGTTCGGAACGTGGAATTTCACGGTGATTGAAACAATGTAAACTAATTGTCTATTCGGTAGAACTCACTTCAAGAGAATTTTTCTGTGAAAACTGCTTCATTTTTGAAACTGGCACTTGGAAAATGCTGCAAAATCTGAGAAAATACTTCTAAGTATCAATATTCAATGTTTTGTGATGAAAGTTCGGAAATCCACATGCTAACAAATCTGTTGTGAGTATTTGTCGAATCCGTTATGCATGTAGAATGTTTGGAACACGGAATGTCACGGTGAGGAAATTTATGTAAATTACATTTCCCTAGGTTAGAAATCGCTCCAAGAAATTTTTCCTGAGATAACAGCCTGATTTTTGAAACTGGCGTTTGGAATATGCTGCGAATTCAGATTAATCAATTGTAGGTGTAAATATGCCTTGTATGGTGGATGAAAGTTCGGCAATCCGCATACTAACAACTCTGTAGAGAATATTTGTCGAATCCGAGATACATGAAGAGTGTTCAGAACATAGAATATCACGGTGAGCGTATCTCGGTAAAATACATGTCTCTTGTGTAGAACTCACTCCAAGAGTTTTTTCTGCGAAATCAGCCTCATTTTCGAAACTGGCATTTGGAAATTCCTTCAAAATCAGAGAAAATGCTTCAAAGTGTCAATATGCATTGTATTGTGATTGAAGTTCATAAAGCCAAATGCAAACAAACCTGATGTGAATAATTGTAGAAAGCCTATGCATGTAGCGTGATCATATGATGGAAATTTCCGGATATGGAATCTATGTAAATTTCATGTCTATTGGGTAGAAATCGCTCCAAAATTTTTCTGGAGAAAACGGCCTGAATTTCGAAACTGGCATTAGGAAAAGTCTGCAAATTCAGAGTTAATGTTTCTAGGTTTAAATATGCCTTGTAAGGTGGATGAAAGTTCTGTAATACACATGTACATAACTCATTAAAAATGTTTGTCAAATCCGTGAAGTATGTAGCGTGTTCGGAAATTGGAATGTCACTGTGAGGGAAACTATGTAAATTACATTTCTATTGGGACGTCCTTCCTCCACAACAATTTTTTGTGAATCTGCATCATTTTCAAAACTGGCATTAGGAAAATTTTTTGAAATATGGGAAAGTGCTTCAAAGTGTCAATATGGCATTTATGGTGGATGAATGTTGGATAATCCTTTTGCTACCAACTCTGTAGTGAATATTTGTCGAATCCATGATGCATGTAGCTATTTAGGAACACGGAATTTCACGATGACGTGTTCTATGTAAATTGCATGTCTATTGGATAGATCTCACACCAAGAGGATATCTCTGTGAATACTGCATGATTTTTGAAACTGACATTAGGAGAAATCTAGTAAATTAATAAAAACATTCTATGTACAAATATGCATTGTAAGGTGGATGAAAGTTCGGTAATACACATGTTCACAACTCATTAAAGAATGTTTGTCGAATCCGTGATGCATGTAACGTGTTCAGAACACGGAATGTCAAGGTGAGTTAAACTAGTTAAATTACATATCTGTAGGGTAGAACTCGCTCCAAGAGCATTTTCCTGCCAAATCTGCCTCATTTTCAAACCTGGCATTAAAACTAAACTGTGAAATCTGAGAAAAGTCTTCAAAGTTTCAGTAAGCCATGTATGGTGGATGAAAGTGCTGTAATCCACTTGCTAACAACTCTGTAGTGAATATTTGTCGAATCTGAGATGCATGTAGCGTGTTCGGAACACGGAATTTCACGGTGAGCAAATCCATGTAAATTACATGTCTATTGTTTTGAACCTGCTCCAAGAGTTTTTTCCCGTGAAATCTGCCTCAGTTTCGAAACTGGCGTTTGGAAAGCTCTGTGAAATAAGAAAAAATGCTTCTAAGCATCAATATGCCTTTTATTGTGATGAAAGTCCTGTAATCCACATGCAAACAACTCTGTAGTGTATTTTTATCGAATCATATCTGCATGTAGCGTGTTTGAAACACGGAAATTCACAGCGGGAGAATCCATGTAATTTAAATATCTTTTGGGTAGAACACGCTCCAACAGATTTTTCCTTAGGTAACAACCTGAGTTTTGAAACTGCTTTTAGGAAAAAGCTGCAAACTCAGAGTTAATGTTTCTAGGTGTAAATATGCCTTGTATGGTGTATGAAAGTTCTGTAATACACATGTACACAACTTATAAAATATATTTCTCAAATCCGTGATTTATGTAGTGTGTTCGGAACACGGAATGTCACGTTGAAGGAACTTTGTAAATTACATATCTATTGGTGAGAACCCGCTCCAGGAGCATTTTACTGTAAAATCTACCTCTGTTTGGAAACTGGTGTTATGAAAACGATGCAAAATCTGAGCAAATGCTTTAAGGTGACAATATGTATTCAATGGATTTTTAAAGATGTGTAATTTAAATTCTAACAACTAAGCAGTAAATATTTGTTGAATTCATGGTGCATGTACCTTTTTCGGAACACGGAATGTTACGGTGATGATATCTGTGAAAATGGGATGTCTATTGGATCGAACATGCAACAAGAGAATTTTTGTGCGAAAACTGCCTGATTTTCGTAACTGACGTTAGGAAAAATCTGCGAAATCTAAGTAAATATTTCTAGGTGTAAATATGTCTTGTATTGTGGTTGAAATATTGGTAATCCACATGGTCACATTGTTTAAATAATGTTTGTCCAAGCCGTGATTAATGTGTCGTTTTTGGAACACGGAATGTCTCGGTGAGTGAAACTTCGAAAATAACAATTCTACTGGATAGAACTTGCTTGAATTGAAATATTCTGCGAAAATTTCATGATTTTCAAAACTGGATGTTCGGAAAAACCTGCGAAATCAGAATAACTACATTAAGGTGTAAATATGCCTTGTATGGTGGATGAAATTTCGGTAAACCACATGCTCACACTCATTAGAGAATGATTGTCGAATTAGTGATGCATATAAAGTGTTCGGAATACAGAATGTCATATTGAAGGAAACAATGAAAATTACATGACTATTTGTTAGAACTCGCTTGAAGAGAATTTTTCTGTGAAATGTGCCTCATTTTTAAAACTGCCATTAGGAGAACCCTGTGAATTCTGAGAAAATGCTTCTAAGTGTCAATATGCCTTGAATGGTGAATGAAAGTCCGGTAATACACATGTTAATAACACTGTAGTTATAATTTTTCAAACCGTGATTCATGTAGCGCTTTTGGAAAACGGAATTACACCGTAATGAAAAAATTTAAATTAAATTTCTATTGGGTAGAACTAGCTAGAATAGAATTTTTCTGTGAAAATTGCATGATTATCGAATCTGAAGTTTGGAGAATGCTTCAAAATGAGAGTACATATTTCTAGGTGTAAATATGCCTTTATGATGGAAGAAAGTTCGGTAATCCACATGCTAACAAGTCTGTAGTGAATATTTGTCGAATCCGAGATGCATGTAGCGTGTTCGGATCACGGAATTTCACGGTGAGCGAATCCATGTAAATTACATGTGTATTGGTTTGAACCCGCTCAAAGAAGTTTTTGCCGTGAAATCTGCCTCAGTTTGGAAACTGGCGTTTGGAAAGAATGTGAAATCAGAGAAAATGCTTCTAAGCATCAATATGCCTTGTATTGTGATGAAAGTCCTGTAATCCACATGCAAACAACTCTGTAGTGTATTTTTGTCGAATCCCATCTGCATGTAGCGTGTGCGAAACACGGAATTTCACAGCGGGAGAATCTATTTAATTTACATATCTATTGGGTAGAACATGCTCCAACAGTTTTTTCCTTAGGAAACTGCCTGAATTTCGAAAATGCTATTAGGAAAAATCTGCAAACCCAGAGTTAAAATTTCTAGGTATAAATATGCCTTGTATGGTGGATGAAAGTTCTGTAATACACATGTACATAACTCATTAAAAATGTTTGTCAAATCCGTGAAGTATGTAGCGTGTTCGGAATTTGGAATGTCACTGTGAGGGAAACTATGTAAATTACATTTCTATTGGGACGTCCTTCCTCCACGACAATTTTTTGTGAATCTGCATCATTTTCAAAACTGGCATTAGGAAAATCTTTTGAAATATGGGAAAGTGCTTCAAAGTGTCAATATGGCATTTATGGTGGATGAATGTTGGATAATCCTTTTGCTACCAACTCTGTAGTGAATATTTGTCGAATCCATGATGCATGTAGCTATTTAGGAACACGGAATTTCACGATGACGAGTTCTATGTAAATTGCATGTCTATTGGATAGATCTCACACCAAGAGGATATCTCTGTGAATACTGCATGATTTTTGAAACTGACATTAGGAGAAATCTAGTAAATTAGTAAAAACATTCTATGTACAAATATGCATTGTAAGGTGGATGAAATTTCGGTAATACACATGTTCACAACTCATTAAAGAATGTTTGTCGAATCCGTGATGCATGTAACGTGTTCAGAACACGGAATGTCAAGGTGAGTTAAACTAGTTAAATTACATATCTTTAGGGTAGAACTCGCTCCAAGAGCATTTTCCTGCCAAATCTGCCTCATTTTCAAACCTGGCATTAAAACTAAACTGTGAAATCTGAGAAAAGTCTTCAAAGTGTCAGTAAGCCATGTATGGTGGATGAAAGTGCTGTAATCCAATTGCTAACAACTCTGTAGTGAATATTTGTCGAATCTGAGATGCATGTAGCGTGTTCGGAACACGGAATTTCACAGTGAGCAAATCCATGTAAATTACATGTCTATTGTTTTGAACCTTCTCCAAGAGTTTTTTCCCGTAAAATCTGCCTCAGTTTCGAAACTGGCGTTTGGAAAGCTCTGTGAAATAAGAAAAAATGCTTCTAAGCATCAATATGCCTTGTATTGTGATGAAAGTCCTGTAATCCACATGCAAACAACTATGTAGTGTATTTTTATCGAATCATATCTGCATGTAGCGTGTTTGAAACACGGAAATTCACAGCGGGAGAATCCATGTAGTTTACATATCTATTGGGTAGAACACGCTCCAACAGACTTTTCCTTAGGTAACAACCTGAGTTTTGAAACTGCTTTTAGGAAAAAGCTGCAAACTCAGAGTTAATGTTTCTAGGTGTAAATATGCCTTGTATGGTGGATGAAAGTTCTGTAATACACATGTACACAACTTATAAAATATATTTCTCAAATCCGTGATTTATGTAGTGTGTTCGGAACACGGAATGTCACGTTGAAGGAACTTTGTAAATTACATATCTATTGGTGAGAACCCGCTCCAGGAGCATTTTACTGTAAAATCTACCTCTGTTTGGAAACTGGTGTTATGAAAACGATGCATAATCTGAGCAAATGCTTTAAGGTGACAATATGTATTCAATGGATTTTTAAAGATGTGTAATTCAGATTCTAACAACTAAGCAGTAAATATTTGTTGAATCCATGGTGCATGAACTTTTTTCGGACCACGGAATGTTACGGTGACGGTATCTATGAAAATGGGATGTCTATTGGATCGAACATGCAGCAAGAGGATTTTTCTGCGAAAACTGCCTGATTTTCATAACTGACGTTAAGAAAAATCGGCAAAAAATAAGTAAATATTTCTAGGTGTAAATATGCCTTGTATTGTGGTTGAAACATCGGTAATCCACATGCTCATGGTCATTAAATAATGTTTGTCGAAGATGTGATTTATGTAACGTTTTTGTAACATGGAAAGTCTCGATAGGTGTAACTAGGAAAATAACAATTCTACTGGATAGAACTCGCTTGAATTTAATTTTTCAGTGAAAATTTCATGATTTTCGAAACTGGATGTTAGGAAAATCCTGCGAAATCAGAATAACTACATCTAGGTGTAAATATGCCTTATATGGTGGATGAAAGTTCGGTAATCCACATGCTCACACTCATTAATGAATGTCGAAATCGTGATGCATGTAACGTTTCCAGAATACGGAATGTCATATTGAAGGAAACAATGTAAATTACATGTCTATTGGGTAGAACTCGCTTGAAGAGAATTTTTCTGCGAAATGTGCCTCATTTTCAAAACTGCCATTAGGAGAACCATGTGAAATCGTAGAAAATGCTTCTAAGTGTCAATATGCCTTGAATGGTGAATGAAAGTCCAGTTATCCACATGCAAACAACTCTGTAGTGTATTTTTGTCGAATTCTATCTGCAGGCAGCGTGCTCCAATCACGGAATTTCACAGCGGGAGAATCTATGTAATTTACATATGTATTTTGTAGAACACGCTGCAACAGATTTTTCCTTAGGAAACTGCCTGAGTTTTGAAACTGGTTTTAGGAAATAGCTGCAATCTCAGAATTAATGTTTCTAGGTGTAAATATGCCTTATATGGTGGATGAAAATTCTGTAATACACATGTACACATCTAATTAAAAATGTTTCTCAAATCCGTGATATATGTAGTGTGTTCAGAACACGGAATGTCACGTTAAAGGAAACTATTTAAATTACATATCTATTAGTGAGAACCCGCTCCAGGAGCATTTTACTGTAAAATCTACCAATGTTTGTAAACTGGTGTTATGAAAACTCTGCAAAATATGAGCAAATGCTTTAAGGAGACAATATGTCTTCAAAGGTTTATTAAAGATGTCTAATTCACATTCTAACAACTCAGGAGTGAATATTTGTTGAATCCATGGTGCATGTACCTTTTTCGTAACACGGAATGTTACGGTGAAGGTATCTATGAAAATGGGATTTCTATTGGATCGAACATGCAGCAAGAGAATTTTTCTGCGAAAACTGCCTGATTTTCGTAACTGACGTTAGGAAAAGTCTGCGAATACTAAGTAAATATTTCTAGGTGTAAATATGCCTTGTATTGTGGTTGAAACATCGGTAATCCACATGCTCACGGTCATTAAATAATGTTTGTCGAAGCCGTGATTAATGTAACGTTTTCGGAACACGGAATGTCTCGGTGAGTGAAACTCGGAAAATAACAATTCTACTGGATAGAACTCGCTTGAATTGAATTTTTCTGCGAAAATTTCATGATTTTCAAAACTGGATGTTAGGAAAAACCTGCGAAATCAGAATAACTACAACTAGGTGTAAATATGCCGTGTATGGTGGATGAAATTTTGGTAATCCACATGATCACACTAATTAGAGAATGTTTGTCGAATTCGTGATGCATGTAATGTGTACGGAATGCAGAGTGTCATACTGAAGGAAACAATGAAAATTACATGACTATTGGTTAGAACTCACTTGAAGAGAATTTTTCTGTGAAATGTGCCTCATTTTCAAAACTGCCATTAGGAGAACCCTGTGAAATCTGAGAAAATGCTTCCAAGTGTCAATATGCCTTGAATGGTGAATGAAAGTCTGGTAATCCACATGTTAATAACAGTGTAGTAATTATTTTTCAAACCATGATTCATGTAGCGCTTTTGGAAAACGGAATTTCACCATAATGAAACAATGTAAATTAAAATTCTATTGGGTAGAACTAGCTAGAATAGAATTTTTCGGCGAAAATTGCATGATTGTCGAATCTGAAGTTTGGAGAAAACTTCAAAATGAGAGTAAATATTTCTACGTGTAAATATGCCTTTATGTTGGAAGAAAGTTCGGTAATCCATATTTTCATAACATATTAAAGAATCTTTTTCTAATACGTGATGCATATACAGTGTTTGGAACGTGGAATTTCACAGTGACTGAAACAATGTAAATTACTTCTCTATTCGGTAGAACTCGCTCCAAGAGGATTTTTCTGCAATAAATGCTTCATTTTTGAAACTGGCTTTTGGAAAACACTGCAAAATCTGAGAAAATTCTTCTAAGTATCAATATTCAATCTATTGTGATGAAATTTCGGTAATCCACATGCTAACAAATTTGTAGTGAATATTTGTCGAATCCATTATGCGTGTAGCATGTTCGGAACACGGAATTTAATCGCCAGTGTGTTTATGTAAATTACATTTCTCTTGGTTAGAAATCACTCCAAGAGATTTTCCCAGAGAAATCTTCCTGATTTTTGAGACTGGCATTAGGAAAAAATTGTGAACTAAGATGAATAGATTCTCGGTGTAAATATGCCTTGTAGGGTGGATGAAAGTTCGGTAATCCGCATGCTAACAACTCTGTAGTGAATATATGTCGAATCCGAGATACATGAAACGTGTTCGGAACACAGAATATCACGGTGAGCGAATGTATGTAAAATACATGTCACTTGGGTTGAACTCGATCCAAGAGCTTTCTCTGCGAATTCTGCCTCATTTTCAAAACTGGCATTAGGAAAAACTTTCAAAATATGAGAAAATGCTTCAAAGTGTCTATATGGCTTTTATGGTGGATGAAAGTCCGGTATTCCTTATGCTAACAACTCTGTAGTGAATATTTGTCGAAACCGTGATGCATGTAACTTTTTCAGAACACGGAATATCACGATGACAGGTTCTATGTAAATTGCAAGTCTATTGGGTAGAACTCGCTCCAAGAGGATTTTTCTGCGAAAACTGCATGATTAAAAAACTGACATTAGGAGAAATCTACTAAATCAGAAAAAACTTTCTATGTATAAATATGCATTGTAAGTTCGATGAAAGTTCGGTAATAAACATGTTCACAACTCTTTAAAGGATATTTGTCGAATCCGTGATTCATGTTATGTGTTCAGATCACAGAATGTCACGGTGAGTGAAAATAAGTAAATTACATATCTTTTGGTTAGAACTCGCTCCAAGAGCATTTTCCTGCCAAATCTGACTCATTTTCAAACCTGGCATTAAAACTATCCTGTGAAATCTGAGAAAAGTTTTCAAAGTTTCAGTAAGCCATGTATGGTGGATGAAACTGCTGTAATCCACTTGCTAACAACTCTGTAGTGAATATTTGTCGAATCCGAGATGCATGTAGCGTGTTCGGAACATGGAATTTCACGGTGAGCGAATCCATGTAAATTACATGTCTATTGTTTTGAACCCGCTCCAAGAGGCTTTTGCCGTGAAATCTGCCTCAGTTTCGAAACTGGCGTTTGGAAAGCTCTGTGAAATCAGAGAAAATGCTTCTAAGCATCAATATGCCTTGTATTGTGATGAAAGTCCTGTAATCCACATGCAAACAACTCTGAAGTGTATTTTTGTTGAATCCCATCTGCATGTAGCGTGTGCGAAACACGGAATTTCACAGCGGGAGAATCTATTTCATTTACATATCTATTGGGTAGAACACGCTCCAACAGTTTTTTCCTTAGGAAACTGCCTGATTTTCGAAAATGCTATTAGGAAAAACCTGCAAACCCAGAGTTAATGTTTCTAGGTATAAATATGCCTTGTATGGTGGATGAAAGTTCTGTAATACACATGTACATAACTCATTAAAAATGTTTCTCAAATCCGTGATGAATGTAGTGTGTTCGGAACACGGAATGTCACGTTGAAGGACACTATGTAAATTACATATCTATTGGTGAGGACCCGCTCCAGGAGCATTTAACTGTAAAATCTACCTCTGTTTGGAAACTGGTGTTATGAAAACAATGCAAAACCTGAGCAAAAGCTTTAAGGTGACAATATGTCTTCAATGGTTTATTAAAGATGTGTAATTCACATTCTAACAACTCAGGAGTGAATATTTGTTGAATCCATGGTGCATGTACCTTTTTCGGAACACGGAATGTTACGGTGACGGTATCTATGAAAATGGGATGTCTATTGGATCGAACATGCAGCAAGAGAATTTTTCTGCGAAAACTGCCTGATTTTCGTAACTGACGTTAGGAAAAATCTGCGAAATCTAAGTAAATATTTCTAGGTGTAAATATGCCTTGTATTGTGGTTGAAACATCGGTAATCCACATGCTCACGGTCATTAAATAATGTTTGTCGAAGCCGTGATTAATGTAACGTTTTCGGAACACGGAATGTCTCGGTGAGTGAAACTCGGAAAATTACAATTCTACTGGATAGAACTCGCTTGAATTGAATTTTTCTGTGAAAATTTCATGATTTTCAAAACTGGATGTTAGGAAAAACCTGCGAAATCAGAATAACTACAACTATGTGTAAATATGCCTTGTATGGTTGATGAAATTTTGGTAATCCACATGATCACACTAATTAGAGAATGTTTGTCGAATTCGTGATGCATGTAATGTGTACGGGATACAGAGTGTGATATTGAAGGAAACAATGAAAATTACATGTCTATTGGTTAGAACTCGCTTGAAGAGAATTTTTCTGTGAAATGTGCCTCATTTTCAAAACTGCCATTAGGAGAACCCTGTGAAATCTGAGAAAATGCTTCCAAGTGTCAATATGCCTTGAATGGTGAATGAAAGTCTGGTAATCCACATGTTAATAACAGTGTAGTAATTATTTTTCAAACCATGATTCATGTAGTGCTTTTGGAAAACGGAATTTCACCATAATGAAACAATGTAAATTAAAATTCTATTGAGTAGAACTAGCGAGAATAGAATTTTTCGGCGAAAATTGCATGATTGTCGAATCTGAAGTTTGGAGAAAACTTCAAAATGAGAGTAAATATTTCTACGTGTAAATATGCCTTTATGTTGGAAGAAAGTTCGGTAATCCATATTTTCATAACATATTAAAGAATCTTTTTCTAATAAGTGATGCATATACAGTGTTTGGAACGTGGAATTTCACAGTGACTGAAACAATGTAAATTACTTCTCTATTCGGTAGAACTCGCTCCAAGAGGATTTTTCTGCAATAAATGCTTCATTTTTGAAACTGGCTTTTGGAAAACACTGCAAAATCTGAGAAAATACTTCTAAGTATCAATATTCAATCTATTTTGATGAAAGTTCGGTAATCCACATGCTAACAAATTTGTAGTAAATATTTGTCGAATCCATTATGCATGTAGCATGTTCGGAACACGGAATTTAATCGCCAGTGTGTTTATGTAAATTACATTTCTCTTGGTTAGAAATCACTCCAAGAGATTTTCCCAGAGAAATCTTCCTGATTTTTGAGACTGGCATTAGGAAAATATTGCGAACTCAGATGAATAGATTCTCGGTGTAAATATGCCTTGTAGGGTGGATGAAAGTTCGGTAATCCGCATGCTAACAACTCTGCAGTGAATATATGTCGAATCCGAGATACATGAAACGTGTTCGGAACACAGAATATCACGGTGAGCCAATGTATGTAAAATACATGTCACTTGGGTTGAACTCGATCCAAGAGCTTTCTCTGCGAATTCTGCCTCATTTTCAAAACTGGCATTAGGAAAAACTTTCAAAATATGAGAAAATGCTTCAAAGTGTCAATATGGCTTTTATGGTGGATGAAAGTCCGGTATTCCTTATGCTAACAACTCTGTAGTTAATATTTGTCGAAACCGTGATGCATGTAGCTTTTTCAGAACACGGAATATCACGATGACAGGTTCTATGTAAATTGCAAGTCTATTGGGTAGAACTCGCTCCAAGAGGATTTTTCTGCGAAAACTGCATGATTTAAAAACTGACATTAGGAGAAATCTACTAAATCAGAAAAAAATTTCTATGTATAAATATGCATTGTAAGGTCGATGAAAGTTCGGTAATACACATGTTCACAACTCTTTAAAGGATATTTGTCGAATCCGTGATTCATGTTATGTGTTCAGATCACTGAATGTCACGGTGAGTGAAAATAAGTAAATTACATATCTTTTGGTTAGAACTCGCTCCAAGAGCATTTTCCTGCCAAATCTGACTCATTTTCAAACCTGGCATTAAAACTATCCTGTGAAATCTGAGAAAAGTCTTCAAAGTTTCAGTAAGCCATGTATGGTGGATGAAACTGCTGTAATCCACTTGCTAACAACTCTGTAGTGAATATTTGTCGAATCCGAGATGCATGTAGCGTGTTCGGAACATGGAATTTCACGGTGAGCGAATCCATGTAAATTACATGTCTATTGTTTTGAACCCGCTCCAAGAGGCTTTTGCCGTGAAATCTGCCTCAGTTTCGAAACTGGCGTTTGGAAAGCTCTGTGAAATCAGAGAAAATGCTTCTAAGCATCAATATGCCTTGTATTGTGATGAAAGTCCTGTAATCCACATGCAAACAACTCTGAAGTGTATTTTTGTTGAATCCCATCTGCATGTAGCGTGTGCGAAACACGGAATTTCACAGCGGGAGAATCTATTTCATTTACATATCTATTGGGTAGAACACGCTCCAACAGTTTTTTCCTTAGGAAACTGCCTGATTTTCGAAAATGCTATTAGGAAAAACCTGCAAACTCAGAGTTAATGTTTCTAGGTGTAAATATGCCTTGTATGGTGGATGAAAGTTCTGTAATACACATGTAACAACTTATAAAATATATTTCTCAAATCCATGATTTATGTAGTGTGTTCGGAACACGGAATGTCACGTTGAAGGAACTTTGTATATTACATATCTATTGGTGAGAACCCGCTCCAGGAGCATTTTACTGTAAAATCTACCTCTGTTTGGAAACTGGTGTTATGAAAACGATGCAAAATCTGAGCAAATGCTTTAAGGTGACAATATGTATTCAATGGATTTTTAAAGATGTGTATTTCAGATTCTAACAACTAAGCAGTAAATATTTGTTGAATCCATGGTGCATGTACATTTTTCGGACCACGGAATGTTACGGTGACGGTATCTATGAAAATGGGATGTCTATTGGATCGAACATGCAGCAAGAGAATTTTTCTGCGAAAACTGCCTGATTTTCATAACTGACGTTAAGAAAAATCGGTAAAAAAAAAGTAAATATTTTTAGGTGTAAATATGCCTTGTATTGTGGTTGAAACATCGGTAATCCACATGCTCATGGTCATTAAATAATGTTTGTCGAAGATGTGATTTATGTAACGTTTTTGTAACACGGAATGTCTCGATGAGTGTAACTAGGAAAATAACAATTCTACTGTATAGAACTCGCTTGAATTTAATATTTCTGTGAAAATTTCATGATTTTCGAAACTGGATATTAGGAAAATCCTGCGAAATCAGAATAACTACATCTAGGTGTAAATATGCCTTATATGGTGGATGAAAGTTCGGTAATCCACATGCTCACACTCATTAATGAATGTCGAAATCGTGATGCATGTAACGTTTCCAGAATACGGAATGTCATATTGAAGGAAACAATGTAAATTACATGTCTATTGGGTAGAACTCGCTTGAAGAGAATTTTTCTGCGAAATGTGCCTCATTTTCAAAACTGCCATTAGGAGAACCATGTGAAATCGTAGAAAATGCTTCTAAGTGTCAATATGCCTTGAATGGTGAATGAAAGTCCAGTAATCCACATGCAAACAACTCTGTAGTGTATTTTTGTCGAATTCTATCTGCAGGCAGCACGCTCCAAACACGGAATTTCACAGCGGGAGAATCTATGTAATTTACATATGTATTTTGTAGAACACGCTGCAACAGATTTTTCCTTAGGAAACTGCCTGAGTTTTGAAACTGGTTTTAGGAAATAGCTGCAAACTCAGAATTAATGTTTCTAGGTGTAAATATGCCTTATATGGTGGATGAAAGTTCTGTAATACACATGTACACATCTAATTAAAAATGTTTCTCAAATCCGTGATATATGTAGTGTGTTCAGAACACGGAATGTCACGTTAAAGGAAACTATTTAAATTACATATCTATTAGTGAGAACCCGCTCCAGGAGCATTTTACTGTAAAATCTACCAATGTTTGTAAACTGGTGTTATGAAAACTCTGCAAAATATGAGCAAATGCTTTAAGGAGACAATATGTCTTCAAAGGTTTATTAAAGATGTCTAATTCACATTCTAACAACTCAGGAGTGAATATTTGTTGAATCCATGGTGCATGTACCTTTTTCGTAACACGGAATGTTACGGTGAAGGTATCTATGAAAATGGGATTTCTATTGGATCGAACATGCAGCAAGAGAATTTTTCTGCGAAAACTGCCTGATTTTCGTAACTGACGTTAGGAAAAGTCTGCGAATACTAAGTAAATATTTCTAGGTGTAAATATGCCTTGTATTGTGGTTGAAACATCGGTAATCCACATGCTCACGGTCATTAAATAATGTTTGTCGAAGCCGTGATTAATGTAACGTTTTCGGAACACGGAATGTCTCGGTGAGTGAAACTCGGAAAATAACAATTCTACTGGATAGAACTCGCTTGAATTGAATTTTTCTGCGAAAATTTCATGATTTTCAAAACTGGATGTTAGGAAAAACCTGCGAAATCAGAATAACTACAACTAGGTGTAAATATGCCGTGTATGGTGGATGAAATTTTGGTAATCCACATGATCACACTAATTAGAGAATGTTTGTCGAATTCGTGATGCATGTAATGTGTACGGAATGCAGAGTGTCATACTGAAGGAAACAATGAAAATTACATGACTATTGGTTAGAACTCACTTGAAGAGAATTTTTCTGTGAAATGTGCCTCATTTTCAAAACTGCCATTAGGAGAACCCTGTGAAATCTGAGAAAATGCTTCCAAGTGTCAATATGCCTTGAATGGTGAATGAAAGTCTGGTAATCCACATGTTAATAACAGTGTAGTAATTATTTTTCAAACCATGATTCATGTAGCGCTTTTGGAAAACGGAATTTCACCATAATGAAACAATGTAAATTAAAATTCTATTGGGTAGAACTAGCTAGAATAGAATTTTTCGGCGAAAATTGCATGATTGTCGAATCTGAAGTTTGGAGAAAACTTCAAAATGAGAGTAAATATTTCTACGTGTAAATATGCCTTTATGTTGGAAGAAAGTTCGGTAATCCATATTTTCACAACATATTAAAGAAACTTTTTCTAATACGTGATGCATATACAGTGTTTGGAACGTGGAATTTCACAGTGACTGAAACAATGTAAATTACTTCTCTATTCGGTAGAACTCGCTCCAAGAGGATTTTTCTGCAATAAATGCTTCATTTTTGAAACTGGCTTTTGGAAAACACTGCAAAATCTGAGAAAATTCTTCTAAGTATCAATATTCAATCTATTGTGATGAAATTTCGGTAATCCACATGCTAACAAATTTGTAGTGAATATTTGTCGAATCCATTATGCGTGTAGCATGTTCGGAACACGGAATTTAATCGCCAGTGTGTTTATGTAAATTACATTTCTCTTGGTTAGAAATCACTCCAAGAGATTTTCCCAGAGAAATCTTCCTGATTTTTGAGACTGGCATTAGGAAAAAATTGTGAACTAAGATGAATAGATTCTCGGTGTAAATATGCCTTGTAGGGTGGATGAAAGTTCGGTAATCCGCATGCTAACAACTCTGTAGTGAATATATGTCGAATCCGAGATACATGAAACGTGTTCGGAACACAGAATATCACGGTGAGCGAATGTATGTAAAATACATGTCACTTGGGTTGAACTCGATCCAAGAGCTTTCTCTGCGAATTCTGCCTCATTTTCAAAACTGGCATTAGGAAAAACTTTCAAAATATGAGAAAATGCTTCAAAGTGTCTATATGGCTTTTATGGTGGATGAAAGTCCGGTATTCCTTATGCTAACAACTCTGTAGTGAATATTTGTCGAAACCGTGATGCATGTAACTTTTTCAGAACACGGAATATCACGATGACAGGTTCTATGTAAATTGCAAGTCTATTGGGTAGAACTCGCTCCAAGAGGATTTTTCTGCGAAAACTGCATGATTAAAAAACTGACATTAGGAGAAATCTACTAAATCAGAAAAAACTTTCTATGTATAAATATGCATTGTAAGTTCGATGAAAGTTCGGTAATAAACATGTTCACAACTCTTTAAAGGATATTTGTCGAATCCGTGATTCATGTTATGTGTTCAGATCACAGAATGTCACGGTGAGTGAAAATAAGTAAATTACATATCTTTTGGTTAGAACTCGCTCCAAGAGCATTTTCCTGCCAAATCTGACTCATTTTCAAACCTGGCATTAAAACTATCCTGTGAAATCTGAGAAAAGTTTTCAAAGTTTCAGTAAGCCATGTATGGTGGATGAAACTGCTGTAATCCACTTGCTAACAACTCTGTAGTGAATATTTGTCGAATCCGAGATGCATGTAGCGTGTTCGGAACATGGAATTTCACGGTGAGCGAATCCATGTAAATTACATGTCTATTGTTTTGAACCCGCTCCAAGAGGCTTTTGCCGTGAAATCTGCCTCAGTTTCGAAACTGGCGTTTGGAAAGCTCTGTGAAATCAGAGAAAATGCTTCTAAGCATCAATATGCCTTGTATTGTGATGAAAGTCCTGTAATCCACATGCAAACAACTCTGAAGTGTATTTTTGTTGAATCCCATCTGCATGTAGCGTGTGCGAAACACGGAATTTCACAGCGGGAGAATCTATTTCATTTACATATCTATTGGGTAGAACACGCTCCAACAGTTTTTTCCTTAGGAAACTGCCTGATTTTCGAAAATGCTATTAGGAAAAACCTGCAAACCCAGAGTTAATGTTTCTAGGTATAAATATGCCTTGTATGGTGGATGAAAGTTCTGTAATACACATGTACATAACTCATTAAAAATGTTTCTCAAATCCGTGATGAATGTAGTGTGTTCGGAACACGGAATGTCACGTTGAAGGACACTATGTAAATTACATATCTATTGGTGAGGACCCGCTCCAGGAGCATTTAACTGTAAAATCTACCTCTGTTTGGAAACTGGTGTTATGAAAACAATGCAAAACCTGAGCAAAAGCTTTAAGGTGACAATATGTCTTCAATGGTTTATTAAAGATGTGTAATTCACATTCTAACAACTCAGGAGTGAATATTTGTTGAATCCATGGTGCATGTACCTTTTTCGGAACACGGAATGTTACGGTGACGGTATCTATGAAAATGGGATGTCTATTGGATCGAACATGCAGCAAGAGAATTTTTCTGCGAAAACTGCCTGATTTTCGTAACTGACGTTAGGAAAAATCTGCGAAATCTAAGTAAATATTTCTAGGTGTAAATATGCCTTGTATTGTGGTTGAAACATCGGTAATCCACATGCTCACGGTCATTAAATAATGTTTGTCGAAGCCGTGATTAATGTAACGTTTTCGGAACACGGAATGTCTCGGTGAGTGAAACTCGGAAAATTACAATTCTACTGGATAGAACTCGCTTGAATTGAATTTTTCTGTGAAAATTTCATGATTTTCAAAACTGGATGTTAGGAAAAACCTGCGAAATCAGAATAACTACAACTATGTGTAAATATGCCTTGTATGGTGGATGAAATTTTGGTAATCCACATGATCACACTAATTAGAGAATGTTTGTCGAATTCGTGATGCATGTAATGTGTACGGGATACAGAGTGTGATATTGAAGGAAACAATGAAAATTACATGTCTATTGGTTAGAACTCGCTTGAAGAGAATTTTTCTGTGAAATGTGCCTCATTTTCAAAACTGCCATTAGGAGAACCCTGTGAAATCTGAGAAAATGCTTCCAAGTGTCAATATGCCTTGAATGGTGAATGAAAGTCTGGTAATCCACATGTTAATAACAGTGTAGTAATTATTTTTCAAACCATGATTCATGTAGTGCTTTTGGAAAACGGAATTTCACCATAATGAAACAATGTAAATTAAAATTCTATTGGGTAGAACTAGCGAGAATAGAATTTTTCGGCGAAAATTGCATGATTGTCGAATCTGAAGTTTGGAGAAAACTTCAAAATGAGAGTAAATATTTCTACGTGTAAATATGCCTTTATGTTGGAAGAAAGTTCGGTAATCCATATTTTCATAACATATTAAAGAATCTTTTTCTAATAAGTGATGCATATACAGTGTTTGGAACGTGGAATTTCACAGTGACTGAAACAATGTAAATTACTTCTCTATTCGGTAGAACTCGCTCCAAGAGGATTTTTCTGCAATAAATGCTTCATTTTTGAAACTGGCTTTTGGAAAACACTGCAAAATCTGAGAAAATACTTCTAAGTATCAATATTCAATCTATTTTGATGAAAGTTCGGTAATCCACATGCTAACAAATTTGTAGTAAATATTTGTCGAATCCATTATGCATGTAGCATGTTCGGAACACGGAATTTAATCGCCAGTGTGTTTATGTAAATTACATTTCTCTTGGTTAGAAATCACTCCAAGAGATTTTCCCAGAGAAATCTTCCTGATTTTTGAGACTGGCATTAGGAAAATATTGCGAACTCAGATGAATAGATTCTCGGTGTAAATATGCCTTGTAGAGTGGATGTAAGTTCGGTAATCCGCATGCTAACAACTCTGCAGTGAATATTTGTCGAATCCGAGATACATGAAACGTGTTCGGAACACAGAATATCACGGTGAGCGAATGTATGTAAAATACATGTCACTTGGGTTGAACTCGATCCAAGAGCTTTCTCTGCGAATTCTGCCTCATTTTCAAAACTGGCATTAGGAAAAACTTTCAAAATATGAGAAAATGCTTCAAAGTGTCAATATGGCTTTTATGGTGGATGAAAGTCCGGTATTCCTTATGCTAACAACTCTGTAGTTAATATTTGTCGAAACCGTGATGCATGTAGCTTTTTCAGAACACGGAATATCACGATGACAGGTTCTATGTAAATTGCAAGTCTATTGGGTAGAACTCGCTCCAAGAGGATTTTTCTGCGAAAACTGCATGATTTAAAAACTGACATTAGGAGAAATCTACTAAATCAGAAAAAAATTTCTATGTATAAATATGCATTGTAAGGTCGATGAAAGTTCGGTAATACACATGTTCACAACTCTTTAAAGGATATTTGTCGAATCCGTGATTCATGTTATGTGTTCAGATCACTGAATGTCACGGTGAGTGAAAATAAGTAAATTACATATCTTTTGGTTAGAACTCGCTCCAAGAGCATTTTCCTGCCAAATCTGACTCATTTTCAAACCTGGCATTAAAACTATCCTGTGAAATCTGAGAAAAGTCTTCAAAGTTTCAGTAAGCCATGTATGGTGGATGAAACTGCTGTAATCCACTTGCTAACAACTCTGTAGTGAATATTTGTCGAATCCGAGATGCATGTAGCGTGTTCGGAACATGGAATTTCACGGTGAGCGAATCCATGTAAATTACATGTCTATTGTTTTGAACCCGCTCCAAGAGGCTTTTGCCGTGAAATCTGCCTCAGTTTCGAAACTGGCGTTTGGAAAGCTCTGTGAAATCAGAGAAAATGCTTCTAAGCATCAATATGCCTTGTATTGTGATGAAAGTCCTGTAATCCACATGCAAACAACTCTGAAGTGTATTTTTGTTGAATCCCATCTGCATGTAGCGTGTGCGAAACACGGAATTTCACAGTGGGAGAATCTATGTAATTTACATATCTATTGGGTAGAACACGCTCCAACAGTTTTTTCCTTAGGAAACTGCCTGATTTTCGAAAATGCTATTAGGAAAAACCTGCAAACTCAGAGTTAATGTTTCTAGGTGTAAATATGCCTTGTATGGTGGATGAAAGTTCTGTAATACACATGTAACAACTTATAAAATATATTTCTCAAATCCGTGATTTATGTAGTGTGTTCGGAACACGGAATGTCACGTTGAAGGGACTTTGTATATTACATATCTATTGGTGAGAACCCGCTCCAGGAGCTTTTTACTGTAAAATCTACCTCTGTTTGGAAACTGGTGTTATGAAAACGATGCAAAATCTGAGCAAATGCTTTAAGGTGACAATATGTATTCAATGGGTTTTTAAAGATGTGTAATTCAGATTCTAACAACTAAGCAGTAAATATTTGTTGAATCCATGGTGCATGTACATTTTTCGGACCACGGAATGTTACGGTGACGGTATCTATAAAAATGGGATGTCTATTGGATCGAACATGCAGCAAGAGAATTTTTCTGCGAAAACTGCCTGATTTTCATAACTGACGTTAAGAAAAATCGGTAAAAAAAAAGTAAATATTTCTAGGTGTAAATATGCCTTGTATTGTGGTTGAAACATCGGTAATCCACATGCTCATGGTCATTAAATAATGTTTGTCGAAGCCGTGATTAATGTAACGTTTTTGGAACACGGAATGTCTCGTTGAGTGAAACTCGGAAAATAACAATTCTACTGGATAGAACTCGCTTGAATTTAATATTTCTGCGAAAATTTCATGATTTTCGAAACTGGATATTAGGAAAATCCTGCGAAATCAGAATATCTACATCTAGGTGTAAATATGCCTTATATGGTGGATGAAAGTTCGGTAATCCACATGCTCACACTCATTAATGAATGTCGAAATCGTGATGCATGTAACGTTTCCAGAATACGGAATTGTCATATTGAAGGAAACAATGTAAATTACATGTCAATTGGGTAGAACTCGCTTGAAGAGAATTTTTCTGCGAAATGTGCCTCATTTTCAAAACTGCCATTAGGAGAACCCTGTGAAATCATAGAAAATGCTTCTAAGTGTCAATATGCCTTTTTTGGTGAATGAAAGTCCAGTAATCCACATGCAAACAACTCTGTAGTGTATTTTTGTCGAATTCTGTCTGCAGGCAGCGCGTTCCAAACACGGAATTTGACACCGGGAGAATCAATGTAATTTACATATGTATTTTGTAGAACACGCTGCAACAGATTTTTCCTTAGGTACTGCCTGAGTTTTGAAACTGGTTTTAGGAAATAGCTGCAAACTCAGAATTAATGTTTCTAGGTGTAAATATGCCTTATATGGTGGATGAAATTTCTGTAATACACATGTACACAACTAATTAAAAATGTTTCTCAAATCCGTGATATATGTAGTGTGTTCGGAACACGGAATGTCACGTTAAAGGAAACTATTTAAATTACATATCTATTAGTGAGAACCCGCTCCAAGAGCATTTTACTGTAAAATCTACCAATGTTTGTAAACTGGTGTTATGAAAACTCTGCAAAATCTGAGCAAATGCTTTAAGGTGACAATATGACTTCAATGGTTTTCTAAAAATGTGTAATTCACATTCTAACAACTCAGCAGTGAATATTTGTTGAATCCATGGTGCATGTATCTTTTTCGGAACACGGAATGTTACGGTGACGGTATCTGTGGAAATGGGATGTCTATTGGATCGAACATGCAGCAAGAGAATTTTTCTGCGAAAACTGCCTGATTTTCATAAAAGAATTTAGGAAAAATCTGCGAAATCTAAGTAAATATTTCTAGGTGTAAATATGTCTTGTATTGTGTTTGAAATAATGGTAATCCACATGCTCATGGTCATTAAATAATGTTTGTCGAAGCCGTGATTAATGTAACGTTTTTGGAACACGGAATGTCTCGTTGAGTGAAACTCGGAAAATAACAATTCTACTGGATAGAACTCGCTTGAATTGAAATTTTCTGCGAAAATTTCATGATTTTCAAAACTGGATGTTAGGAAAAACCTGCGAAATCAGAATAACTACATCTAGGTGTAAATATGCCTTGTATGGTGGATGAAATTTCGGTAAACCACATGGTCACACTCATTAGAGAATGTTTGTCGAATTAGTGATGCTTGTAAAGTGTACGGAATACAGAGTGTCATATTGAAGGAAACAATTTAAATTACATGTCTATTGGGTAGAACTCGCTTGAAGAGAATTTTTCTGCAAAATGTGCCTCATTTTCAAAACAGCCATTAGGAGGAACCTGTGAAATCATAGAAAATGCTTCTAAGTGTCAATATGCCTTGAATGGCGAATGAAAGTCCGGTAATCCACATGTTAATTACAGTGTAGTAATTATTTTTCAAACCGAGATTCATGTAGAGATTTTGGAAAACGGTATTTCACCATAATGAAACAATGTAAATTACAATTCTATTGGGTAGAACTAGCTAGAATATAATTTTTCTGCGATAATTGCATGATTATCGAATCTGAAATTTGGGGAAAGCCTCAAAATGAGAGTAAATATTTCTATGCGTAAATTTGCCTTTATCTTGGAAGAAAGATCGGTAATCCATATTTTCACAACATATTACAGAATCTTTTTCTAATCCGTGATGCATATACCGTTTTCGGAACGTGGAATTTCATGGTGATTGAAACAATGTAAATTACTTCTCTATTCGGTAGAACTCGATCCAAGAGAATTTTTCTGCGATAAATGTTTCATTTTTGAAACTGGCATTTAGAAAACGCTGCAAAATCTTAGAAAATACTTCTAATAATCAATATTCAATCTATTGGTTTGAAAGTTCGGTAATCCACATGGTAACAAATCTGTAGTGAATATTTGTCGAATCCATTATGCATGTATCATGTTCGGAACAGGGAATTTCATGGCCAGTGTGTTTATGTAATCTACATTTCTCTTGGAAGTAAATCACTCCAAGAGCTTTATCCTGAGAAATCTGCCTGATTTTCAAAACTGGCGATAGGAAAACACTGCGAATTCAAATGAATAGATCCTCGGTGTAAAGATGCCTTGTAGGGTGGATGAAAGTTAGGTAATCCACATGCTAACAACTCTGTAGTGAATATTTTCGAATCCGAGATACATGAAGCGTGTTCAGAACACAGAATATCACGGTGAGCGAATGTATGTAAAATACATGTCACTTGGGTTGAACTCGCTCCAAGAGCTTTTTCTGCGAATTTTGCCTCATTTTCAAAACTCGCATTAGGAAAAACTTTCGAAATATGAGAAAATGCTTAAAAGTGTCAATATGGCTTTTATGGTGGATGAAAGTACGGTAATCCTTATGCTAACAACTCTGTAGTGAATATTTGTCGAATCCGTGATGCATGTAGCTTTTTCGGAACACGGAATATCACGATGACAGGTTCCATGTAAATTGCAAGTCTATTGGGTAGAACTCGCTCCAAGATTATTTTTCTGCGAAAACTGCATGATTAAAAAACTGACATTAGGAGAAATCTACTAAATCAAAAAAAACTTTCTATGTATAAATATGCATTTTAAGGTGGATGAAAGTTCGGTAATACACATGTTCACAAGTCATTAAAGGATGTTTCTCGAATCCGTGATGCATTTTACGTGTTCAGATCACGGAATATCACGGTGAATGAAAGTAATAAATTACATATCTTTTGGTAAGAACTCGCTCCAAGAGCATTTTCCTGCCACATCTGCCTCATTTTCAAAGCTGGCATTAAAACTAAACTGTGAAATCTGAGAAAAGTCTTCAAAGTTTCAGTAAGCCATGTATGGTGGATGAAAGTGCTGTAATCCACTTGCTAACAACTCTGTAGTGAATATTTGTCGAATCTCAGATGCATGTAGCGTGTTCGGAACACGGAATTTCACGGTGAGCAAATCCATGTAAATTACATGTCTATTGTTTTGAACCTGCTCCAAGAGTTTTTTCCCGTAAAATCTGCCTCAGTTTCGAAACTGGCGTTTGGAAAGCTCTGTGAAATAAGAAAAAATGCTTCTAAGCATCAATATGCCTTGTATTGTGATGAAAGTCCTGTAATCCACATGCAAACAACTCTGTAGTGTATTTTTATCGAATCATATCTGCATGTAGCGTGTTTGAAACACGGAAATTCACAGCGGGAGAATCCATGTAGTTTACATATCTATTGGGTAGAACACGCTCCAACAGACTTTTCCTTAGGTAACAACCTGAGTTTTGAAACTGCTTTTAGGAAAAAGCTGCAAACTCAGAGTTAATGTTTCTAGGTGTAAATATGCCTTGTATGGTGGATGAAAGTTCTGTAATACACATGTACACAACTTATAAAATATATTTCTCAAATCCGTGATTTATGTAGTGTGTTCGGAACACGGAATGTCACGTTGAAGGAACTTTGTAAATTACATATCTATTGGTGAGAACCCGCTCCAGGAGCATTTTACTGTAAAATCTACCTCTGTTTGGAAACTGGTGTTATGAAAACGATGCATAATCTGAGCAAATGCTTTAAGGTGACAATATGTATTCAATGGATTTTTAAAGATGTGTAATTCAGATTCTAACAACTAAGCAGTAAATATTTGTTGAATCCATGGTGCATGAACTTTTTTCGGACCACGGAATGTTACGGTGACGGTATCTATGAAAATGGGATGTCTATTGGATCGAACATGCAGCAAGAGGATTTTTCTGCGAAAACTGCCTGATTTTCATAACTGACGTTAAGAAAAATCGGCAAAAAATAAGTAAATATTTCTAGGTGTAAATATGCCTTGTATTGTGGTTGAAACATCGGTAATCCACATGCTCATGGTCATTAAATAATGTTTGTCGAAGATGTGATTTATGTAACGTTTTTGTAACATGGAAAGTCTCGATAGGTGTAACTAGGAAAATAACAATTCTACTGGATAGAACTCGCTTGAATTTAATTTTTCAGTGAAAATTTCATGATTTTCGAAACTGGATGTTAGGAAAATCCTGCGAAATCAGAATAACTACATCTAGGTGTAAATATGCCTTATATGGTGGATGAAAGTTCGGTAATCCACATGCTCACACTCATTAATGAATGTCGAAATCGTGATGCATGTAACGTTTCCAGAATACGGAATGTCATATTGAAGGAAACAATGTAAATTACATGTCTATTGGGTAGAACTCGCTTGAAGAGAATTTTTCTGCGAAATGTGCCTCATTTTCAAAACTGCCATTAGGAGAACCATGTGAAATCGTAGAAAATGCTTCTAAGTGTCAATATGCCTTGAATGGTGAATGAAAGTCCAGTAATCCACATGCAAACAACTCTGTAGTGTATTTTTGTCGAATTCTATCTGCAGGCAGCGCGCTCCAAACACGGAATTTCACAGCGGGAGAATCTATGTAAATTACATATGTATTTTGTAGAACACGCTGCAACAGATTTTTCCTTAGGAAACTGCCTGAGTTTTGAAACTGGTTTTAGGAAATAGCTGCAAACTCAGAATTAATGTTTCTAGGTGTAAATATGCCTTATATGGTGGATGAAAGTTCTGTAATACACATGTACACATCTAATTAAAAATGTTTCTCAAATCCGTGATATATGTAGTGTGTTCAGAACACGGAATGTCACGTTAAAGGAAACTATTTAAATTACATATCTATTAGTGAGAACCCGCTCCAGGAGCATTTTACTGTAAAATCTACCAATGTTTGTAAACTGGTGTTATGAAAACTCTGCAAAATATGAGCAAATGCTTTAAGGAGACAATATGTCTTCAAAGGTTTATTAAAGATGTCTAATTCACATTCTAACAACTCAGGAGTGAATATTTGTTGAATCCATGGTGCATGTACCTTTTTCGTAACACGGAATGTTACGGTGAAGGTATCTATGAAAATGGGATTTCTATTGGATCGAACATGCAGCAAGAGAATTTTTCTGCGAAAACTGCCTGATTTTCGTAACTGACGTTAGGAAAAATCTGCAAAATCTAAGTAAATATTTCTAGGTGTAAATATGCCTTGTATTGTGGTTGAAACATCGGTAATCCACATGCTCACGGTCATTAAATAATGTTTGTCGAAGCCGTGATTAATGTAACGTTTTCGGAACACGGAATGTCTCGGTGAGTGAAACTCGGAAAATTACAATTCTACTGGATAGAACTCGCTTGAATTGAATTTTTCTGCGAAAATTTCATGATTTTCAAAACTGGATGTTAGGAAAAACCTGCGAAATCAGAATAACTACAACTAGGTGTAAATATGCTGTGTATGGTGGATGAAATTTTGGTAATCCACATGATCACACTAATTAGAGAATGTTTGTCGAATTCGTGATGCATGTAATGTGTACGGAATGCAGAGTGTCATATTGAAGGAAACAATGAAAATTACATGACTATTGGTTAGAACTCACTTGAAGAGAATTTTTCTGTGAAATGTGCCTCATTTTCAAAACTGCCATTAGGAGAACCCTGTGAAATCTGAGAAAATGCTTCCAAGTGTCAATATGCCTTGAATGGTGAATGAAAGTCTGGTAATCCACATGTTAATAACAGTGTAGTAATTATTTTTCAAACCATGATTCATGTAGCGCTTTTGGAAAACGGAATTTCACCATAATGAAACAATGTAAATTAAAATTCTATTGGGTAGAACTAGCTAGAATAGAATTTTTCGGCGAAAATTGCATGATTGTCGAATCTGAAGTTTGTAGAAAACTTCAAAATGAGAGTAAATATTTCTACGTGTAAATATGCCTTTATGTTGGAAGAAAGTTCGGTAATCCATATTTTCACAACATATTAAAGAATCTTTTTCTAATACGTGATGCATATACAGTGTTTGGAACGTGGAATTTCACAGTGACTGAAACAATGTAAATTACTTCTCTATTCGGTAGAACTCGCTCCAAGAGGATTTTTCTGCAATAAATGCTTCATTTTTGAAACTGGCTTTTGGAAAACACTGCAAAATCTGAGAAAATACTTCTAAGTATCAATATTCAATCTATTGTGATGAAATTTCGGTAATCCACATGCTAACAAATTTGTAGTGAATATTTGTCGAATCCATTATGCGTGTAGCATGTTCGGAACACGGAATTTAATCGCCAGTGTGTTTATGTAAATTACATTTCTCTTGGTTAGAAATCACTCCAAGAGATTTTCCCAGAGAAATCTTCCTGATTTTTGAGACTGGCATTAGGAAAACATTGCGAACTCAGATGAATAGATTCTCGGTGTAAATATGCCTTGTAGGGTGGATGAAAGTTCGGTAATCCGCATGCTAACAACTCTGTAGTGAATATATGTCGAATCCGAGATACATGAAACGTGTTCTGAACACAGAATATCACGGTGAGCGAATGTATGTAAAATACATGTCACTTGAGTTGAACTCGATCCAAGAGCTTTCTCTGCGAATTCTGCCTCATTTTCAAAACTGGCATTAGGAAAAACTTTCAAAATATGAGAAAATGCTTCAAAGTGTCTATATGGCTTTTATGGTGGATGAAAGTCCGGTATTCCTTATGCTAACAACTCTGTAGTGAATATTTGTCGAAACCGTGATGCATGTAACTTTTTCAGAACACGGAATATCACGATGACAGGTTCTATGTAAATTGCAAGTCTATTGGGTAGAACTCGCTCCAAGAGGATTTTTCTGCGAAAACTGCATGATTAAAAAACTGACATTAGGAGAAATCTACTAAATCAGAAAAAACTTTCTATGTATAAATATGCATTGTAAGGTCGATGAAAGTTCGGTAATACACATGTTCACAACTCTTTAAAGGATATTTGTCGAATCCGTGATTCATGCTATGTGTTCAGATCACAGAATGTCACGGTGAGTGAAAATAAGTAAATTACATATCTTTTGGTTAGAACTCGCTCCAAGAGAATTTTCCTGCCAAATCTGACTCATTTTCAAACCTGGCATTAAAACTATCCTGTGAAATCTGAGAAAAGTCTTCAAAGTTTCAGTAAGCCATGTATGGTGGATGAAACTGCTGTAATCCACTTGCTAACAACTCTGTAGTGAATATTTGTCGAATCCGAGATGCATGTAGCGTGTTCGGAACATGGAATTTCACGGTGAGCGAATCCATGTAAATTACATGTCTATTGTTTTGAACCCGCTCCAAGAGGCTTTTGCCGTGAAATCTGCCTCAGTTTCGAAACTGGCGTTTGGAAAGTTCTGTGAAATCAGAGAAAATGCTTCTAAGCATCAATATGCCTTGTATTGTGATGAAAGTCCTGTAATCCACATGCAAACAACTCTGAAGTGTATTTTTGTTGAATCCCATCTGCATGTAGCGTGTGCGAAACACGGAATTTCACAGCGGGAGAATCTATTTCATTTACATATCTATTGGGTAGAACACGCTCCAACAGTTTTTTCCTTAGGAAACTGCCTGATTTTCGAAAATGCTATTAGGAAAAACCTGCAAACCCAGAGTTAATGTTTCTAGGTATAAATATGCCTTGTATGGTGGATGAAAGTTCTGTAATACACATGTACATAACTCATTAAAAATGTTTCTCAAATCCGTGATGAATGTAGTGTGTTCGGAACACGGAATGTCACGTTGAAGGACACTATGTAAATTACATATCTATTGGTGAGGACCCGCTCCAGGAGCATTTAACTGTAAAATCTACCTCTGTTTGGAAACTGGTGTTATGAAAACAATGCAAAACCTGAGCAAAAGCTTTAAGGTGACAATATGTCTTCAATGGTTTATTAAAGATGTGTAATTCACATTCTAACAACTCAGGAGTGAATATTTGTTGAATCCATGGTGCATGTACCTTTTTCGGAACACGGAATGTTACGGTGACGGTATCTATGAAAATGGGATGTCTATTGGATCGAACATGCAGCAAGAGAATTATTCTGCGAAAACTGCCTGATTTTCGTAACTGACGTTAGGAAAAATCTGCGAAATCTAAGTAAATATTTCTAGGTGTAAATATGCCTTGTATTGTGGTTGAAACATCGGTAATCCACATGCTCACGGTCATTAAATAATGTTTGTCGAAGCCGTGATTAATGTAACGTTTTCGGAACACGGAATGTCTCGGTGAGTGAAGCTCGGAAAATTGCAATTCTACTGGATAGAACTCGCTTGAATTGAATTTTTCTGTGAAAATTTCATGATTTTCAAAACTGGATGTTAGGAAAAACCTGCGAAATCAGAATAACTACAACTATGTGTAAATATGCCTTGTATGGTGGATGAAATTTTGGTAATCCACATGATCACACTAATTAGAGAATGTTTGTCGAATTCGTGATTCATGTAATGTGTACGGGATACAGAGTGTCATATTGAAGGAAACAATGAAAATTACATGTCTATTGGTTAGAACTCGCTTGAAGAGAATTTTTCTGTGAAATGTGCCTCATTTTCAAAACTGCCATTAGGAGAACCCTGTGAAATCTGAGAAAATGCTTCCAAGTGTCAATATGCCTTGAATGGTGAATGAAAGTCTGGTAATCCACATGTTAATAACAGTGTAGTAATTATTTTTCAAACCATGATTCATGTAGCGCTTTTGGAAAACGTAATTTCACCATAATGAAACAATGTAAATTAAAATTCTATTGGGTAGAACTAGCTAGAATAGAATTTTTCGGCGAAAATTGCATGATTGTCGAATCTGAAGTTTGTAGAAAACTTCAAAATGAGAGTAAATATTTCTACGTGTAAATATGCCTTTATGTTGGAAGAAAGTTCGGTAATCCATATTTTCACAACATATTAAAGAATCTTTTTCTAATACGTGATGCATATACAGTGTTTGGAACGTGGAATTTCACAGTGACTGAAACAATGTAAATTACTTCTCTATTCGGTAGAACTCGCTCCAAGAGGATTTTTCTGCAATAAATGCTTCATTTTTGAAACTGGCTTTTGGAAAACACTGCAAAATCTGAGAAAATACTTCTAAGTATCAATATTCAATCTATTGTAATGAAATTTCGGTAATCCACATGCTAACAAATTTGTAGTGAATATTTGTCGAATCCATTATGCGTGTAGCATGTTCGGAACACGGAATTTAATCGCCAGTGTGTTTATGTAAATTACATTTCTCTTGGTTAGAAATCACTCCAAGAGATTTTCCCAGAGAAATCTTCCTGATTTTTGAGACTGGCATTAGGAAAAAATTGCGAACTCAGATGAATAGATTCTCGGTGTAAATATGCCTTGTAGGGTGGATGAAAGTTCGGTAATCCGCATGCTAACAACTCTGTAGTGAATATATGTCGAATCCGAGATACATGAAACGTGTTCTGAACACAGAATATCACGGTGAGCGAATGTATGTAAAATACATGTCACTTGGGTTGAACTCGATCCAAGAGCTTTCTCTGCGAATTCTGCCTCATTTTCAAAACTGGCATTAGGAAAAACTTTCAAAATATGAGAAAATGCTTCAAAGTGTCTATATGGCTTTTATGGTGGATGAAAGTCCGGTATTCCTTATGCTAACAACTCTGTAGTGAATATTTGTCGAAACCGTGATGCATGTAACTTTTTCAGAACACGGAATATCACGATGACAGGTTCTAAGTAAATTGCAAGTCTATTGGGTAGAACTCGCTCCAAGAGGATTTTTCTGCGAAAACTGCATGATTAAAAAACTGACATTAGGAGAAATCTACTAAATCAGAAAAAACTTTCTATGTATAAATATGCATTGTAAGGTCGATGAAAGTTCGGTAATACACATGTTCACAACTCTTTAAAGGATATTTGTCGAATCCGTGATTCATGCTATGTGTTCAGATCACAGAATGTCACGGTGAGTGAAAATAAGTAAATTACATATCTTTTGGTTAGAACTCGCTCCAAGAGCATTTTCCTGCCAAATCTGACTCATTTTCAAACCTGGCATTAAAACTATCCTGTGAAATCTGAGAAAAGTTTTCAAAGTTTCAGTAAGCCATGTATGGTGGATGAAACTGCTGTAATCCACTTGCTAACAACTCTGTAGTGAATATTTGTCGAATCCGAGATGCATGTAGCGTGTTCGGAACATGGAATTTCACGGTGAGCGAATCCATGTAAATTACATGTCTATTGTTTTGAACCCGCTCCAAGAGGCTTTTGCCGTGAAATCTGCCTCAGTTTCGAAACTGGCGTTTGGAAAGCTCTGTGAAATCAGAGAAAATGCTTCTAAGCATCAATATACCTTGTATTGTGATGAAAGTCCTGTAATCCACATGCAAACAACTCTGAAGTGTATTTTTGTTGAATCCCATCTGCATGTAGCGTGTGCGAAACACGGAATTTCACAGCGGGAGAATCTATGTAATTTACATATCTATTGGGTAGAACACGCTCCAACAGTTTTTTCCTTAGGAAACTGCCTGATTTTCGAAAATGCTATTAGGAAAAACCTGCAAACCCAGAGTTAATGTTTCTAGGTATAAATATGCCTTGTATGGTGGATGAAAGTTCTATAATACACATGTACATAACTCATTAAAAATGTTTCTCAAATCCGTGATGAATATAGTGTGTTCGGAACACGGAATGTCACGTTGAAGGACACTATGTAAATTACATATCTATTGGTGAGGACCCGCTCCAGGAGCATTTAACTGTAAAATCTACCTCTGTTTGGAAACTGGTGTTATGAAAACAATGCAAAACCTGAGCAAAAGCTTTAAGGTGACAATATGTCTTCAATGGTTTATTAAAGATGTGTAATTCACATTCTAACAACTCAGGAGTGAATATTTGTTGAATCCATGGTGCATGTACCTTTTTCGGAACACGGAATGTTACGGTGACGGTATCTATGAAAATGGGATGTCTATTGGATCGAACATGCAGCAAGAGAATTGTTCTGCGAAAACTGCCTGATTTTCGTAACTGACGTTAGGAAAAATCTGCGAAATCTAAGTAAATATTTCTAGGTGTAAATATGCCTTGTATTGTGGTTGAAACATCGGTAATCCACATGCTCACGGTCATTAAATAATGTTTGTCGAAGCCGTGATTAATGTAACGTTTTCGGAACACGGAATGTCTCGGTGAGTGAAGCTCGGAAAATTACAATTCTACTGGATAGAACTCGCTTGAATTGAATTTTTCTGTGAAAATTTCATGATTTTCAAAACTGGATGTTAGGAAAAACCTGCGAAATCAGAATAACTACAACTATGTGTAAATATGCCTTGTATGGTGGATGAAATTTTGGTAATCCACATGATCACACTAATTAGAGAATGTTTGTCGAATTCGTGATTCATGTAATGTGTACGGGATACACAGTGTCATATTGAAGGAAACAATGAAAATTACATGTCTATTGGTTAGAACTCGCTTGAAGAGAATTTTTCTGTGAAATGTGCCTCATTTTCAAAAATGCCATTAGGAGAACCCTGTGAAATCTGAGAAAATGCTTCTAAGTGTCAATATGCCTTGAATGGTGAATGAAAGTCTGGTAATCCACATGTTAATAACAGTGTAGTAATTATTTTTCAAACCGTGATTCATGTAGCGCTTTTGGAAAACGGAATTTCACCATAATGAAACAATGTAAATTAAAATTCTATTGGGTAGAACTAGCTAGAATAGAATTTTTCGGCGAAAATTGCATGATTGTCGAATCTGAAGTTTGGAGAAAACTTCAAAATGAGAGTAAATATTTCTAGGTTTAAATATGCCTTTATGATGAAAGACAGTCCGGTAATCCACATTTTCACAACATATTAAAGAATCTTTTTCTAATAAGTGATGCATATACAGTGTTTGGAACGTGGAATTTCACAGTGACTGAAACAATGTAAATTACTTCTCTATTCGGTAGAACTCGCTCCAAGAGGATTTTTCTGCAATAAATGCTTCATTTTTGAAACTGGCTTTTGGAAAACACTGCAAAATCTGAGAAAATACTTCTAAGTATCAATATTCAATCTATTGTGATGAAAGTTCGGTAATCCACATGCTAACAAATTTGTAGTGAATATTTGTCGAATCCATTATGCATGTAGCATGTTCGGAACACGGAATTTAATCGCCAGTGTGTTTATGTAAATTACATTTCTCTTGGTTAGAAATCACTCCAAGAGATTTTCCCAGAGAAATCTTCCTGATTTTTGAGACTGGTATTAGGAAAATATTGCGAACTCAGATGAATAGATTCTTGGTGTAAATATGCCTTGTAGGGTGGATGAAAGTTCGGTAATCCGCATGCTAACAACTCTGCAGTGAATATTTGTCGAATCCGAGATACATGAAACGTGTTCTGAACACAGAATATCACGGTGAGCGAATGTATGTAAAATACATGTCACTTGGGTTGAACTCGTTCCAAGATCTTTTTCTGCGAATTCTGCCTCATTTTCAAAACTGGCATTAGGAAAAACTTTCAAAATATGAGAAAATGCTTCAAAGTGTCAATATGGCTTTTATGGTGGATGAAAGTCCGGTATTCCTTATGCTAACAACTCTGTAGTTAATATTTGTCGAAACCGTGATGCATGTAGCTTTTTCAGAACACGGAATATCACGATGACAGGTTCTATGTAAATTGCAAGTCTATTGGGTTGATCTCGCTCCAAGAGGATTTTTCTGCGAAAACTGCATGATTTAAAAACTGACATTAGGAGAAATCTACTAAATCAGAAAAAACTTTCTATGTATAAATATGCATTGTAAGGTCGATGAAAGTTCGGTAATACACATGTTCACAACTCTTTAAAGGATGTTTGTCGAATCCGTGATTCATGTTATGTGTTCAGATCACAGAATGTCACGGTGAGTGAAACTAAGTAAATTACATATCTTTTGGTTAGAACTCGCTCCAAGAGCATTTTCCTGCCAAATCTGCCTCATTTTCAAACCTGGCATTAAAACTATCCTGTGAAATCTGAGAAAAGTCTTCAAAGTTTCAGTAAGCCATGTATTGTGGATGAAACTGCTGTAATCCACTTGCTAACAACTCTGTAGTGAATATTTGTCGAATCCGAGATGCATGTAGCGTGTTCGGAACACGGAATTTCACGGTGAGTGAATCCATGTAAATTACATGTCTATTGTTTTGAACCCGCTCCAAGAGTTTTTTGCCGTGAAATCTGCCTCAGTTTCGAAACTGGCGTTTGGAAAGCTCTGTGAAATCAGAGAAAATGCTTCTAAGCATCAATATGCCTTGTATTGTGATGAAAGTCCTGTAATCCACATGCAAAAAACTCTGAAGTGTATTTTTGTTGAATCCCATCTGCATGTAGCGTGTGCGAAACACGGAATTTCACAGTGGGAGAATATATTTCATTTACATATCTATTGGGTAGAACACGCTTCAACAGTTTTTTCCTTAGGAAACTGCCTGATTTTCGAAAATGCTATTAGGAAAAATCTGCAAACCCAGAGTTTATATTTCTAGGTATAAATATGCCTTGTATGGTGGATGAAAGTTCTGTAATACACATGTACATAACTCATTAAAAATGTTTGTCAAATCCGTGAAGTATGTTGCGTGATCGGAAATTGGAATGTCACTGTGAGGGAAAATATGTAAATTACATTTCTATTGGGACGTCCTTCCTCCACGACAATTTTTTGTGAATCTGCATCATTTTCAAAACTGGCATTAGGAAAATCTTTTGAAATATGGGAAAGTGCTTCAAAGTGTCAATATGGCATTTATGGTGGATGAATGTTGGATAATCCTTTTGCTACCAACTCTGTAGTGAATATTTGTCGAGTCCATGATGCATGTAGCTATTTAGGAACACGGAAATTCACGATGACGTGTTCTATGTAAATTGCATGTCTATTGGATAGATCTCACACCAAGAGGTTATCTCTGTGAATACTGCATGATTTTTGAAACTGACATTAGGAGAAATCTAGTAAATAAGTAAAAACATTCTATGTACAAATATGCATTGTAAGGTGGATGAAAGTTCGGTAATACACATGTTCACAACTCATTAAAGAATGTTTGTCGAATCCATGATGCATGTAACGTGTTCAGAACACGGAATGTCAAGGTGAGTTAAACTAGTTAAATTACATATCTTTAGGGTAGAACTCGCTCCAAGAGCATTTTCCTGCCAAATCTGCCTCATTTTCAAACCTGGCATTAAAACTAAACTGTGAAATCTGAGAAAAGTCTTCAAAGTGTCAGTAAGCCATGTATGGTGGATGAAAGTGCTGTAATCCACTTGCTAACAACTCTGTAGTGAATATTTGTCGAATCTGAGATGCATGTAGCGTGTTTGGAACACGGAATTTCACGGTGAGCAAATCCATGTAAATTACATGTCTATAGTTTTGAACCTGCTCCAAGAGTTTTTTCCCTTGAAATCTGCCTCAGTTTCGAAACTGGCGTTTGGAAAGCTCTGTGAAATAAGAAAAAATGCTTCTAAGCATCAATATGCCTTGTATTGTGATGAAAGTCCTGTAATCCACATGCAAACAACACTGTAGTGTATTTTTATCGAATCATATCTGCATGTAGCGTGTTTGAAACACGGAAATTCACAGCGGGAGAATCCATGTAATTTACATATCTATTGGGTAGAACACGCTCCAACAGATTTTTCTTTAGGTAACAACCTGAGTTTTGAAACTGCTTTTAGGAAAAAGCTGCAAACTCAGAGTTAAAGTTTCTCGGTGTAAATATGCCTTGTATGGTGGATGAAAGTTCTGTAATACACATGTACACAACTTATAAAATATATTTCTCAAATCCGGGATTTATGTAGTGTGTTCGGAACACGGAATGTCACATTGAAGGAACTTTGTAAATTACATATCTATTGGTGAGAACCCTCTCCAGGAGCATTTTACTGTAAAATCTACCTCTGTTTGGAAACTGGTGTTATGAAAACGATGCAAAATCAGAGCAAATGCTTTAAGGTGACAATATGTATTCAATGGATTTTTAAAGATGTGTAATTCAGATTCTAACAACTAAGCAGTAAATATTTGTTGAATCCATGGTGCATGAACCTTTTTTGAACCACGGAATGTTACGGTGACGGTATCTATGAAAATGGGATGTCTATTGGATCGAACATGCAGCAAGAGGATTTTTCTGCGAAAACTGCCTGATTTTCATAACTGACGTTAAGAAAAATCGGCAAAAAATAAGTAAATATTTCTAGGGGTAAATATGCCTTGTATTGTGGTTGAAACATCGGTAATCCACATGCTCATGGTCATTAAATAATGTTTGTCGAAGATGTGATTTATGTAACGTTTTTGTAACATGGAATGTCTCGATGAGTGTAACTAATAAAATAACAATTCTACTGGATAGAACTCGCTTGAATTTAATTTTTCAGTGAAAATTTCATGATTTTTGAAACTGGATATTAGGAAAATCCTGCGAAATCAGAATAACTACATCTAGGTGTAAATATGCCTTATATGGTGGATGAAAGTTCGGTAATCCACATGCTCACACTCATTAATGAATGTCGAAATCGTGATGCATGTAACGTTTCCAGAATACGGAATGTCATATTGAAGGAAACAATGTAAATTACATGTCTATCGGGAAGAACTCGCTTGAAGAGAATTTTTCTGCGAAATGTGCCTCATTTTCAAAACTGCCATTAGGAGAACCATGTGAAATCGTAGAAAATGCTTCTAAGTGTCAATATGCCTTGAATGGTGAATGAATGTCCAGTAATCCACATGCAAACAACTCTGTAGTGTATTTTTGTCGAATTCTATCTGCAGGCAGCGCGCTCCAAACACGGAATTTCACAGCGGGAGAATCTATGTAATTTACATATGTATTTTGTAGAACACGCTGCAACAGATTTTTCCTTAGGAAACTGCCTGAGTTTTGAAACTGGTTTTAGGAAATAGCTGCAAACTCAGAATTAATGTTTCTAGGTGTAAATATGCCTTATATGGTGGATGAAAGTTCTGTAATACACATGTACACAACTAATTAAAAATGTTTCTCAAATCCGTGATATATGTAGTGTGTTCGGAACACGGAATGTCACGTTAAAGGAAACTATTTAAATTACATATCTATTAGTGAGAACCCGCTCCAGGAGCATTTTACTGTAAAATCTACCAATGTTTGTAAACTGGTGTTATGAAAACTCTGCAAAATCTGAGCAAATGCTTTAAGGTGACAATATGTCTTCAATGGTTTTTTAAAGATGTGTAATTCACATTCTAACAACTCAGCAGTGAATATTTGTTGAATCCATGGTGCATGTATCTTTTTCGGAACACGGAATGTTACGGTGACGGTATCTGTGAAAATGGGATGTCTATTGGATCGAACATGCAGCAAGAGTATTTTTCTGCGAAAACTGCCTGATTTTCGTAATTGATGTTAGGAAAAATCTGCGAAATCTAAGTAAATATTTCTAGGTGTTAATATGCCTTGTATTGTGGTTGAAATATTTGTAATCCACATGGTCACATTGTTTAAATAATGTTTGTCGAAGCCGTGATTAATGTAACGTTTTTGGAACACGGAATGTCTCGGTGAGTGAAACTCGGAAAATAACAATTCTACGGGATACAACTTGCTTGAATTGAAATTTTCTGCGAAAATTTCATGATTTTCCAAACTGGATGTTAGGAAAAACCTGCGAAATCAGAATAACTACATCTAGGTGTAGATATGCCTTGTATGGTGAATGAAATTTCGGTAAACCACATGCTCACACTCATTAGAGAATGTTTGATGAATTAGTGATCCATGTAAAGTGTACGGAATACAGAGTGTCATATTGAAGGAAACAATGTAAATTACATGTCTATTGGGTAGAACTCGCTTGAAGAGAATTTTTCTGCAAAATGTGCCTCATTTTCAAAACAGCCATTAGGAGGAACCTGTGAAATGTGAGAAAATGCTTCTAAGTGTCAATATGCCTTGAATGGCGAATGAAATCCCGGTAATCCACATGTTAATAACTGTTTAGTAATTATTTTTCAAACCGAGATTCCTGTAGAGATTTTGGAAAACGGTATTTCACCATAATGAAACAATATAAATTAAAGTTCTATTGGGTAGAACTAGCTAGAATAGAATTTTTCGGCGAAAATTGCATGATTGTCGAATCTGAAGTTTGGAGAAAACTTCAAAATGAGAGTAAATATTTCTACGTGTAAATATGCCTTTATGTTGGAAGAAAGTTCGGTAATCCACATTTTCACAACATATTAAAGAATCTTTTTCTAATACGTGATGCATATACTGTGTTTGGAACGTGGAATTTCACAGTGACTGAAACAATGTAAATTACTTCTCTATTCGGTAGAACTCGCTCCAAGAGAATTTTTCTGCAATAAATGCTTCATTTTTGAAACTGGCTTTTGGAAAACACTGCAAAATCTGAGAAAATACTTCTAAGTATCAATATTCAATCTATTGTGTTGAAAGTTCGGTAATCCACATGCTAACAAATTTGTAGTGAATATTTGTCGAATCCATTATGCGTGTAGCATGTTCGGAACACGGAATTTAATCGCCAGTGTGTTTATGTAAATTACAATTCTCTTGGTTAGAAATCACTCCAAGAGATTTTCCCAGAGAAATCTTCCTGATTTTTGAGACTGGCATTAGGAAAAAATTGCGAACTCAGATGAATAGATTCTCGGTGTAAATATGCCTTGTAGGGTGGATGAAAGTTCGGTAATCCGCATGCTAACAACTCTGTAGTGAATATATGTCGAATCCGAGATACATGAAACGTGTTCGGAACACAGAATATCACGGTGAGCGAATGTATGTAAAATACATGTCACTTGGGTTGAACTCGATCCAAGAGCTTTCTCTGCGAATTCTGCCTCATTTTCAAAACTGGCATTAGGAAAAACTTTCAAAATATGAGAAAATGCTTCAAAGTGTCTATATGGCTTTTTTGGTGGATGAAAGTCCGGTATTCCTTATGCTAACAACTCTGTAGTGAATATTTGTCGAAACCATGATGCATGTAACTTTTTCAGAACACGGAATATCACGATGACAGGTTCTATGTAAATTGCAAGTCTATTGGGTAGAACTCGCTCCAAGAGGATTTTTCTGCGAAAACTGCATGATTTAAAAACTGACATTAGGAGAAATCTACTAAATCAGAAAAAACTTTCTATGTATAAATATGCATTGTAAGGTCGATGAAAGTTCGGTAATACACATGTTCACAACTCTTTAAAGGATATTTGTCGAATCCGTGATTCATGTTATGTGTTCAGATCACAGAATGTCACGGTGAGTGAAAATAAGTAAATTACATATCTTTTGGATAGAACTCGCTCCAAGAGCATTTTCCTGCCAAATCTGACTCATTTTCAAACCTGGCATTAAAACTATCCTGTGAAATCTGAGAAAAGTCTTCAAAGTTTCAGTAAGCCATGTATGGTGGATGAAACTGCTGTAATCCACTTGCTAACAACTCTGTAGTGAATATTTGTCGAATCCGAGATGCATGTACCGTGTTCGGAACACGGAATTTCACGGTGAGCGAATCCATGTAAATTACATGTCTATTGTTTTGAACCCGCTCCAAGAGGCTTTTGCCGTGAAATCTGCCTCAGTTTCTAAACTGGCGTTTGGAAAGTTCTGTGAAATCAGAGAAAATGCTTCTAAGCATCAATATGCCTTGTATTGTGATGAAAGTCCTGTAATCCACATGCAAACAACTCTGCAGTGTATTTTTGTTGAATCCCATCTGCATGTAGCGTGTGCGAAACACGGAATTTCACAGCGGGAGAATCTATGTAATTTACATATCTATTGGGTAGAACACGCTCCAACAGTTTTTTCCTTAGGAAACTGCCTGATTTTCGAAAATGCTATTAGGAAAAACCTGCAAACCCAGAGTTAATGTTTCTAGGTATAAATATGCCTTGTATGGTGGATGAAAGTTCTGTAATACACATGTACATAACTCATTAAAAATGTTTCTCAAATCCGTGATGAATGTAGTGTGTTCGGAACACGGAATGTCACGTTGAAGGACACTATGTAAATTACATATCTATTGGTGAGGACCCGCTCCAGGAGCATTTAACTGTAAAATCTAAATCTGTTTGGAAACTGGTGTTATGAAAACAATGCAAAACCTGAGCAAAAGCTTTAAGGTGACAATATGTCTTCAATGGTTTATTAAAGATGTGTAATTCACATTCTAACAACTCAGGATTGAATATTTGTTGAATCCATGGTGCATGTACCTGTTTCGGAACACGGAATATTACGGTGACCGTATCTATGAAAATGGGATGTCTATTGGATCGAACATGCAGCAAGAGAATTGTTCTGCGAAAACTGCCTGATTTTCGTAACTGACGTTAGGAAAAATCTGCGAAATCTAAGTAAATATTTCTAGGTGTAAATATGCCTTGTATTGTGGTTGAAACATCGGTAATCCACATGCTCACGGTCATTAAATAATGTTTGTCGAAGCCGTGATTAATGTAACGTTTTCGGAACACGGAATGTCTCGGTGAGTGAAACGCGGAAAATTACAATTCTACTGGATAGAAATCGCTTGAATTGAATTTCTCTGCGAAAATTTCATGATTTTCAAAACTGGATGTTAGGAAAAACCTGCGAAATCAGAATAACTACAACTAGGTGTAAATATGCCTTGTATGGTGGATGAAATTTTGGTAACCCAGATGATCACACTAATTAGAGAATGTTTGTCGAATTCGTGATGCATGTAATGTGTACGGAATACAGAGTGTCATTTTGAAGGAAACAATGAAAATTACATGTCTATTGGTTAGAACTCGCTTGAAGAGAATTTTTCTGTGAAATGAACCTCATTTTGAAAACTGCCATTAGGAGAACCCTGTGAAATCTGAGAAAATGCTTCTAAGTGTCAATATGCCTTGAATGGTGAATGAAAGTCTGGTAATCCACATGTTAATAACAGTTTAGAAATTATTTATCAAACCGTGATTCATGTAGCGCTTTTGGAAAACGGAATTTCACCATAATGAAACAATGTAAATTAAAATTCTATTGGGTAGAACTAGCTAGAATAGAATTTTTCTGCGAAAATTGCATGATTATCGAATCTGAAGTTTGGAGAAAGCTTCAAAGTGAGAGTAAATATTTCTAGGTGTAAATATGCCTTTATTTTGGAAGAAAGTTCGGTAATCCACATGCTAACAAGTCTGTAGGGAATATTTGTCGAATCCGAGTTGCATGTAGCTTGTTCGGAACACGGAATGTCTCCGTGAGTTAAACTCCGAAAATAACAATTCTATTGGATAGAACTGGCTTGAATTAAATTTTTCAGCGAAAATTTCATGATTTTCGAAACTGGGTGTTAGGAAAAAACTGCGAAATCAGAATAACTACTTCTAGGTGTAAATATGCCTTATATGGTGGATGAAAGTTCGGTAATCCACATGCTGACACTCATTAGAGAATGTTTGTCGAATTAGTGATGCATGTATAGTGTACGGAATACAGAGTGTCATATTGAAGGAAACAATGTAAATTACATGTCTATTGGGTAGAACTCGCTTGAAGAGAATTTTTCTGCAAAATGTGCCTCATTTTCAAAACAGCCATTAGGAGGAACCTGTGAAATCTGAGAAAATGCTTCTAAGTGTCAATATGCCTTGAATGGCGAATGAAAGTCCGGTAATCCACATGTTAATAACAGTTTAGTAATTATTTTTCAAACTGAGATTCCTGTAGAGATTTTGGAAAACGGTATTTCACCATAATGAAACAATGTAAATTACAATTCTATTGGGTAGAACTAGCTAGAATAGAATTTTTCGGCGAAAATTGCATGATTTTCGAATCTGAAGTTTGGAGAAAACTTCAAAATGAGAGTAAATATTTCTACGTGTAAATATGCCTTTATGTTGGAAGAAAGTTCGGTAATCCACATTTTCACAACATATTAAAGAATCTTTTTCTAATACGTGATGCATATACCGTGTTTGGAACGTGGAATTTCACAGTGACTGAAACAATGTAAATTACTTCTCTATTCGGTAGAACTCGCTCCAAGAGGATTTTTCTGCAATAAATGCTTCATTTTTGAAACTGGCTTTTGGAAAACACTGCAAAATCTGAGAAAATACTTCTAAGTATCAATATTCAATCTACTGTGATGAAAGGTCGTTAATCCACATGCTAACAAATTTGTAGTGAATATTTGTCGAATCCATTATGAATGTAGCATGTTCGGAACACGGAAATTAATCGCCAGTGTGTTTATGTAAATTACATTTCTCTTGGTTAGAAATCACTCCAAGAGATTTTCCCAGAGAAATCTTCCTGATTTTTCAGACTGGCATTAGGAAAAAATTGCGAACTCAGATGAATAGTTTCTCGGTGTAAATATGCCTTGTAGGGTGGATGAAAGTTCTGTAATCCGCACGCTAACAACTCTGTAGTGAATATTTGTCGAATCCGAGATACATGAAACGTGTTCGGAACACAGAATATCACGGTGAGTGAATCTATGTAAAATACATATCTCTTGGGTAGAACTCACTCCAAGAGTTTTTTTCTGCGAAATCTGCCTCATTTTCGAAACTGGCATTTGGAAATTTCTTCAAAATTAGAGAAAATGCATCAAACTGTCAATATGCATTGTATTGTGATGGAAGTTCATAAAGCCAAATGCAAACAAACCTGATGTGAATAATTGTAGAAAACCTATGCATGTAGCGTGATCGTATGACGGAAATTTCCGGAGATGGAATCTATGTAAATTTCTTGTCTACTTAGTAGAACTCGCTCCAAAAATTTTTTGCGGAGAAAACGGCCTGATTTTCGAAACTGGCAATAGGAAAAGGCTGCAAATTCAGAGTTAATGTTTCTAGGTATAAATATGCCTTTTATGGTGGATGAAAGTTCTGTAATACACATGTACATAACTCATTAAAAATGTTTGTCAAATCCGTGAAGTATGTAGTGTGTTCAGAATTTGGAATGTCACTGTGAGGGAAACTATGTAAATTACATTTCTATTGGGAAGTACTTGCTCCACGAGAGTTTTTTGCGAATCAGTCTCATTTTCAAAACTGGCATTAGGAAAATCTTTTGAAATATGGGAAAGTGCTTCAAAGTGTCAATATGGCATTTATGGTGGATGAATGTTGGATAATCCTTTTGCTACCAACTCTGTAGTGAATATTTGTCGAATCCATGATGCATGTAGCTATTTAGGAACACGGAAATTCACGATGACGTGTTCTATGTAAATTGCATGTCTATTGGATAGATCTCACACCAAGAGGATATCTCTGTGAATACTGCATGATTTTTGAAACTGACATTAGGAGAAATCTAGTAAATTAGTAAAAACATTCTATGTACAAATATGCATTGTAAGGTGGATGAAAGTTCGGTAATACACATGTTCACAACTCATTAAAGAATGTTTGTCGAATCCGTGATGCATGTAATGTGTTCAGAACACGGAATGTCAAAGTGAGTTAAACTAGTTAAATTACATATCTTTAGGGTAGAACTCGCTCCAAGAGCATTTTCCTGCCAAATCTGCCTCATTTTCAAACCTGGCATTAAAACTAAACTTTGAAATCTGAGAAAAGTTTCAAAGTTTCAGTAAGCCATGTATGGTGGATGAAAGTGCTGTAATCCACTTGCTAACAACTATGTAGTGAATATTTGTCGAATCTGAGATGCATGTAGCGTGTTCGGAACACGGAATTTCACGGTGAGCAAATCCATGTAAATTACATGTCTATTGTTTTGAACCTGCTCCAAGAGTTTTTTCCCTTGAAATCTGCCTCAGTTTCGAAACTGGCGTTTGGAAAGCTCTGTGAAATCAGAAAAAATGCTTCTAAGCATCAATATACCTTGTATTGTGATGCAAGTCCTGTAATCCACATGCAAACAACAATGTAGGGTATTTTTATCGAATCATATCTGCATGTAGCGTGTTTGAAACACGGAAATTCACAGCGGGAAATCCATGTAATTTACATATCTATTGGGTAGAACACGCTCCAACAGATTTTTCCTTAGGTAACAACCTGAGTTTTGAAACTGCTTTTAGGAAAAAGCTGCAAACTCAGAGTTAATGTTTCTAGGTGTAAATATGCCTTGTATGGTGGATGAATGTTATGTAATACACATGTAACAACTTATAAAATATATTTCTCAAATCCGTGATTTATGTAGTGTGTTCGGAACACGGAATGTAACGTTGAAGGAAGTTTGTATATTACATATCTATTGGTGAGAACCCGCTCCAGGAGCATTTTACTGTAAAATCTACCTCTGTTTGGAAACTGGTGTTATGAAAACGATGCAAAATCTGAGCAAATGCTTTAAGGTGACAATATGTATTCAATGGATTTTTAAAGATGTGTAATTCAGATTCTAACAACTAAGCAGTAAATATTTGTTGAATCCATGATGCATGTACATTTTTCGGACCACGGAATGTTACGGACACGGTATCTATGAAAATGGGATGTCTATTGGATCGAACATGCAGCAAGAGAATTTTTCTGCGTAAACTGCCTGATTTTCATACCTGACGTAAAGAAAAATCGGTAAAAAAAAAGTAAATATTTCTAGGTGTAAATATGCCTTGTATTGTGGTTGAAACATCGGTAATACACATGCTCATGGTCATTAAATAATGTTTGTCGAAGATGTGATTTATGTAACGTTTATGTAACACGGAATGTCTCGATGAGGGTAACTAGGAAAATAACAATTCTACTGTATAGAACTCGCTTGAATTTAATATTTCTGCGAAAATTTCATGATTTTCGAAACTGGATATTAGGAAAATCCTGCGAAATCAGAATATCTACATCTAGGTGTAAATATGCCTTATATGGTGGATGAAAGTTCGGTAATCCACATGCTCACACTCATTAATGAATGTCGAAATCGTGATGCATGTAACGTTTCCAGAATACGGAATGTCATATTGAAGGAAACAATGTAAATTACATGTCTATCGGGAAGAACTCGCTTGAAGAGAATTTTTCTGCGAAATGTGCCTCATTTTCAAAACTGCCATTAGGAGAACCATGTGAAATCGTAGAAAATGCTTCTAAGTGTCAATATGCCTTGAATGGTGAATGAATGTCCAGTAATCCACATGCAAACAACTCTGTAGTGTATTTTTGTCGAATTCTATCTGCAGGCAGCGCGCTCCAAACACGGAATTTCACAGCGGGAGAATCTATGTAATTTACATATGTATTTTGTAGAACACGCTGCAACAGATTTTTCCTTAGGAAACTGCCTGAGTTTTGAAACTGGTTTTAGGAAATAGCTGCAAACTCAGAATTAATGTTTCTAGGTGTAAATATGCCTTATATGGTGGATGAAAGTTCTGTAATACACATGTACACAACTAATTAAAAATGTTTCTCAAATCCGTGATATATGTAGTGTGTTCGGAACACGGAATGTCACGTTAAAGGAAACTATTTAAATTACATATCTATTAGTGAGAACCCGCTCCAGGAGCATTTTACTGTAAAATCTACCAATGTTTGTAAACTGGTGTTATGAAAACTCTGCAAAATCTGAGCAAATGCTTTAAGGTGACAATATGTCTTCAATGGTTTTTTAAAGATGTGTAATTCACATTCTAACAACTCAGCAGTGAATATTTGTTGAATCCATGGTGCATGTATCTTTTTCGGAACACGGAATGTTACGGTGACGGTATCTGTGAAAATGGGATGTCTATTGGATCGAACATGCAGCAAGAGTATTTTTCTGCGAAAACTGCCTGATTTTCGTAATTGACGTTAGGAAAAATCTGCGAAATCTAAGTAAATATTTCTAGGTGTTAATATGCCTTGTATTGTGGTTGAAATATTTGTAATCCACATGGTCACATTGTTTAAATAATGTTTGTCGAAGCCGTGATTAATGTAACGTTTTTGGAACACGGAATGTCTCGGTGAGTGAAACTCGGAAAATAACAATTCTACGGGATACAACTTGCTTGAATTGAAATTTTCTGCGAAAATTTCATGATTTTCAAAACTGGATGTTAGGAAAAACCTGCGAAATCAGAATAACTACATCTAGGTGTAGATATGCCTTGTATGGTGAATGAAATTTCGGTAAACCACATGCTCACACTCATTAGAGAATGTTTGATGAATTAGTGATCCATGTAAAGTGTACGGAATACAGAGTGTCATATTGAAGGAAACAATGTAAATTACATGTCTATTGGGTAGAACTCGCTTGAAGAGAATTTTTCTGCAAAATGTGCCTCATTTTCAAAACAGCCATTAGGAGGAACCTGTGAAATCTGAGAAAATGCTTCTAAGTGTCAATATGCCTTGAATGGCGAATGAAATTCCGGTAATCCACATGTTAATAACAGTTTAGTAATTATTTTTCAAACCGAGATTCCTGTAGAGATTTTGGAAAACGGTATTTCACCATAATGAAACAATATAAATTAAAGTTCTATTGGGTAGAACTAGCTAGAATAGAATTTTTCGGCGAAAATTGCATGATTGTCGAATCTGAAGTTTGGAGAAAACTTCAAAATGAGAGTAAATATTTCTACGTGTAAATATGCCTTTATGTTGGAAGAAAGTTCGGTAATCCACATTTTCACAACATATTAAAGAATCTTTTTCTAATACGTGATGCATATACTGTGTTTGGAACGTGGAATTTCACAGTGACTGAAACAATGTAAATTACTTCTCTATTCGGTAGAACTCGCTCCAAGAGAATTTTTCTGCAATAAATGCTTCATTTTTGAAACTGGCTTTTGGAAAACACTGCAAAATCTAAGAAAATACTTCTAAGTATCAATATTCAATCTATTGTGATGAAAGTTCGGTAATCCACATGCTAACAAATTTGTAGTGAATATTTGTCGAATCCATTATGCATGTAGCATGTTCGGAACACGGAATTTAATCGCCAGTGTGTTTATGTAAATAACATTTCTCTTGGTTAGAAATCATTCCAAGAGATTTTCCCAGAGAAATCTTCCTGATTTTTGAGACTGGTATTAGGAAAAAATTGCGAACTCAGATGAATAGATTCTCGGTGTAAATATGCCTTGTAGGGTGGATGAAAGTTCGGTAATCCGCATGCTAACAACTCTGTAGAGAATATTTCTCGAATCCGAGATACATGAAGCGTGTTCGGAACACAGAACATCACGGTGAGCGAATGTATGTAAAATACATGTCACTTGGGTTGAACTCGTTCCAAGAGCTTTTTCTGCGAATTCTGCCTCATTTTCAAAACTGGCATTAGGAAAAAGTTTCAAAATATGAGAAAATGCTTCAAAGTGTCAATATGGCTTTTATGGTGGATGAAAGTTCGGTAATCCTTTATGCTAACAACTCTGTAGTGAATATTTGTCGAATCCGTGATGCATGTAGCTTTTCGGAACACGGAATATCACGATGACAGGTTCTATGTATATTGCATGTCAATTGGGTTGATCTCGCTCCAAGAGGATTTTTCTGCGAAAACTGCATGATTTAAAAACTGACATTAGGAGAAATCTACTAAATCAGAAAAAAATTTCTATGTATAAATATGCATTGTAAGGTCGATGAAAGTTCGGTAATACACATGTTCACAACTCTTTAAAGGATGTTTGTCGAATCCGTGATTCATGTTACATGTTCAGATCACAGAATGTCACGGTGAGTGAAACTGGGTAAATTACATATCTTTTGGTTAGAACTCGCTCCAAGAGCATTTTCCTGCCAAATCTGCCTCATTTTCAAACCTGGCATTAAAACTATCCTGTGAAATCTGAGAAAAGTCTTCAAAGTTTCAGTAAGCCATGTATTGTGGATGAAACTGCTGTAATCCACTTGCTAACAACTCTGTAGTGAATATTTTTCGAAACCGAGATGCATGTAGCGTGTTCGGAACACGGAATTTCACGGTGAGTGAATCCATGTAAATTACATGTCTATTGTTTTGAACCCGCTCCAAGAGGTTTTTCCAGTGAAATCTGCCTCAGTTTGGAAACTGGCGTTTGGAAAGCTCTGTGAAATCAGAGAAAATGCTTCTAAGCATCAATATGCCTTTTATTGTGATGAAAGTCCTGTAATCCACATGCAAACAACTCTGAAGTGTATTTTTGTTGAATCCCATCTGCATGTAGCGTGTGCGAAACACGGAATTTCACAGCGGGAGAATCTATTTAATTTACATATGTATTGGGTAGAACACGCTCCAACAGTTTTTTCCTTAGGAAACGGCCTGATTTTCGAAAATGCTATTAGGAAATATCTGCAAACGCAGAGTTAATATTTCTAGGTATAAATATGCCTTGTATGGTGGATGAAAGTTCTGTAATACACATGTACATAACTCATTAAAAATGTTTGTCAAATCCGTGAAGTATGTTGTGTGTTCGGAAATTGGAATGTCACTGTGAGGGAAAATATGTAAATTACATTTCTATTGGGACGTCCTTCCTCCACGACAATTTTTTGTGAATCTGCATCATTTTCAAAACTGGCATTAGGAAAATTTTTTGAAATATGGGAAAGTGCTTCAAAGTGTCAATATGGCATTTATGGTGGATGAATGTTGGATAATCCTTTTGCTACCAACTCTGTAGTGAATATTTGTCGAATCCATGATGCATGTAGCTATTTAGGAACACGGAAATTCACGATGACGTGTTCTATGTAAATTGCATGTCTATTGGATAGATCTCACACCAAGAGGATATCTCTGTGAATACTGCATGATTTTTGAAACTGACATTAGGAGAAATCTAGTAAATAAGTAAAAACATTCTATGTACAAATATGCATTGTAAGGTGGATGAAAGTTCGGTAATACACATGTTCACAACTCATTAAAGAATGTTTGTCGAATCCATGATGCATGTAACGTGTTCAGAACACGGAATGTCAAGGTGAGTTAAACTAGTTAAATTACATATCTTTAGGGTAGAACTCGCTCCAAGAGCATTTTCCTGCCAAATCTGCCTCATTTTCAAACCTGGCATTAAAACTAAACTGTGAAATCTGAGAAAAGTCTTCAAAGTGTCAGTAAGCCATGTATGGTGGATGAAAGTGCTGTAATCCACTTGCTAACAACTCTGTAGTGAATATTTGTCGAATCTGAGATGCATGTAGCGTGTTTGGAACACGGAATTTCACGGTGAGCAAATCCATGTAAATTACATGTCTATTGTTTTGAACCTGCTCCAAGAGTTTTTTCCCGTGAAATCTGCCTCAGTTTCGAAACTGGCGTTTGAAAAGCTCTGTGAAATAAGAAACAATGCTTCTAAGCATCAATATGCCTTGTATTGTGATGAAAGTCCTGTAATCCACATGCAAACAACACTGTAGTGTATTTTTATCGAATCATATCTGCATGTAGCGTGTTTGAAACACGGAAATTCACAGCGGGAGAATCCATGTAATTTACATATCTATTGGGTAGAACACGCTCCAACAGATTTTTCCTTAGGTAACAACCTGAGTTTTGAAACTGCTTTAAGGAAAAAGCTGCAAACTCAGAGTTAAAGTTTCTAGGTGTAAATATGCCTTGTATGGTGGATGAAAGTTCTGTAATACACATGTACACAACTTATAAAATATATTTCTCAAATCTGGGATTTATGTAGTGTGTTCGGAACACGGAATGTCACGTTGAAGGAACTTTGTAAATTACATATCTATTGGTGAGAACCCTCTCCAGGAGCATTTTACTGTAAAATCTACCTCTGTTTGGAAACTGGTGTTATGAAAACGATGCAAAATCTGAGCAAATGCTTTAAGGTGACAATATGTATTCAATGGATTTTTAAAGATGTGTAATTCAGATTCTAACAGCTAAGCAGTAAATATTTGTTGAATCCATGGTGCATGAACCTTTTTCGGACCACGGAATGTTACGGTGACGGTATCTATGAAAATGGGATGTCTATTGGATCGAACATGCAGCAAGAGAATTTTTCTGCGAAAACTGCCTGATTTTCATAACTGACGTTAAGAAAAATCGGCAAAAAATAAGTAAATATTTCTAGGTGTAAATATGCCTTGTATTGTGGTTGAAACATCTGTAATCCACATGCTCATGGTCATTAAATAATGTTTGTCGAAGATGTGATTTATGTAACGTTTTTGTAACATGGAATGTCTCGATGAGTGTAACTAGGAAAATAACAATTCTACCGGATAGAACTCGCTTGAATTTAATTTTTCAGTGAAAATTTCATGATTTTCGAAACTGGATATTAGGAAAATCCTGCGAAATCAGAATAACTATATCTAGGTGTAAATATGCCTTATATGGTGGATGAAAGTTCGGTAATCCACATGCTCACACTCATTAATGAATGTCGAAATCGTGATGCATGTAACGTTTCCAGAATACGGAATGTCATATTGAAGGAAACAATGTAAATTACATGTCAATCGGGTAGAACTCGATGAAGAGAATTTTTCTGCGAAATGTGCCTCATTTTCAAAACTGCCATTAGGAGAACCATGTGAAATCGTAGAAAATGCTTCTAAGTGTCAATATGCCTTGAATGGTGAATGAAAGTCCAGTAATCCACATGCAAACAACTCTGTAGTGTATTTTTGTCGAATTCTATCTGCAGGCAGCGCGCTCCAAACACGGAATTTCACAGCGGGAGAATCTATGTAATTTACATATGTATTTTGTAGAACACGCTGCAACAGATTTTTCCTTAGGAAACTGCCTGAGTTTTGAAACTGGTTTTAGGAAATAGCTGCAAACTCAGAATTAATGTTTCTAGGTGTAAATATGCCTTATATGGTGGATGAAAGTTCTGTAATACACATGTACACAACTAATTAAAAATGTTTCCCAAATCCGTGATATATGTAGTGTGTTCAGAACACGGAATGTCACGTTAAAGGAAACTATTGAAATTACATATCTATTAGTGAGAACCCGCTCCAGGAGCATTTTACTGTAAAATCTACCAATGTTTGTAAACTGGTGTTATGAAAACTCTGCAAAATCTGAGCAAATGCTTTAAGGTGACAATATGTCTTCAATGGTTTTTTAAAGATGTGTAATTCACATTCTAACAACTCAGCAGTGAATATTTGTTGAATCCATGGTGCATGTATCTTTTTCGGAACACGGAATGTTACGGTGAAGGTATCTGTGAAAATGGGATGTCTATTGGATCGAACATGCAGCAAGAGTATTTTTCTGCGAAAACTGCCTGATTTTCGTAATTGACGTTAGGAAAAATCTGCGAAATCTAAGTAAATATTTCTAGGTGTTAATATGCCTTGTATTGTGGTTGAAATATTTGTAATCCACATGGTCACATTGTTTAAATAATGTTTGTCGAAGCCGTGATTAATGTAACGTTTTTGGAACACGGAATGTCTCGGTGAGTGAAACTCGGAAAATAACAATTCTACGGGATACAACTTGCTTGAATTGAAATTTTCTGCGAAAATTTCATGATTTTCAAAACTGGATGTTAGGAAAAACCTGCGAAATCAGAATAACTACATCTAGGTGTAAATATGCCTTGTATGGTGAATGAAATTTCGGTAAACCACATGCTCACACTCATTAGAGAATGTTTGACGAATTAGTGATCCATGTAAAGTGTACGGAATACAGAGTTTCATATTGAAGGAAACAATGTAAATTACATGTCTATTGGGTAGAACTCGCTTGAAGAGAATTTTTCTGCAAAATGTGCCTCATTTTCAAAACAGCCATTAGGAGGAACCTGTGAAATCTGAGAAAATGCTTCTAAGTGTCAATATGCCTTGAATGGCGAATGAAATTCCGGTAATCCACATGTTAATAACAGTTTAGTAATTATTTTTCAAACCGAGATTCCTGTAGAGATTTTGGAAAACAGTATTTCACCATAATGAAACAATGTAAATTACAATTCTATTGGGTAGAACTAGCTAGAATAGAATTTTTCGGCGAAAATTGCATGATTGTCGAATCTGAAGTTTGGAGAAAACTTCAAAATGAGAGTAAATATTTCTACGTGTAAATATGCCTTTATGTTGGAAGAAAGTTCGGTAATCCACATTTTCACAACATATTAAAGAATCTTTTTCTAATAAGTGATGCATATACAGTGTTTGGAACGTGGAATTTCACAGTGACTGAAACAATGTAAATTACTTCTCTATTCGGTAGAACTCGCTCCAAGAGAATTTTTCTGCAATAAATGCTTCATTTTTGAAACTGGCTTTTGGAAAACACTGCAAAATCTGAGAAAATACTTCTAAGTATCAATATTCAATCTATTGTGATGAAAGTTCGTTAATCCACATGCTAACAAATTTGTAGTGAATATTCGTCGAATCCATTATGCATGTAGCATGTTCGGAACACGGAATTTAATCGCCAGTGTGTTTATGTAAATTACATTTCTCTTGGTTAGAAATCACTCCAAGAGATTTTCCCAGAGAAATCTTCCTGATTTTTGAGACTGGCATTAGGAAAAAATTGCGAACTCAGTTGAATAGATTCTCGGTGTAAATATGCCTTGTAGGGTGGATGAAAGTTCGGTAATCCGCATGCTAACAACTGTGTAGTGAATATTTGTCGAATCCGAGATACATGAAGCGTGTTCGGAACACAGAATATCACGGTGAGCGAATGTATGTAAAATACATGTCACTTGGGTTTAACTCGCTCCAAGAGCTTTTTCTGCGAATTCTGCCTCATTTTCAAAACTGGCATTAGGAAAAACTTTCAAAATATGAGAAAATGCTTCAAAGTGTCAATATGGCTTTTATGGTGGATGAAAGTCCGGTATACCTTATGCTAACAACTCTGTAGTGAATATTTGTCGAAACCGTGATGCATGTAGCTTTTTCAGAACACGGAATAACACGATGACAGGTTCTATGTAAATTGCAAGTCTATTGGGTAGAACTCGCTCCAAGAGGATTTTTCTGCGAAAACTGCATGATTTAAAAACTGACATTAGGAGAAATCTACTAAATCAGAAAAAAATTCCTATGTATAAAAATGCATTTTAAGGTCGATGAAAGTTCGGTAATACACATGTTCACAACTCTTTAAAGGATGTTTGTCGAATCTGTGATTCATGTTACGTATTCACATCACAGTATGTCACGGTGAGTGAAACTAAGTAAATTACATATCTTTTGGTTAGAACTCACTCCAAGAGCATTTTCCTGCCAAATCTGCCTCATTTTCAAACCTGGCATTAAAACTATACTGTGAAATCTGAGAAAAGTCTTCAAAGTTTTAGTAAGCCATGTATGGTGGATGAAACTGCTGTAATCCACTTGCTAACAACTCTGTAGTGAATATTTGTCGAATCCGAGATGCATGTAGCGTGTTCGAAACACGGAATTTCACGGTGAGTGAATCCATGTAAATTACATGTCTATTGTTTTGAACCCGCTCCAAGAGGTTTTTGCCGTGAAATCTGCCTCAGTTTGGAAACTGGCGTTTGGAAAGCTCTGTGAAATCAGAGAAAATGCTTCTAAGCATCAATATACCTTGTATTGTGATGAAAGTCCTGTAATCCACATGCAAACAACTCTGAAGTGTATTTTTGTTGAATCCCATCTGCATGTAGCGTGTGCGAAACACGGAATTTCACAGCGGGAGAATCTATTTCATTTACATATCTATTGGGTATAACACGCTCCAACAGTTTTTTCCTAAGGAAACTGCCTGATTTTCGAAAATGCTATTAGTAAAAACCTGCAAAACAAGAGTTAATGTTTCTAGGTATAAATATGCCTTGTATGTTGGATGAAAGTTCTGTAATACACATGTACATAACTCATTAAAAATGTTTCTCAAATCCGTGATGTATGTAGTGTGTTCGGAACAAGGAATGTCACGTTGAAGGACACTATGTAAATTACATATCTATTGGTGAGAACCCGCTCCAGGAGCATTTAACTGTAAAATCTTCCTCTGTTTGGAAACTGGTGTTATGAAAACAATGCAAAACGTGGGCAAAAGCTTTAAGGTGACAATATGTCTTCAATGGTTTATTAAAATGAGTAATTCACATTCTAACAACTCAGGAGTGAATATTTGTTGAATCCATGGTGCATGTACCTTTTTCGGAACACGGAATGTTACGGTGACGGTATCTATGAAAATGGGATGTCTATTGGATCGAACATGCAGCAAGAGAATTTTTCTGCGAAAACTGCCTGATTTTCGTAACTGACATTAGGAAAAATCTCCGAAATATAAGTAAATATTTATAGGTGTAAATATGCCTTGTATTGTGGTTGAAACATCGGTAATCCACATGCTCACGGTCATTAAATAATGTTTGTCGAAGCCGTGATTAATGTAACGTTTTCGGAACACGGAATATCTCGGTGAGTGAAACTCGGTAAATTACAATTCTACTGGATAGAACTCGCTTGAATTGAATTTTTCTGTGAAAATTTCATTATTTTCAAAACTGGATGTTAGGAAAAACCTGCGAAATCAGAATAACTACAACTAGGTGTAAATATGCCTTGTATGGTGGATGAAATTTTGGTAATCCACATGCTCACACTAATTAGAGAATGTTTGTCGAATTCGTGATGCATGTAATGTGTATGGAATACAGAGTGTCATATTGAAGGAAACAATGAAATTTACATGTCTATTGGTTAGAACTTGCTTGAAGAGTATTGTTCTGTGAAATGTGCCTCATTTTCAAAACTGCCATTAGGTGAACACTGTGAATTCTGAGAAAAAGCTTCTAAGTGTCAATATGCCTTGAATGGTGAATGAAAGTCCGGTAATCCACATGTTAATAACAGTGTAGTAATTATTTTTCAAACCGTGATTCATGTAGGGCTTTTGGAAAATGGAATTTCACCGTAATGAAACAATGTAAATTAAATTTCTTTTGGGTAGAACTAGCTAGAATAGAATTTTTCTGTGAAAATTGCATGATTATCGAATCTGAAGTTTGGAGAAAGCTTCAAAATGAGAGTAAATATTTCTAGGTGTAAATATGCCTTTATGTTGGAAGAAAGTTCGGTAATCCACATGCTAACAAGTCTGTAGTGAATATTTGTCGAATCCGGGATACATGTAGCGTGTTCGGAACACAGAATTTCACGGTGAGCGAATCCATGTAAATTACATGTCTATTGTTTTGAACCCGCTCCAAGAGGTTTTTGCCGTGAAATCTGCCTCAGTTTGGAACCTGGCGTTTGGAGAGCTCTGTGAAATCAGAGAAAATGCTTCTAAGCATCAATATGCCTTTTATTGTGATGAAAGTCCTGTAATCCACATGCAAACAACTCTGTAGTGTATTTTTGTCGAATCCCATCTGCATGTAGCGTGTGCGAAACATGGAATTTCACAGCGGAGAATCTATTTAATTTACATATCTATTGGGTAGAACATGCTCCAGCAGTTTTTTCCTTAGGAAACTGCCTGATTTTCGAAAATGCTATTAGGAAAAATCTGCAAACCCAGAGTTAATATTTCTAGGTATAAATATGCCTTGTATGGTGGATGAAAGTTCTGTAATACACATGTACATAACTCATTAAAAATGTTTGTCAAATCCCTGAAGTATGTAGCGTGTTCGGAAATTGGAATGTCACTGTGAGGGAAACTATGTAAATTAAATTTCTATTGGGACGTCCTTCCTCCACGACAATTTTTTGTGAATCTGCATCATTTTCAAAACTGGCATTAGGAAAATCTTTTGAAATATGGGAAAGTGCTTCAAAGTGTCAATATGGCATTTATGGTGGATGAATGTTGCATAATCCTTTTGCTACCAACTCTGTAGTGAATATTTGTCGAATCCATGATGCATGTAGCTATTTAGGAACACGGAATTTCACGATGACGTGTTCTATGTAAATTGCATGTCTATTGGATAGATCTCACACCAAGAGGATATCTCTGTGAATACTGCATGATTTTTGAAACTGACATTAGGAGAAATCTAGTAAATTAGTAAAAACATTCTATGTACAAATATGCCTTGTAAGGTGGATGAAAGTTCGGTAATACACATGTTCACAACTCATTAAAGGATGTTTGTCGAATCCGTGATGCATGTAACGTGTTCAGAACACGGAATGTCAAGGTGAGTTAAACTAGTTAAATTACATATCTTTAGGGTAGAACTCGCTCCAAGAGCATTTTCCTGCCAAATCTGCCTCATTTTCAAACCTGGTATTAAAACTAAACTGTGAAATCTGAGAAAAGTCTTCAAAGTGTCAGTAAGCCATGTATGGTGGATGAAAGTGCTGTAATCCACTTGCTAACAACTCTGTAGTGAATATTTGTCGAATCTGAGATGCATGTAGTGTGTTCGGAACACGGAATTTCACGGTGATCAAATCCATGTAAATTACATGTCTATTGTTTTGAACCTGCTCCAAGTGTTTTTTCCCGTGAAATCTGCCTCAGTTTCGAAACTGGCGTTTGGAAAGCTCTGTGAAATAAGAAAAAATGCTTCTAAGCATCAATATGCCTTGTATTGTGATGAAAGTCCTGTAATCCTCATGCAAACAACTCTGTAGTGTTTTTTTATCGAATCATATCTGCATGTAGCATGTTTGAATCACGGAAATTCACAGCGGGAGAATCCATGTAATTTACATATCTATTGGGTAGAACACGCTCCAACAGATTTTTCCTTAGGTAACAACCTGAGTTTTGAAACTGCTTTTAGGAAAAAGCTGCAAACTCAGAGTTAATGTTTCTAGGTGTAAATATGCCTTGTATGGTGGATGAAAGTTCTGTAATACACATGTACACAACTTAAAAAATATATTTCTCAAATCCGTGATTTATGTAGTGTGTTCGGAACACGGAATGTCACGTTGAAGGAACTTTGTAAATTACATATCTATTGGTGAGAACCCGCTCCAGGAGCATTTTACTGTAAAATCTACCTCTGTTTGGAAACTGGTGTTATGAAAACGATGCAAAATCTGAGCAAATGCTTTAAGGTGACAATATGTATTCAATGGATTTTTAAAGATGTGTAATTCAGATTCTAACAACTAAGCAGTAAATATTTGTTGAATCCATGGTGCATGAACCTTTTTCGGACCACGGAATGTTACGGTGACGGTATCTATGAAAATGGGATGTCTATTGGATCGAACATGCAGCAAGAGAATTTTTCTGCGAAAACTGCCTGATTTTCATAACTGACGTTAAGAAAAATCGGCAAAAAATAAGTAAATATTTCTAGGTGTAAATATGCCTTGTATTGTGGTTGAAACATCGGTAATCCACATGCTCATGGTCATTAAATAATGTTTGTCGAAGATGTGATTTATGTAACGTTTCTGTAACATGGAATGTCTCGATGAGTGTAACTAGGAAAATAACAATTCTACTGGATAGAACTCGCTTGAATTTAATTTTTCAGTGAAAATTTCATGATTTTCGAAACTGGATATTAGGAAAATCCTGCGAAATCAGAATAACTACATCTAGGTGTAAATATGCCTTATATGGTGGATGAAAGTTCGGTAATCCACATGCTCACACTCATTAATGAATGTCGAAATCGTGATGCATGTAACGTTTCCAGAATACGGAATGTCATATTGAAGGAAACAATGTAAATTACATGTCTATCGGGTAGAACTCGCTTGAAGAGAATTTTTCTGCGAAATGTGCCTCATTTTCAAAACTGCCATTAGGAGAACCATGTGAAATCGTAGAAAATGCTTCTAAGTGTCAATATGCCTTGAATGGTGAATGAAAGTCCAGTAATCCACATGCAAACAACACTGTAGTGTATTTTTGTCGAATTCTATCTGCAGGCAGTGCGCTCCAAACACGGAATTTCACAGCGGGAGAATCTATGTAATTTACATATGTATTTTGTAGAACACGCTGCAACAGATTTTTCCTTAGGAAACTGCCTGAGTTTTGAAACTGGTTTTAGGAAATAGCTGCAAACTCAGAATTAATGTTTCTAGGTGTAAATATGCCTTATATGGTGGATGAAAGTTCTGTAATACACATGTACACAACTAATTAAAAATGTTTCCCAAATCCGTGATATATGTAGTGTGTTCGGAACACGGAATGTCACGTTAAAGGAAACTATTTAAATTACATATCTATTAGTGAGAACCCGCTCCAGGAGCATTTTACTGTAAAATCTACCAATGTTTGTAAACTGGTGTTATGAAAACTCTGCAAAATCTGAGCAAATGCTTTAAGGTGACAATATGTCTTCAATGGTTTTTTAAAGATGTGTAATTCACATTCTAACAACTCAGCAGTGAATATTTGTTGAATCCATGGTGCATGTATCTTTTTCGGAACACGGAATGTTACGGTGACGGTATCTGTGAAAATGGGATGTCTATTGGATTGAAGATGCAGCAAGAGTATTTTTCTGCGAAAACTGCCTGATTTTCGTAATTGACGTTAGGAAAAATCTGCGAAATCTAAGTAAATATTTCTAGGTGTTAATATGTCTTGTATTGTGGTTGAAATATTGGTAATCCACATGGTCACATTGTTTAAATAATGTTTGCCGAAGCCGTGATTAATGTAACGTTTTTGGAACACGGAATGTCTCGGTGAGTGAAACTCGGAAAATAACAATTCTACGGGTTACAACTTGCTTGAATTGAAATTTTCTGCGAAAATTTCATGATTTTCAAAACTGGATGTTAGGAAAAACCTGCGAAATCAGAATAACTACATCTAGGTTTAAATATGCCTTGTATGGTGAATGAAATTTTGGTAAACCACATGCTCACACTCATTAGAGAATGTTTGACGAATTAGTGATGCATGTAAAATGTACGGAATACAGAGTGTCATATTGAAGGAAACAATGTAAATTACATGTCTATTGGGTAGAACTCGCTTGAAGAGAATTTTTCTGCAAAATGTGCCTCATTTTCAAAACAGCCATTAGGAGGAACCTGTGAAATCTGAGAAAATGCTTCTAAGTGTCAATATGCCTTGAATGGCGAATGAAAGTCCAGTAATCCACATGTTAATAACAGTTTATTAATTATTTTTCAAACCGAGATTCCTGTAGAGATTTTGGAAAACAGTATTTCACCATAATGAAACAATGTAAATTACAATTCCTTTGGGTAGAACTAGCTAGAATAGAATTTTTCGGTGAAAATTGCATGATTGTCGAATCTGAAGTTTGGAGAAAACTTCAAAATGAGAGTAAATATTTCTACGTGTAAATATGCCTTTATGTTGGAAGAAAGTTCGGTAATCCACATTTTCACAACATATTAAAGAATCTTTTTCTAATACGTGATGCATATACCGTGTTTGGAACGTGGAATTTCACAGTGACTGAAACAATGTAAATTACTTCTCTATTCGGTAGAACTCGCTCCAAGAGAATTTTTCTGCAATAAATGCTTCATTTTTGAAACTGGCTTTTGGAAAACACTGCAAAATCTGAGAAAATACTTCTAAGTATCAATATTCAATCTATTGTGATGAAAGTTCGGTAATCCACATGCTAACAAATTTGTAGTGAATATTTGTCGAATCCATTATGCATGTAGCATGTTCGGAACACGGAATTTAATCGCCAGTGTGTTTATGTAAATTACATTTCTCTTGGTTAGAAATCACTCCAAGAGATTTTCCCAGAGAAATCTTCCTGATTTTTGAGACTGGCATTAGGAAAACATTGCGAACTCAGATGAATAGATTCTCGGTGTAAATATGCCTTGTAGGGTGGATGAAAGTTCGGTAATCCGCATGCTAACAACTCTGTAGTGAATATTTGTCGAATCCGAGATACATGAAGCGTGTTCGGAACACAGAATATCACGGTGAGCGAATGTATGTAAAATACATGTCACTTGGGTTGAACTCGCTCCAAGAGCTTTTTCTGCGAATTCTGCCTCATTTTCAAAACTGGCATTAGGAAAAACTTTCAAAATATGAGAAAATGCTTCAAAGTGTCAATATGGCTTTTATGGTGGATGAAAGTCCGGTATTCCTTATGCTAACAAATCTGTAGTGAATATTTGTCAAAACCGTGATGCATGTAGCTTTTTCAGAACACGGAATATCACGATGACAGGTTCTATGTAATTTGCAAGTCTATTGGGTAGACTCGCTCCAAGAGGATTTTTCTGCGAAAACTGCATGATTTAAAAACTGACATTAGGAGAATTCTACTAAATCAGAAAAAAATTTCTATGTATAAATATGCATTGTAAGGTCGATGAAAGTTCGGTAATACACATGTTCACAACTCTTTAAAGGATGTTTGTCGAATCCGTGATTCATGTTACGTGTTCAGATCACGGAATGTCACGGTGAGTGAAACTAAGTTAATTAAATATCTTTTGGTTAGAACTCGCTCCAAGAGCATTTTCCTGCCAAATCTGCCTCATTTTCAAACCTGGCATTAAAACTATCCTGTGAAATCTGAGAAAAGTCTTCAAAGTTTCAGTAAGCCATGTATGGTGGATGAAACTGCTTTAATCCACTTGCTAACAACTCTGTAGTGAATATTTGTCGAATCCGAGATGCATGTAGCGTGTTCGGAACACAGAATTTCACGGTGAGCGAATCCATGTAAATTACATGTCTATTGTTTTGAACCCGCTCCAAGAGGTTTTTGCCGTGAAATCTGCCTCAGTTTGGAAACTGGCGTTTGGAAAGCTCTGTGAAATCAGAGAAAATGCTTCTAAGCATCAATATGCCTTCTATTGTGATGAAAGTCTTGTAATCCACATGCAAACAACTCTGAAGTGTATTTTTGTTGAAACCCATCTGCATGAAGCGTGTGCGAAACACGGAATTTCACAGCGGGAGAATCTATTTAATTTACATATCTATTGGGTAGAACACGCTCCAACAGACTTTCCTTAGGAAACTGCCTGATTTTCGAAAATGCTATTAGTAAAAACCTGCAAACCCAGAGTTAATGTTTCTAGGTATAAATATGCCTTGTATGGTGGATGAAATTTCTGTAATACACATGTACATAACTCATTAAAAATGTTTCTCAAATCAGTGATGTATGTAGTGTGTTCGGAACACGTAATGTCACGTTGAAGGACAGTATGTAAATTACATATCTATTGGTGAGAACCCGCTCCAGGAGCATTTAACTGTAAAATCTACCTCTGTTTGGAAACTGGTGTTATGAAAACACTGCAAAACCTGAGCAAAAGCTTTAAGGTGGCAATATGTCTTCAATGGATTTTTAAAGATGTGTAATTCACATTCTAACAACTCAGGAGTGAATATTTGTTGAATCCATGGTGCATGTACCTTTTTCGGAACACGGAATGTTACGGTGATGGTATCTATGAAAATGGGATGTCTATTGGATCGAACATGCAGCAAGAGAATTTTTCTGCGAAAACTGCCTGATTTTCGTAACTGACATTAGGAAAAATCTCCGAAATATAAGTAAATATTTATAGGTGTAAATATGCCTTGTATTGTGGTTGAAACATCGGTAATCCACATGCTCACGGTCATTAAATAATGTTTGTCGAAGCCGTGATTAATGTAACGTTTTCGGAACACGGAATATCTCGGTGAGTGAAACTCGGTAAATTACAATTCTACTGGATAGAACTCGCTTGAATTGAATTTTTCTGTGAAAATTTCATTATTTTCAAAACTGGATGTTAGGAAAAACCTGCGAAATCAGAATAACTACAACTAGGTGTAAATATGCCTTGTATGGTGGATGAAATTTTGGTAATCCACATGCTCACACTAATTAGAGAATGTTTGTCGAATTCGTGATGCATGTAATGTGTATGGAATACAGAGTGTCATATTGAAGGAAACAATGAAATTTACATGTCTATTGGTTAGAACTTGCTTGAATAGTTTTGTTCTGTGAAATGTGCCTCATTTTCAAAACTGCCATTAGGTGAACACTGTGAATTCTGAGAAAAAGCTTCTAAGTGTCAATATGCCTTGAATGGTGAATGAAAGTCCGGTAATCCACATGTTAATAACAGTGTAGTAATTATTTTTCAAACCGTGATTCATGTAGGGCTTTTGGAAAATGGAATTTCACCGTAATGAAACAATGTAAATTAAATTTCTTTTGGGTAGAACTAGCTAGAATAGAATTTTTCTGTGAAAATTGCATGATTATCGAATCTGAAGTTTGGAGAAAGCTTCAAAATGAGAGTAAATATTTCTAGGTGTAAATATGCCTTTATGTTGGAAGAAAGTTCGGTAATCCACATGCTAACAAGTCTGTAGTGAATATTTGTCGAATCCGGGATACATGTAGCGTGTTCGGAACACAGAATTTCACGGTGAGCGAATCCATGTAAATTACATGTCTATTGTTTTGAACCCGCTCCAAGAGGTTTTTGCCGTGAAATCTGCCTCAGTTTGGAACCTGGCGTTTGGAGAGCTCTGTGAAATCAGAGAAAATGCTTCTAAGCATCAATATGCCTTTTATTGTGATGAAAGTCCTGTAATCCACATGCAAACAACTCTGAAGTGTATTTTTGTTGAATCCCATCTGCATGTAGCGTGTGCGAAACACGGAATTTCACAGCGGGAGAATCTATTTCATTTACATATCTATTGGGTATAACACGCTCCAACAGTTTTTTCCTAAGGAAACTGCCTGATTTTCGAAAATGCTATTAGTAAAAACCTGCAAAACAAGAGTTAATGTTTCTAGGTATAAATATGCCTTGTATGTTGGATGAAAGTTCTGTAATACACATGTACATAACTCATTAAAAATGTTTCTCAAATCCGTGATGTATGTAGTGTGTTCGGAACAAGGAATGTCACGTTGAAGGACACTATGTAAATTACATATCTATTGGTGAGAACCCGCTCCAGGAGCATTTAACTGTAAAATCTTCCTCTGTTTGGAAACTGGTGTTATGAAAACAATGCAAAACGTGGGCAAAAGCTTTAAGGTGACAATATGTCTTCAATGGTTTATTAAAATGAGTAATTCACATTCTAACAACTCAGGAGTGAATATTTGTTGAATCCATGGTGCATGTACCTTTTTCGGAACACGGAATGTTACGGTGACGGTATCTATGAAAATGGGATGTCTATTGGATCGAACATGCAGCAAGAGAATTTTTCTGCGAAAACTGCCTGATTTTCGTAACTGACATTAGGAAAAATCTCCGAAATATAAGTAAATATTTATAGGTGTAAATATGCCTTGTATTGTGGTTGAAACATCGGTAATCCACATGCTCACGGTCATTAAATAATGTTTGTCGAAGCCGTGATTAATGTAACGTTTTCGGAACACGGAATATCTCGGTGAGTGAAACTCGGTAAATTACAATTCTACTGGATAGAACTCGCTTGAATTGAATTTTTCTGTGAAAATTTCATTATTTTCAAAACTGGATGTTAGGAAAAACCTGCGAAATCAGAATAACTACAACTAGGTGTAAATATGCCTTGTATGGTGGATGAAATTTTGGTAATCCACATGCTCACACTAATTAGAGAATGTTTGTCGAATTCGTGATGCATGTAATGTGTATGGAATACAGAGTGTCATATTGAAGGAAACAATGAAATTTACATGTCTATTGGTTAGAACTTGCTTGAAGAGTATTGTTCTGTGAAATGTGCCTCATTTTCAAAACTGCCATTAGGTGAACACTGTGAATTCTGAGAAAAAGCTTCTAAGTGTCAATATGCCTTGAATGGTGAATGAAAGTCCGGTAATCCACATGTTAATAACAGTGTAGTAATTATTTTTCAAACCGTGATTCATGTAGGGCTTTTGGAAAATGGAATTTCACCGTAATGAAACAATGTAAATTAAATTTCTTTTGGGTAGAACTAGCTAGAATAGAATTTTTCTGTGAAAATTGCATGATTATCGAATCTGAAGTTTGGAGAAAGCTTCAAAATGAGAGTAAATATTTCTAGGTGTAAATATGCCTTTATGTTGGAAGAAAGTTCGGTAATCCACATGCTAACAAGTCTGTAGTGAATATTTGTCGAATCCGGGATACATGTAGCGTGTTCGGAACACAGAATTTCACGGTGAGCGAATCCATGTAAATTACATGTCTATTGTTTTGAACCCGCTCCAAGAGGTTTTTGCCGTGAAATCTGCCTCAGTTTGGAACCTGGCGTTTGGAGAGCTCTGTGAAATCAGAGAAAATGCTTCTAAGCATCAATATGCCTTTTATTGTGATGAAAGTCCTGTAATCCACATGCAAACAACTCTGTAGTGTATTTTTGTCGAATCCCATCTGCATGTAGCGTGTGCGAAACATGGAATTTCACAGCGGAGAATCTATTTAATTTACATATCTATTGGGTAGAACATGCTCCAGCAGTTTTTTCCTTAGGAAACTGCCTGATTTTCGAAAATGCTATTAGGAAAAATCTGCAAACCCAGAGTTAATATTTCTAGGTATAAATATGCCTTGTATGGTGGATGAAAGTTCTGTAATACACATGTACATAACTCATTAAAAATGTTTGTCAAATCCGTGAAGTATGTAGCGTGTTCGGAAATTGGAATGTCACTGTGAGGGAAACTATGTAAATTAAATTTCTATTGGGACGTCCTTCCTCCACGACAATTTTTTGTGAATCTGCATCATTTTCAAAACTGGCATTAGGAAAATCTTTTGAAATATGGGAAAGTGCTTCAAAGTGTCAATATGGCATTTATGGTGGATGAATGTTGGATAATCCTTTTGCTACCAACTCTGTAGTGAATATTTGTCGAATCCATGATGCATGTAGCTATTTAGGAACACGGAATTTCACGATGACGTGTTCTATGTAAATTGCATGTCTATTGGATAGATCTCACACCAAGAGGATATCTCTGTGAATACTGCATGATTTTTGAAACTGACATTAGGAGAAATCTAGTAAATTAGTAAAAACATTCTATGTACAAATATGCCTTGTAAGGTGGATGAAAGTTCGGTAATACACATGTTCACAACTCATTAAAGGATGTTTGTCGAATCCGTGATGCATGTAACGTGTTCAGAACACGGAATGTCAAGGTGAGTTAAACTAGTTAAATTACATATCTTTAGGGTAGAACTCGCTCCAAGAGCATTTTCCTGCCAAATCTGCCTCATTTTCAAACCTGGTATTAAAACTAAACTGTGAAATCTGAGAAAAGTCTTCAAAGTGTCAGTAAGCCATGTATGGTGGATGAAAGTGCTGTAATCCACTTGCTAACAACTCTGTAGTGAATATTTGTCGAATCTGAGATGCATGTAGTGTGTTCGGAACACGGAATTTCACGGTGATCAAATCCATGTAAATTACATGTCTATTGTTTTGAACCTGCTCCAAGTGTTTTTTCCCGTGAAATCTGCCTCAGTTTCGAAACTGGCGTTTGGAAAGCTCTGTGAAATAAGAAAAAATGCTTCTAAGCATCAATATGCCTTGTATTGTGATGAAAGTCCTGTAATCCTCATGCAAACAACTCTGTAGTGTTTTTTTATCGAATCATATCTGCATGTAGCATGTTTGAATCACGGAAATTCACAGCGGGAGAATCCATGTAATTTACATATCTATTGGGTAGAACACGCTCCAACAGATTTTTCCTTAGGTAACAACCTGAGTTTTGAAACTGCTTTTAGGAAAAAGCTGCAAACTCAGAGTTAATGTTTCTAGGTGTAAATATGCCTTGTATGGTGGATGAAAGTTCTGTAATACACATGTACACAACTTAAAAAATATATTTCTCAAATCCGTGATTTATGTAGTGTGTTCGGAACACGGAATGTCACGTTGAAGGAACTTTGTAAATTACATATCTATTGGTGAGAACCCGCTCCAGGAGCATTTTACTGTAAAATCTACCTCTGTTTGGAAACTGGTGTTATGAAAACGATGCAAAATCTGAGCAAATGCTTTAAGGTGACAATATGTATTCAATGGATTTTTAAAGATGTGTAATTCAGATTCTAACAACTAAGCAGTAAATATTTGTTGAATCCATGGTGCATGAACCTTTTTCGGACCACGGAATGTTACGGTGACGGTATCTATGAAAATGGGATGTCTATTGGATCGAACATGCAGCAAGAGAATTTTTCTGCGAAAACTGCCTGATTTTCATAACTGACGTTAAGAAAAATCGGCAAAAAATAAGTAAATATTTCTAGGTGTAAATATGCCTTGTATTGTGGTTGAAACATCGGTAATCCACATGCTCATGGTCATTAAATAATGTTTGTCGAAGATGTGATTTATGTAACGTTTCTGTAACATGGAATGTCTCGATGAGTGTAACTAGGAAAATAACAATTCTACTGGATAGAACTCGCTTGAATTTAATTTTTCAGTGAAAATTTCATGATTTTCGAAACTGGATATTAGGAAAATCCTGCGAAATCAGAATAACTACATCTAGGTGTAAATATGCCTTATATGGTGGATGAAAGTTCGGTAATCCACATGCTCACACTCATTAATGAATGTCGAAATCGTGATGCATGTAACGTTTCCAGAATACGGAATGTCATATTGAAGGAAACAATGTAAATTACATGTCTATCGGGTAGAACTCGCTTGAAGAGAATTTTTCTGCGAAATGTGCCTCATTTTCAAAACTGCCATTAGGAGAACCATGTGAAATCGTAGAAAATGCTTCTAAGTGTCAATATGCCTTGAATGGTGAATGAAAGTCCAGTAATCCACATGCAAACAACACTGTAGTGTATTTTTGTCGAATTCTATCTGCAGGCAGTGCGCTCCAAACACGGAATTTCACAGCGGGAGAATCTATGTAATTTACATATGTATTTTGTAGAACACGCTGCAACAGATTTTTCCTTAGGAAACTGCCTGAGTTTTGAAACTGGTTTTAGGAAATAGCTGCAAACTCAGAATTAATGTTTCTAGGTGTAAATATGCCTTATATGGTGGATGAAAGTTCTGTAATACACATGTACACAACTAATTAAAAATGTTTCCCAAATCCGTGATATATGTAGTGTGTTCGGAACACGGAATGTCACGTTAAAGGAAACTATTGAAATTACATATCTATTAGTGAGAACCCGCTCCAGGAGCATTTTACTGTAAAATCTACCAATGTTTGTAAACTGGTGTTATGAAAACTCTGCAAAATCTGAGCAAATGCTTTAAGGTGACAATATGTCTTCAATGGTTTTTTAAAGATGTGTAATTCACATTCTAACAACTCAGCAGTGAATATTTGTTGAATCCATGGTGCATGTATCTTTTTCGGAACACGGAATGTTACGGTGACGGTATCTGTGAAAATGGGATGTCTATTGGATTGAAGATGCAGCAAGAGTATTTTTCTGCGAAAACTGCCTGATTTTCGTAATTGACGTTAGGAAAAATCTGCGAAATCTAAGTAAATATTTCTAGGTGTTAATATGTCTTGTATTGTGGTTGAAATATTGGTAATCCACATGGTCACATTGTTTAAATAATGTTTGCCGAAGCCGTGATTAATGTAACGTTTTTGGAACACGGAATGTCTCGGTGAGTGAAACTCGGAAAATAACAATTCTACGGGTTACAACTTGCTTGAATTGAAATTTTCTGCGAAAATTTCATGATTTTCAAAACTGGATGTTAGGAAAAACCTGCGAAATCAGAATAACTACATCTAGGTTTAAATATGCCTTGTATGGTGAATGAAATTTCGGTAAACCACATGCTCACACTCATTAGAGAATGTTTGACGAATTAGTGATGCATGTAAAATGTACGGAATACAGAGTGTCATATTGAAGGAAACAATGTAAATTACATGTCTATTGGGTAGAACTCGCTTGAAGAGAATTTTTCTGCAAAATGTGCCTCATTTTCAAAACAGCCATTAGGAGGAACCTGTGAAATCTGAGAAAATGCTTCTAAGTGTCAATATGCCTTGAATGGCGAATGAAAGTCCAGTAATCCACATGTTAATAACAGTTTATTAATTATTTTTCAAACCGAGATTCCTGTAGAGATTTTGGAAAACAGTATTTCACCATAATGAAACAATGTAAATTACAATTCCTTTGGGTAGAACTAGCTAGAATAGAATTTTTCGGTGAAAATTGCATGATTGTCGAATCTGAAGTTTGGAGAAAACTTCAAAATGAGAGTAAATATTTCTACGTGTAAATATGCCTTTATGTTGGAAGAAAGTTCGGTAATCCACATTTTCACAACATATTAAAGAATCTTTTTCTAATACGTGATGCATATACCGTGTTTGGAACGTGGAATTTCACAGTGACTGAAACAATGTAAATTACTTCTCTATTCGGTAGAACTCGCTCCAAGAGAATTTTTCTGCAATAAATGCTTCATTTTTGAATCTGGCTTTTGGAAAACACTGCAAAATCTGAGAAAATACTTCTAAGTATCAATATTCAATCTATTGTGATGAAAGTTCGGTAATCCACATGCTAACAAATTTGTAGTGAATATTTGTCGAATCCATTATGCATGTAGCATGTTCGGAACACGGAATTTAATCGCCAGTGTGTTTATGTAAATTACATTTCTCTTGGTTAGAAATCACTCCAAGAGATTTTCCCAGAGAAATCTTCCTGATTTTTGAGACTGGCATTAGGAAAACATTGCGAACTCAGATGAATAGATTCTCGGTGTAAATATGCCTTGTAGGGTGGATGAAAGTTCGGTAATCCGCATGCTAACAACTCTGTAGTGAATATTTGTCGAATCCGAGATACATGAAGCGTGTTCGGAACACAGAATATCACGGTGAGCGAATGTATGTAAAATACATGTCACTTGGGTTGAACTCGCTCCAAGAGCTTTTTCTGCGAATTCTGCCTCATTTTCAAAACTGGCATTAGGAAAAACTTTCAAAATATGAGAAAATGCTTCAAAGTGTCAATATGGCTTTTATGGTGGATGAAAGTCCGGTATTCCTTATGCTAACAAATCTGTAGTGAATATTTGTCAAAACCGTGATGCATGTAGCTTTTTCAGAACACGGAATATCACGATGACAGGTTCTATGTAATTTGCAAGTCTATTGGGTAGACTCGCTCCAAGAGGATTTTTCTGCGAAAACTGCATGATTTAAAAACTGACATTAGGAGAATTCTACTAAATCAGAAAAAAATTTCTATGTATAAATATGCATTGTAAGGTCGATGAAAGTTCGGTAATACACATGTTCACAACTCTTTAAAGGATGTTTGTCGAATCCGTGATTCATGTTACGTGTTCAGATCACGGAATGTCACGGTGAGTGAAACTAAGTTAATTAAATATCTTTTGGTTAGAACTCGCTCCAAGAGCATTTTCCTGCCAAATCTGCCTCATTTTCAAACCTGGCATTAAAACTATCCTGTGAAATCTGAGAAAAGTCTTCAAAGTTTCAGTAAGCCATGTATGGTGGATGAAACTGCTTTAATCCACTTGCTAACAACTCTGTAGTGAATATTTGTCGAATCCGAGATGCATGTAGCGTGTTCGGAACACAGAATTTCACGGTGAGCGAATCCATGTAAATTACATGTCTATTGTTTTGAACCCGCTCCAAGAGGTTTTTGCCGTGAAATCTGCCTCAGTTTGGAAACTGGCGTTTGGAAAGCTCTGTGAAATCAGAGAAAATGCTTCTAAGCATCAATATGCCTTCTATTGTGATGAAAGTCTTGTAATCCACATGCAAACAACTCTGAAGTGTATTTTTGTTGAAACCCATCTGCATGAAGCGTGTGCGAAACACGGAATTTCACAGCGGGAGAATCTATTTAATTTACATATCTATTGGGTAGAACACGCTCCAACAGACTTTCCTTAGGAAACTGCCTGATTTTCGAAAATGCTATTAGTAAAAACCTGCAAACCCAGAGTTAATGTTTCTAGGTATAAATATGCCTTGTATGGTGGATGAAATTTCTGTAATACACATGTACATAACTCATTAAAAATGTTTCTCAAATCAGTGATGTATGTAGTGTGTTCGGAACACGTAATGTCACGTTGAAGGACAGTATGTAAATTACATATCTATTGGTGAGAACCCGCTCCAGGAGCATTTAACTGTAAAATCTACCTCTGTTTGGAAACTGGTGTTATGAAAACACTGCAAAACCTGAGCAAAAGCTTTAAGGTGGCAATATGTCTTCAATGGATTTTTAAAGATGTGTAATTCACATTCTAACAACTCAGGAGTGAATATTTGTTGAATCCATGGTGCATGTACCTTTTTCGGAACACGGAATGTTACGGTGATGGTATCTATGAAAATGGGATGTCTATTGGATCGAACATGCAGCAAGAGAATTTTTCTGCGAAAACTGCCTGATTTTCGTAACTGACATTAGGAAAAATCTCCGAAATATAAGTAAATATTTATAGGTGTAAATATGCCTTGTATTGTGGTTGAAACATCGGTAATCCACATGCTCACGGTCATTAAATAATGTTTGTCGAAGCCGTGATTAATGTAACGTTTTCGGAACACGGAATATCTCGGTGAGTGAAACTCGGTAAATTACAATTCTACTGGATAGAACTCGCTTGAATTGAATTTTTCTGTGAAAATTTCATTATTTTCAAAACTGGATGTTAGGAAAAACCTGCGAAATCAGAATAACTACAACTAGGTGTAAATATGCCTTGTATGGTGGATGAAATTTTGGTAATCCACATGCTCACACTAATTAGAGAATGTTTGTCGAATTCGTGATGCATGTAATGTGTATGGAATACAGAGTGTCATATTGAAGGAAACAATGAAATTTACATGTCTATTGGTTAGAACTTGCTTGAATAGTTTTGTTCTGTGAAATGTGCCTCATTTTCAAAACTGCCATTAGGTGAACACTGTGAATTCTGAGAAAAAGCTTCTAAGTGTCAATATGCCTTGAATGGTGAATGAAAGTCCGGTAATCCACATGTTAATAACAGTGTAGTAATTATTTTTCAAACCGTGATTCATGTAGGGCTTTTGGAAAATGGAATTTCACCGTAATGAAACAATGTAAATTAAATTTCTTTTGGGTAGAACTAGCTAGAATAGAATTTTTCTGTGAAAATTGCATGATTATCGAATCTGAAGTTTGGAGAAAGCTTCAAAATGAGAGTAAATATTTCTAGGTGTAAATATGCCTTTATGTTGGAAGAAAGTTCGGTAATCCACATGCTAACAAGTCTGTAGTGAATATTTGTCGAATCCGGGATACATGTAGCGTGTTCGGAACACAGAATTTCACGGTGAGCGAATCCATGTAAATTACATGTCTATTGTTTTGAACCCGCTCCAAGAGGTTTTTGCCGTGAAATCTGCCTCAGTTTGGAACCTGGCGTTTGGAGAGCTCTGTGAAATCAGAGAAAATGCTTCTAAGCATCAATATGCCTTTTATTGTGATGAAAGTCCTGTAATCCACATGCAAACAACTCTGTAGTGTATTTTTGTCGAATCCCATCTGCATGTAGCGTGTGCGAAACACGGAATTTCACAGCGGAGAATCTATTTAATTTACATATCTATTGGGTAGAACATGCTCCAGCAGTTTTTTCCTTAGGAAACTGCCTGATTTTCGAAAATGCTATTAGGAAAAATCTGCAAACCCAGAGTTAATATTTCTAGGTATAAATATGCCTTGTATGGTGGATGAAAGTTCTGTAATACACATGTACATAACTCATTAAAAATGTTTGTCAAATCCCTGAAGTATGTAGCGTGTTCGGAAATTGGAATGTCACTGTGAGGGAAACTATGTAAATTAAATTTCTATTGGGACGTCCTTCCTCCACGACAATTTTTTGTGAATCTGCATCATTTTCAAAACTGGCATTAGGAAAATCTTTTGAAATATGGGAAAGTGCTTCAAAGTGTCAATATGGCATTTATGGTGGATGAATGTTGGATAATCCTTTTGCTACCAACTCTGTAGTGAATATTTGTCGAATCCATGATGCATGTAGCTATTTAGGAACACGGAATTTCACGATGACGTGTTCTATGTAAATTGCATGTCTATTGGATAGATCTCACACCAAGAGGATATCTCTGTGAATACTGCATGATTTTTGAAACTGACATTAGGAGAAATCTAGTAAATTAGTAAAAACATTCTATGTACAAATATGCCTTGTAAGGTGGATGAAAGTTCGGTAATACACATGTTCACAACTCATTAAAGGATGTTTGTCGAATCCGTGATGCATGTAACGTGTTCAGAACACGGAATGTCAAGGTGAGTTAAACTAGTTAAATTACATATCTTTAGGGTAGAACTCGCTCCAAGAGCATTTTCCTGCCAAATCTGCCTCATTTTCAAACCTGGTATTAAAACTAAACTGTGAAATCTGAGAAAAGTCTTCAAAGTGTCAGTAAGCCATGTATGGTGGATGAAAGTGCTGTAATCCACTTGCTAACAACTCTGTAGTGAATATTTGTCGAATCTGAGATGCATGTAGTGTGTTCGGAACACGGAATTTCACGGTGATCAAATCCATGTAAATTACATGTCTATTGTTTTGAACCTGCTCCAAGTGTTTTTTCCCGTGAAATCTGCCTCAGTTTCGAAACTGGCGTTTGGAAAGCTCTGTGAAATAAGAAAAAATGCTTCTAAGCATCAATATGCCTTGTATTGTGATGAAAGTCCTGTAATCCTCATGCAAACAACTCTGTAGTGTTTTTTTATCGAATCATATCTGCATGTAGCATGTTTGAATCACGGAAATTCACAGCGGGAGAATCCATGTAATTTACATATCTATTGGGTAGAACACGCTCCAACAGATTTTTCCTTAGGTAACAACCTGAGTTTTGAAACTGCTTTTAGGAAAAAGCTGCAAACTCAGAGTTAATGTTTCTAGGTGTAAATATGCCTTGTATGGTGGATGAAAGTTCTGTAATACACATGTACACAACTTAAAAAATATATTTCTCAAATCCGTGATTTATGTAGTGTGTTCGGAACACGGAATGTCACGTTGAAGGAACTTTGTAAATTACATATCTATTGGTGAGAACCCGCTCCAGGAGCATTTTACTGTAAAATCTACCTCTGTTTGGAAACTGGTGTTATGAAAACGATGCAAAATCTGAGCAAATGCTTTAAGGTGACAATATGTATTCAATGGATTTTTAAAGATGTGTAATTCAGATTCTAACAACTAAGCAGTAAATATTTGTTGAATCCATGGTGCATGAACCTTTTTCGGACCACGGAATGTTACGGTGACGGTATCTATGAAAATGGGATGTCTATTGGATCGAACATGCAGCAAGAGAATTTTTCTGCGAAAACTGCCTGATTTTCATAACTGACGTTAAGAAAAATCGGCAAAAAATAAGTAAATATTTCTAGGTGTAAATATGCCTTGTATTGTGGTTGAAACATCGGTAATCCACATGCTCATGGTCATTAAATAATGTTTGTCGAAGATGTGATTTATGTAACGTTTCTGTAACATGGAATGTCTCGATGAGTGTAACTAGGAAAATAACAATTCTACTGGATAGAACTCGCTTGAATTTAATTTTTCAGTGAAAATTTCATGATTTTCGAAACTGGATATTAGGAAAATCCTGCGAAATCAGAATAACTACATCTAGGTGTAAATATGCCTTATATGGTGGATGAAAGTTCGGTAATCCACATGCTCACACTCATTAATGAATGTCGAAATCGTGATGCATGTAACGTTTCCAGAATACGGAATGTCATATTGAAGGAAACAATGTAAATTACATGTCTATCGGGTAGAACTCGCTTGAAGAGAATTTTTCTGCGAAATGTGCCTCATTTTCAAAACTGCCATTAGGAGAACCATGTGAAATCGTAGAAAATGCTTCTAAGTGTCAATATGCCTTGAATGGTGAATGAAAGTCCAGTAATCCACATGCAAACAACACTGTAGTGTATTTTTGTCGAATTCTATCTGCAGGCAGTGCGCTCCAAACACGGAATTTCACAGCGGGAGAATCTATGTAATTTACATATGTATTTTGTAGAACACGCTGCAACAGATTTTTCCTTAGGAAACTGCCTGAGTTTTGAAACTGGTTTTAGGAAATAGCTGCAAACTCAGAATTAATGTTTCTAGGTGTAAATATGCCTTATATGGTGGATGAAAGTTCTGTAATACACATGTACACAACTAATTAAAAATGTTTCCCAAATCCGTGATATATGTAGTGTGTTCGGAACACGGAATGTCACGTTAAAGGAAACTATTGAAATTACATATCTATTAGTGAGAACCCGCTCCAGGAGCATTTTACTGTAAAATCTACCAATGTTTGTAAACTGGTGTTATGAAAACTCTGCAAAATCTGAGCAAATGCTTTAAGGTGACAATATGTCTTCAATGGTTTTTTAAAGATGTGTAATTCACATTCTAACAACTCAGCAGTGAATATTTGTTGAATCCATGGTGCATGTATCTTTTTCGGAACACGGAATGTTACGGTGACGGTATCTGTGAAAATGGGATGTCTATTGGATTGAAGATGCAGCAAGAGTATTTTTCTGCGAAAACTGCCTGATTTTCGTAATTGACGTTAGGAAAAATCTGCGAAATCTAAGTAAATATTTCTAGGTGTTAATATGTCTTGTATTGTGGTTGAAATATTGGTAATCCACATGGTCACATTGTTTAAATAATGTTTGCCGAAGCCGTGATTAATGTAACGTTTTTGGAACACGGAATGTCTCGGTGAGTGAAACTCGGAAAATAACAATTCTACGGGTTACAACTTGCTTGAATTGAAATTTTCTGCGAAAATTTCATGATTTTCAAAACTGGATGTTAGGAAAAACCTGCGAAATCAGAATAACTACATCTAGGTTTAAATATGCCTTGTATGGTGAATGAAATTTTGGTAAACCACATGCTCACACTCATTAGAGAATGTTTGACGAATTAGTGATGCATGTAAAATGTACGGAATACAGAGTGTCATATTGAAGGAAACAATGTAAATTACATGTCTATTGGGTAGAACTCGCTTGAAGAGAATTTTTCTGCAAAATGTGCCTCATTTTCAAAACAGCCATTAGGAGGAACCTGTGAAATCTGAGAAAATGCTTCTAAGTGTCAATATGCCTTGAATGGCGAATGAAAGTCCAGTAATCCACATGTTAATAACAGTTTATTAATTATTTTTCAAACCGAGATTCCTGTAGAGATTTTGGAAAACAGTATTTCACCATAATGAAACAATGTAAATTACAATTCCTTTGGGTAGAACTAGCTAGAATAGAATTTTTCGGTGAAAATTGCATGATTGTCGAATCTGAAGTTTGGAGAAAACTTCAAAATGAGAGTAAATATTTCTACGTGTAAATATGCCTTTATGTTGGAAGAAAGTTCGGTAATCCACATTTTCACAACATATTAAAGAATCTTTTTCTAATACGTGATGCATATACCGTGTTTGGAACGTGGAATTTCACAGTGACTGAAACAATGTAAATTACTTCTCTATTCGGTAGAACTCGCTCCAAGAGAATTTTTCTGCAATAAATGCTTCATTTTTGAAACTGGCTTTTGGAAAACACTGCAAAATCTGAGAAAATACTTCTAAGTATCAATATTCAATCTATTGTGATGAAAGTTCGGTAATCCACATGCTAACAAATTTGTAGTGAATATTTGTCGAATCCATTATGCATGTAGCATGTTCGGAACACGGAATTTAATCGCCAGTGTGTTTATGTAAATTACATTTCTCTTGGTTAGAAATCACTCCAAGAGATTTTCCCAGAGAAATCTTCCTGATTTTTGAGACTGGCATTAGGAAAACATTGCGAACTCAGATGAATAGATTCTCGGTGTAAATATGCCTTGTAGGGTGGATGAAAGTTCGGTAATCCGCATGCTAACAACTCTGTAGTGAATATTTGTCGAATCCGAGATACATGAAGCGTGTTCGGAACACAGAATATCACGGTGAGCGAATGTATGTAAAATACATGTCACTTGGGTTGAACTCGCTCCAAGAGCTTTTTCTGCGAATTCTGCCTCATTTTCAAAACTGGCATTAGGAAAAACTTTCAAAATATGAGAAAATGCTTCAAAGTGTCAATATGGCTTTTATGGTGGATGAAAGTCCGGTATTCCTTATGCTAACAAATCTGTAGTGAATATTTGTCAAAACCGTGATGCATGTAGCTTTTTCAGAACACGGAATATCACGATGACAGGTTCTATGTAATTTGCAAGTCTATTGGGTAGACTCGCTCCAAGAGGATTTTTCTGCGAAAACTGCATGATTTAAAAACTGACATTAGGAGAATTCTACTAAATCAGAAAAAAATTTCTATGTATAAATATGCATTGTAAGGTCGATGAAAGTTCGGTAATACACATGTTCACAACTCTTTAAAGGATGTTTGTCGAATCCGTGATTCATGTTACGTGTTCAGATCACGGAATGTCACGGTGAGTGAAACTAAGTTAATTAAATATCTTTTGGTTAGAACTCGCTCCAAGAGCATTTTCCTGCCAAATCTGCCTCATTTTCAAACCTGGCATTAAAACTATCCTGTGAAATCTGAGAAAAGTCTTCAAAGTTTCAGTAAGCCATGTATGGTGGATGAAACTGCTTTAATCCACTTGCTAACAACTCTGTAGTGAATATTTGTCGAATCCGAGATGCATGTAGCGTGTTCGGAACACAGAATTTCACGGTGAGCGAATCCATGTAAATTACATGTCTATTGTTTTGAACCCGCTCCAAGAGGTTTTTGCCGTGAAATCTGCCTCAGTTTGGAAACTGGCGTTTGGAAAGCTCTGTGAAATCAGAGAAAATGCTTCTAAGCATCAATATGCCTTCTATTGTGATGAAAGTCTTGTAATCCACATGCAAACAACTCTGAAGTGTATTTTTGTTGAAACCCATCTGCATGAAGCGTGTGCGAAACACGGAATTTCACAGCGGGAGAATCTATTTAATTTACATATCTATTGGGTAGAACACGCTCCAACAGACTTTCCTTAGGAAACTGCCTGATTTTCGAAAATGCTATTAGTAAAAACCTGCAAACCCAGAGTTAATGTTTCTAGGTATAAATATGCCTTGTATGGTGGATGAAATTTCTGTAATACACATGTACATAACTCATTAAAAATGTTTCTCAAATCAGTGATGTATGTAGTGTGTTCGGAACACGTAATGTCACGTTGAAGGACAGTATGTAAATTACATATCTATTGGTGAGAACCCGCTCCAGGAGCATTTAACTGTAAAATCTACCTCTGTTTGGAAACTGGTGTTATGAAAACACTGCAAAACCTGAGCAAAAGCTTTAAGGTGGCAATATGTCTTCAATGGATTTTTAAAGATGTGTAATTCACATTCTAACAACTCAGGAGTGAATATTTGTTGAATCCATGGTGCATGTACCTTTTTCGGAACACGGAATGTTACGGTGATGGTATCTATGAAAATGGGATGTCTATTGGATCGAACATGCAGCAAGAGAATTTTTCTGCGAAAACTGCCTGATTTTCGTAACTGACATTAGGAAAAATCTCCGAAATATAAGTAAATATTTATAGGTGTAAATATGCCTTGTATTGTGGTTGAAACATCGGTAATCCACATGCTCACGGTCATTAAATAATGTTTGTCGAAGCCGTGATTAATGTAACGTTTTCGGAACACGGAATATCTCGGTGAGTGAAACTCGGTAAATTACAATTCTACTGGATAGAACTCGCTTGAATTGAATTTTTCTGTGAAAATTTCATTATTTTCAAAACTGGATGTTAGGAAAAACCTGCGAAATCAGAATAACTACAACTAGGTGTAAATATGCCTTGTATGGTGGATGAAATTTTGGTAATCCACATGCTCACACTAATTAGAGAATGTTTGTCGAATTCGTGATGCATGTAATGTGTATGGAATACAGAGTGTCATATTGAAGGAAACAATGAAATTTACATGTCTATTGGTTAGAACTTGCTTGAATAGTTTTGTTCTGTGAAATGTGCCTCATTTTCAAAACTGCCATTAGGTGAACACTGTGAATTCTGAGAAAAAGCTTCTAAGTGTCAATATGCCTTGAATGGTGAATGAAAGTCCGGTAATCCACATGTTAATAACAGTGTAGTAATTATTTTTCAAACCGTGATTCATGTAGGGCTTTTGGAAAATGGAATTTCACCGTAATGAAACAATGTAAATTAAATTTCTTTTGGGTAGAACTAGCTAGAATAGAATTTTTCTGTGAAAATTGCATGATTATCGAATCTGAAGTTTGGAGAAAGCTTCAAAATGAGAGTAAATATTTCTAGGTGTAAATATGCCTTTATGTTGGAAGAAAGTTCGGTAATCCACATGCTAACAAGTCTGTAGTGAATATTTGTCGAATCCGGGATACATGTAGCGTGTTCGGAACACAGAATTTCACGGTGAGCGAATCCATGTAAATTACATGTCTATTGTTTTGAACCCGCTCCAAGAGGTTTTTGCCGTGAAATCTGCCTCAGTTTGGAACCTGGCGTTTGGAGAGCTCTGTGAAATCAGAGAAAATGCTTCTAAGCATCAATATGCCTTTTATTGTGATGAAAGTCCTGTAATCCACATGCAAACAACTCTGTAGTGTATTTTTGTCGAATCCCATCTGCATGTAGCGTGTGCGAAACACGGAATTTCACAGCGGAGAATCTATTTAATTTACATATCTATTGGGTAGAACATGCTCCAGCAGTTTTTTCCTTAGGAAACTGCCTGATTTTCGAAAATGCTATTAGGAAAAATCTGCAAACCCAGAGTTAATATTTCTAGGTATAAATATGCCTTGTATGGTGGATGAAAGTTCTGTAATACACATGTACATAACTCATTAAAAATGTTTGTCAAATCCCTGAAGTATGTAGCGTGTTCGGAAATTGGAATGTCACTGTGAGGGAAACTATGTAAATTAAATTTCTATTGGGACGTCCTTCCTCCACGACAATTTTTTGTGAATCTGCATCATTTTCAAAACTGGCATTAGGAAAATCTTTTGAAATATGGGAAAGTGCTTCAAAGTGTCAATATGGCATTTATGGTGGATGAATGTTGCATAATCCTTTTGCTACCAACTCTGTAGTGAATATTTGTCGAATCCATGATGCATGTAGCTATTTAGGAACACGGAATTTCACGATGACGTGTTCTATGTAAATTGCATGTCTATTGGATAGATCTCACACCAAGAGGATATCTCTGTGAATACTGCATGATTTTTGAAACTGACATTAGGAGAAATCTAGTAAATTAGTAAAAACATTCTATGTACAAATATGCCTTGTAAGGTGGATGAAAGTTCGGTAATACACATGTTCACAACTCATTAAAGGATGTTTGTCGAATCCGTGATGCATGTAACGTGTTCAGAACACGGAATGTCAAGGTGAGTTAAACTAGTTAAATTACATATCTTTAGGGTAGAACTCGCTCCAAGAGCATTTTCCTGCCAAATCTGCCTCATTTTCAAACCTGGTATTAAAACTAAACTGTGAAATCTGAGAAAAGTCTTCAAAGTGTCAGTAAGCCATGTATGGTGGATGAAAGTGCTGTAATCCACTTGCTAACAACTCTGTAGTGAATATTTGTCGAATCTGAGATGCATGTAGTGTGTTCGGAACACGGAATTTCACGGTGATCAAATCCATGTAAATTACATGTCTATTGTTTTGAACCTGCTCCAAGTGTTTTTTCCCGTGAAATCTGCCTCAGTTTCGAAACTGGCGTTTGGAAAGCTCTGTGAAATAAGAAAAAATGCTTCTAAGCATCAATATGCCTTGTATTGTGATGAAAGTCCTGTAATCCTCATGCAAACAACTCTGTAGTGTTTTTTTATCGAATCATATCTGCATGTAGCATGTTTGAATCACGGAAATTCACAGCGGGAGAATCCATGTAATTTACATATCTATTGGGTAGAACACGCTCCAACAGATTTTTCCTTAGGTAACAACCTGAGTTTTGAAACTGCTTTTAGGAAAAAGCTGCAAACTCAGAGTTAATGTTTCTAGGTGTAAATATGCCTTGTATGGTGGATGAAAGTTCTGTAATACACATGTACACAACTTAAAAAATATATTTCTCAAATCCGTGATTTATGTAGTGTGTTCGGAACACGGAATGTCACGTTGAAGGAACTTTGTAAATTACATATCTATTGGTGAGAACCCGCTCCAGGAGCATTTTACTGTAAAATCTACCTCTGTTTGGAAACTGGTGTTATGAAAACGATGCAAAATCTGAGCAAATGCTTTAAGGTGACAATATGTATTCAATGGATTTTTAAAGATGTGTAATTCAGATTCTAACAACTAAGCAGTAAATATTTGTTGAATCCATGGTGCATGAACCTTTTTCGGACCACGGAATGTTACGGTGACGGTATCTATGAAAATGGGATGTCTATTGGATCGAACATGCAGCAAGAGAATTTTTCTGCGAAAACTGCCTGATTTTCATAACTGACGTTAAGAAAAATCGGCAAAAAATAAGTAAATATTTCTAGGTGTAAATATGCCTTGTATTGTGGTTGAAACATCGGTAATCCACATGCTCATGGTCATTAAATAATGTTTGTCGAAGATGTGATTTATGTAACGTTTCTGTAACATGGAATGTCTCGATGAGTGTAACTAGGAAAATAACAATTCTACTGGATAGAACTCGCTTGAATTTAATTTTTCAGTGAAAATTTCATGATTTTCGAAACTGGATATTAGGAAAATCCTGCGAAATCAGAATAACTACATCTAGGTGTAAATATGCCTTATATGGTGGATGAAAGTTCGGTAATCCACATGCTCACACTCATTAATGAATGTCGAAATCGTGATGCATGTAACGTTTCCAGAATACGGAATGTCATATTGAAGGAAACAATGTAAATTACATGTCTATCGGGTAGAACTCGCTTGAAGAGAATTTTTCTGCGAAATGTGCCTCATTTTCAAAACTGCCATTAGGAGAACCATGTGAAATCGTAGAAAATGCTTCTAAGTGTCAATATGCCTTGAATGGTGAATGAAAGTCCAGTAATCCACATGCAAACAACACTGTAGTGTATTTTTGTCGAATTCTATCTGCAGGCAGTGCGCTCCAAACACGGAATTTCACAGCGGGAGAATCTATGTAATTTACATATGTATTTTGTAGAACACGCTGCAACAGATTTTTCCTTAGGAAACTGCCTGAGTTTTGAAACTGGTTTTAGGAAATAGCTGCAAACTCAGAATTAATGTTTCTAGGTGTAAATATGCCTTATATGGTGGATGAAAGTTCTGTAATACACATGTACACAACTAATTAAAAATGTTTCCCAAATCCGTGATATATGTAGTGTGTTCGGAACACGGAATGTCACGTTAAAGGAAACTATTTAAATTACATATCTATTAGTGAGAACCCGCTCCAGGAGCATTTTACTGTAAAATCTACCAATGTTTGTAAACTGGTGTTATGAAAACTCTGCAAAATCTGAGCAAATGCTTTAAGGTGACAATATGTCTTCAATGGTTTTTTAAAGATGTGTAATTCACATTCTAACAACTCAGCAGTGAATATTTGTTGAATCCATGGTGCATGTATCTTTTTCGGAACACGGAATGTTACGGTGACGGTATCTGTGAAAATGGGATGTCTATTGGATTGAAGATGCAGCAAGAGTATTTTTCTGCGAAAACTGCCTGATTTTCGTAATTGACGTTAGGAAAAATCTGCGAAATCTAAGTAAATATTTCTAGGTGTTAATATGTCTTGTATTGTGGTTGAAATATTGGTAATCCACATGGTCACATTGTTTAAATAATGTTTGCCGAAGCCGTGATTAATGTAACGTTTTTGGAACACGGAATGTCTCGGTGAGTGAAACTCGGAAAATAACAATTCTACGGGTTACAACTTGCTTGAATTGAAATTTTCTGCGAAAATTTCATGATTTTCAAAACTGGATGTTAGGAAAAACCTGCGAAATCAGAATAACTACATCTAGGTTTAAATATGCCTTGTATGGTGAATGAAATTTCGGTAAACCACATGCTCACACTCATTAGAGAATGTTTGACGAATTAGTGATGCATGTAAAATGTACGGAATACAGAGTGTCATATTGAAGGAAACAATGTAAATTACATGTCTATTGGGTAGAACTCGCTTGAAGAGAATTTTTCTGCAAAATGTGCCTCATTTTCAAAACAGCCATTAGGAGGAACCTGTGAAATCTGAGAAAATGCTTCTAAGTGTCAATATGCCTTGAATGGCGAATGAAAGTCCAGTAATCCACATGTTAATAACAGTTTATTAATTATTTTTCAAACCGAGATTCCTGTAGAGATTTTGGAAAACAGTATTTCACCATAATGAAACAATGTAAATTACAATTCCTTTGGGTAGAACTAGCTAGAATAGAATTTTTCGGTGAAAATTGCATGATTGTCGAATCTGAAGTTTGGAGAAAACTTCAAAATGAGAGTAAATATTTCTACGTGTAAATATGCCTTTATGTTGGAAGAAAGTTCGGTAATCCACATTTTCACAACATATTAAAGAATCTTTTTCTAATACGTGATGCATATACCGTGTTTGGAACGTGGAATTTCACAGTGACTGAAACAATGTAAATTACTTCTCTATTCGGAAGAACTCGCTCCAAGAGAAATTTTCTGCAATAAATGCTTCATTTTTGAAACTGGCTTTTGGAAAACACTGCAAAATCTGAGAAAATACTTCTAAGTATCAATATTCAATCTATTGTGATGAAAGTTCGGTAATCCACATGCTAACAAATTTGTAGTGAATATTTGTCGAATCCATTATGCATGTAGCATGTTCGGAACACGGAATTTAATCGCCAGTGTGTTTATGTAAATTACATTTCTCTTGGTTAGAAATCACTCCAAGAGATTTTCCCAGAGAAATCTTCCTGATTTTTGAGACTGGCATTAGGAAAACATTGCGAACTCAGATGAATAGATTCTCGGTGTAAATATGCCTTGTAGGGTGGATGAAAGTTCGGTAATCCGCATGCTAACAACTCTGTAGTGAATATTTGTCGAATCCGAGATACATGAAGCGTGTTCGGAACACAGAATATCACGGTGAGCGAATGTATGTAAAATACATGTCACTTGGGTTGAACTCGCTCCAAGAGCTTTTTCTGCGAATTCTGCCTCATTTTCAAAACTGGCATTAGGAAAAACTTTCAAAATATGAGAAAATGCTTCAAAGTGTCAATATGGCTTTTATGGTGGATGAAAGTCCGGTATTCCTTATGCTAACAAATCTGTAGTGAATATTTGTCAAAACCGTGATGCATGTAGCTTTTTCAGAACACGGAATATCACGATGACAGGTTCTATGTAATTTGCAAGTCTATTGGGTAGACTCGCTCCAAGAGGATTTTTCTGCGAAAACTGCATGATTTAAAAACTGACATTAGGAGAAATCTACTAAATCAGAAAAAAATTTCTATGTATAAATATGCATTGTAAGGTCGATGAAAGTTAGGTAATACACATGTTCACAACTCTTTAAAGGATGTTTGTCGAATCCGTGATTCATGTTACGTGTTCAGATCACAGTATGTCACGGTGAGTGAAACTAAGTAAATTACATATCTTTAGGGTAGAACTCGCTCCAAGAGCATTTTCCTGCCAAATCTGCCTCATTTTCAAACCTGGCATTAAAACTAAACTGTGAAATCTGAGAAAAGTCTTCAAAGTGTCAGTAAGCCATGTATGGTGGATGAAAGTGCTGTAATCCACTTGCTAACAACTCTGTAGTGAATATTTGTCGAATCTGAGATGCATGTAGCGTGTTTGGAACACGGAATTTCACGGTGAGCAAATCCATGTAAATTACATGTCTATTGTTTTGAACCTGCTCCAAGAGTTTTTTCCCGTGAAATCTGCCTCAGTTTCGAAACTGGCGTTTGAAAAGCTCTGTGAAATAAGAAACAATGCTTCTAAGCATCAATATGCCTTGTATTGTGATGAAAGTCCTGTAATCCACATGCAAACAACACTGTAGTGTATTTTTATCGAATCATATCTGCATGTAGCGTGTTTGAAACACGGAAATTCACAGCGGGAGAATCCATGTAATTTACATATCTATTGGGTAGAACACGCTCCAACAGATTTTTCTTTAGGTAACAACCTGAGTTTTGAAACTGCTTTAAGGAAAAAGCTGCAAACTCAGAGTTAAAGTTTCTAGGTGTAAATATGCCTTGTATGGTGGATGAAAGTTCTGTAATACACATGTACACAACTTATAAAATATATTTCTCAAATCTGGGATTTATGTAGTGTGTTCGGAACACGGAATGTCACGTTGAAGGAACTTTGTAAATTACATATCTATTGGTGAGAACCCTCTCCAGGAGCATTTTACTGTAAAATCTACCTCTGTTTGGAAACTGGTGTTATGAAAACGATGCAAAATCTGAGCAAATGCTTTAAGGTGACAATATGTATTCAATGGATTTTTAAAGATGTGTAATTCAGATTCTAACAGCTAAGCAGTAAATATTTGTTGAATCCATGGTGCATGAACCTTTTTCGGACCACGGAATGTTACGGTGACGGTATCTATGAAAATGGGATGTCTATTGGATCGAACATGCAGCAAGAGAATTTTTCTGCGAAAACTGCCTGATTTTCATAACTGACGTTAAGAAAAATCGGCAAAAAATAAGTAAATATTTCTAGGTGTAAATATGCCTTGTATTGTGGTTGAAACATCTGTAATCCACATGCTCATGGTCATTAAATAATGTTTGTCGAAGATGTGATTTATGTAACGTTTTTGTAACATGGAATGTCTCGATGAGTGTAACTAGGAAAATAACAATTCTACCGGATAGAACTCGCTTGAATTTAATTTTTCAGTGAAAATTTCATGATTTTCGAAACTGGATATTAGGAAAATCCTGCGAAATCAGAATAACTATATCTAGGTGTAAATATGCCTTATATGGTGGATGAAAGTTCGGTAATCCACATGCTCACACTCATTAATGAATGTCGAAATCGTGATGCATGTAACGTTTCCAGAATACGGAATGTCATATTGAAGGAAACAATGTAAATTACATGTCAATCGGGTAGAACTCGATGAAGAGAATTTTTCTGCGAAATGTGCCTCATTTTCAAAACTGCCATTAGGAGAACCATGTGAAATCGTAGAAAATGCTTCTAAGTGTCAATATGCCTTGAATGGTGAATGAAAGTCCAGTAATCCACATGCAAACAACTCTGTAGTGTATTTTTGTCGAATTCTATCTGCAGGCAGCGCGCTCCAAACACGGAATTTCACAGCGGGAGAATCTATGTAATTTACATATGTATTTTGTAGAACACGCTGCAACAGATTTTTCCTTAGGAAACTGCCTGAGTTTTGAAACTGGTTTTAGGAAATAGCTGCAAACTCAGAATTAATGTTTCTAGGTGTAAATATGCCTTATATGGTGGATGAAAGTTCTGTAATACACATGTACACAACTAATTAAAAATGTTTCCCAAATCCGTGATATATGTAGTGTGTTCAGAACACGGAATGTCACGTTAAAGGAAACTATTGAAATTACATATCTATTAGTGAGAACCCGCTCCAGGAGCATTTTACTGTAAAATCTACCAATGTTTGTAAACTGGTGTTATGAAAACTCTGCAAAATCTGAGCAAATGCTTTAAGGTGACAATATGTCTTCAATGGTTTTTTAAAGATGTGTAATTCACATTCTAACAACTCAGCAGTGAATATTTGTTGAATCCATGGTGCATGTATCTTTTTCGGAACACGGAATGTTACGGTGAAGGTATCTGTGAAAATGGGATGTCTATTGGATCGAACATGCAGCAAGAGTATTTTTCTGCGAAAACTGCCTGATTTTCGTAATTGACGTTAGGAAAAATCTGCGAAATCTAAGTAAATATTTCTAGGTGTTAATATGCCTTGTATTGTGGTTGAAATATTTGTAATCCACATGGTCACATTGTTTAAATAATGTTTGTCGAAGCCGTGATTAATGTAACGTTTTTGGAACACGGAATGTCTCGGTGAGTGAAACTCGGAAAATAACAATTCTACGGGATACAACTTGCTTGAATTGAAATTTTCTGCGAAAATTTCATGATTTTCAAAACTGCATGTTAGGAAAAACCTGCGAAATCAGAATAACTACATCTAGGTGTAAATATGCCTTGTATGGTGAATGAAATTTCGGTAAACCACATGCTCACACTCATTAGAGAATGTTTGACGAATTAGTGATCCATGTAAAGTGTACGGAATACAGAGTTTCATATTGAAGGAAACAATGTAAATTACATGTCTATTGGGTAGAACTCGCTTGAAGAGAATTTTTCTGCAAAATGTGCCTCATTTTCAAAACAGCCATTAGGAGGAACCTGTGAAATCTGAGAAAATGCTTCTAAGTGTCAATATGCCTTGAATGGCGAATGAAATTCCGGTAATCCACATGTTAATAACAGTTTAGTAATTATTTTTCAAACCGAGATTCCTGTAGAGATTTTGGAAAACAGTATTTCACCATAATGAAACAATGTAAATTACAATTCTATTGGGTAGAACTAGCTAGAATAGAATTTTTCGGCGAAAATTGCATGATTGTCGAATCTGAAGTTTGGAGAAAACTTCAAAATGAGAGTAAATATTTCTACGTGTAAATATGCCTTTATGTTGGAAGAAAGTTCGGTAATCCACATTTTCACAACATATTAAAGAATCTTTTTCTAATAAGTGATGCATATACAGTGTTTGGAACGTGGAATTTCACAGTGACTGAAACAATGTAAATTACTTCTCTATTCGGTAGAACTCGCTCCAAGAGAATTTTTCTGCAATAAATGCTTCATTTTTGAAACTGGCTTTTGGAAAACACTGCAAAATCTGAGAAAATACTTCTAAGTATCAATATTCAATCTATTGTGATGAAAGTTCGTTAATCCACATGCTAACAAATTTGTAGTGAATATTCGTCGAATCCATTATGCATGTAGCATGTTCGGAACACGGAATTTAATCGCCAGTGTGTTTATGTAAATTACATTTCTCTTGGTTAGAAATCACTCCAAGAGATTTTCCCAGAGAAATCTTCCTGATTTTTGAGACTGGCATTAGGAAAAAATTGCGAACTCAGTTGAATAGATTCTCGGTGTAAATATGCCTTGTAGGGTGGATGAAAGTTCGGTAATCCGCATGCTAACAACTGTGTAGTGAATATTTGTCGAATCCGAGATACATGAAGCGTGTTCGGAACACAGAATATCACGGTGAGCGAATGTATGTAAAATACATGTCACTTGGGTTTAACTCGCTCCAAGAGCTTTTTCTGCGAATTCTGCCTCATTTTCAAAACTGGCATTAGGAAAAACTTTCAAAATATGAGAAAATGCTTCAAAGTGTCAATATGGCTTTTATGGTGGATGAAAGTCCGGTATACCTTATGCTAACAACTCTGTAGTGAATATTTGTCGAAACCGTGATGCATGTAGCTTTTTCAGAACACGGAATAACACGATGACAGGTTCTATGTAAATTGCAAGTCTATTGGGTAGAACTCGCTCCAAGAGGATTTTTCTGCGAAAACTGCATGATTTAAAAACTGACATTAGGAGAAATCTACTAAATCAGAAAAAAATTTCTATGTATAAATATGCATTGTAAGGTCGATGAAAGTTCGGTAATACACATGTTCACAACTCTTTAAAGGATGTTTGTCGAATCTGTGATTCATGTTACGTATTCACATCACAGTATGTCACGGTGAGTGAAACTAAGTAAATTACATATCTTTTGGTTAGAACTCACTCCAAGAGCATTTTCCTGCCAAATCTGCCTCATTTTCAAACCTGGCATTAAAACTATACTGTGAAATCTGAGAAAAGTCTTCAAAGTTTTAGTAAGCCATGTATGGTGGATGAAACTGCTGTAATCCACTTGCTAACAACTCTGTAGTGAATATTTGTCGAATCCGAGATGCATGTAGCGTGTTCGAAACACGGAATTTCACGGTGAGTGAATCCATGTAAATTACATGTCTATTGTTTTGAACCCGCTCCAAGAGGTTTTTGCCGTGAAATCTGCCTCAGTTTGGAAACTGGCGTTTGGAAAGCTCTGTGAAATCAGAGAAAATGCTTCTAAGCATCAATATACCTTGTATTGTGATGAAAGTCCTGTAATCCACATGCAAACAACTCTGAAGTGTATTTTTGTTGAATCCCATCTGCATGTAGCGTGTGCGAAACACGGAATTTCACAGCGGGAGAATCTATTTCATTTACATATCTATTGGGTATAACACGCTCCAACAGTTTTTTCCTAAGGAAACTGCCTGATTTTCGAAAATGCTATTAGTAAAAACCTGCAAAACAAGAGTTAATGTTTCTAGGTATAAATATGCCTTGTATGTTGGATGAAAGTTCTGTAATACACATGTACATAACTCATTAAAAATGTTTCTCAAATCCGTGATGTATGTAGTGTGTTCGGAACAAGGAATGTCACGTTGAAGGACACTATGTAAATTACATATCTATTGGTGAGAACCCGCTCCAGGAGCATTTAACTGTAAAATCTTCCTCTGTTTGGAAACTGGTGTTATGAAAACAATGCAAAACGTGGGCAAAAGCTTTAAGGTGACAATATGTCTTCAATGGTTTATTAAAATGAGTAATTCACATTCTAACAACTCAGGAGTGAATATTTGTTGAATCCATGGTGCATGTACCTTTTTCGGAACACGGAATGTTACGGTGACGGTATCTATGAAAATGGGATGTCTATTGGATCGAACATGCAGCAAGAGAATTTTTCTGCGAAAACTGCCTGATTTTCGTAACTGACATTAGGAAAAATCTCCGAAATATAAGTAAATATTTATAGGTGTAAATATGCCTTGTATTGTGGTTGAAACATCGGTAATCCACATGCTCACGGTCATTAAATAATGTTTGTCGAAGCCGTGATTAATGTAACGTTTTCGGAACACGGAATATCTCGGTGAGTGAAACTCGGTAAATTACAATTCTACTGGATAGAACTCGCTTGAATTGAATTTTTCTGTGAAAATTTCATTATTTTCAAAACTGGATGTTAGGAAAAACCTGCGAAATCAGAATAACTACAACTAGGTGTAAATATGCCTTGTATGGTGGATGAAATTTTGGTAATCCACATGCTCACACTAATTAGAGAATGTTTGTCGAATTCGTGATGCATGTAATGTGTATGGAATACAGAGTGTCATATTGAAGGAAACAATGAAATTTACATGTCTATTGGTTAGAACTTGCTTGAAGAGTATTGTTCTGTGAAATGTGCCTCATTTTCAAAACTGCCATTAGGTGAACACTGTGAATTCTGAGAAAAAGCTTCTAAGTGTCAATATGCCTTGAATGGTGAATGAAAGTCCGGTAATCCACATGTTAATAACAGTGTAGTAATTATTTTTCAAACCGTGATTCATGTAGGGCTTTTGGAAAATGGAATTTCACCGTAATGAAACAATGTAAATTAAATTTCTTTTGGGTAGAACTAGCTAGAATAGAATTTTTCTGTGAAAATTGCATGATTATCGAATCTGAAGTTTGGAGAAAGCTTCAAAATGAGAGTAAATATTTCTAGGTGTAAATATGCCTTTATGTTGGAAGAAAGTTCGGTAATCCACATGCTAACAAGTCTGTAGTGAATATTTGTCGAATCCGGGATACATGTAGCGTGTTCGGAACACAGAATTTCACGGTGAGCGAATCCATGTAAATTACATGTCTATTGTTTTGAACCCGCTCCAAGAGGTTTTTGCCGTGAAATCTGCCTCAGTTTGGAACCTGGCGTTTGGAGAGCTCTGTGAAATCAGAGAAAATGCTTCTAAGCATCAATATGCCTTTTATTGTGATGAAAGTCCTGTAATCCACATGCAAACAACTCTGTAGTGTATTTTTGTCGAATCCCATCTGCATGTAGCGTGTGCGAAACACGGAATTTCACAGCGGAGAATCTATTTAATTTACATATCTATTGGGTAGAACATGCTCCAGCAGTTTTTTCCTTAGGAAACTGCCTGATTTTCGAAAATGCTATTAGGAAAAATCTGCAAACCCAGAGTTAATATTTCTAGGTATAAATATGCCTTGTATGGTGGATGAAAGTTCTGTAATACACATGTACATAACTCATTAAAAATGTTTGTCAAATCCGTGAAGTATGTAGCGTGTTCGGAAATTGGAATGTCACTGTGAGGGAAACTATGTAAATTAAATTTCTATTGGGACGTCCTTCCTCCACGACAATTTTTTGTGAATCTGCATCATTTTCAAAACTGGCATTAGGAAAATCTTTTGAAATATGGGAAAGTGCTTCAAAGTGTCAATATGGCATTTATGGTGGATGAATGTTGGATAATCCTTTTGCTACCAACTCTGTAGTGAATATTTGTCGAATCCATGATGCATGTAGCTATTTAGGAACACGGAATTTCACGATGACGTGTTCTATGTAAATTGCATGTCTATTGGATAGATCTCACACCAAGAGGATATCTCTGTGAATACTGCATGATTTTTGAAACTGACATTAGGAGAAATCTAGTAAATTAGTAAAAACATTCTATGTACAAATATGCCTTGTAAGGTGGATGAAAGTTCGGTAATACACATGTTCACAACTCATTAAAGGATGTTTGTCGAATCCGTGATGCATGTAACGTGTTCAGAACACGGAATGTCAAGGTGAGTTAAACTAGTTAAATTACATATCTTTAGGGTAGAACTCGCTCCAAGAGCATTTTCCTGCCAAATCTGCCTCATTTTCAAACCTGGTATTAAAACTAAACTGTGAAATCTGAGAAAAGTCTTCAAAGTGTCAGTAAGCCATGTATGGTGGATGAAAGTGCTGTAATCCACTTGCTAACAACTCTGTAGTGAATATTTGTCGAATCTGAGATGCATGTAGTGTGTTCGGAACACGGAATTTCACGGTGATCAAATCCATGTAAATTACATGTCTATTGTTTTGAACCTGCTCCAAGTGTTTTTTCCCGTGAAATCTGCCTCAGTTTCGAAACTGGCGTTTGGAAAGCTCTGTGAAATAAGAAAAAATGCTTCTAAGCATCAATATGCCTTGTATTGTGATGAAAGTCCTGTAATCCTCATGCAAACAACTCTGTAGTGTTTTTTTATCGAATCATATCTGCATGTAGCATGTTTGAATCACGGAAATTCACAGCGGGAGAATCCATGTAATTTACATATCTATTGGGTAGAACACGCTCCAACAGATTTTTCCTTAGGTAACAACCTGAGTTTTGAAACTGCTTTTAGGAAAAAGCTGCAAACTCAGAGTTAATGTTTCTAGGTGTAAATATGCCTTGTATGGTGGATGAAAGTTCTGTAATACACATGTACACAACTTAAAAAATATATTTCTCAAATCCGTGATTTATGTAGTGTGTTCGGAACACGGAATGTCACGTTGAAGGAACTTTGTAAATTACATATCTATTGGTGAGAACCCGCTCCAGGAGCATTTTACTGTAAAATCTACCTCTGTTTGGAAACTGGTGTTATGAAAACGATGCAAAATCTGAGCAAATGCTTTAAGGTGACAATATGTATTCAATGGATTTTTAAAGATGTGTAATTCAGATTCTAACAACTAAGCAGTAAATATTTGTTGAATCCATGGTGCATGAACCTTTTTCGGACCACGGAATGTTACGGTGACGGTATCTATGAAAATGGGATGTCTATTGGATCGAACATGCAGCAAGAGAATTTTTCTGCGAAAACTGCCTGATTTTCATAACTGACGTTAAGAAAAATCGGCAAAAAATAAGTAAATATTTCTAGGTGTAAATATGCCTTGTATTGTGGTTGAAACATCGGTAATCCACATGCTCATGGTCATTAAATAATGTTTGTCGAAGATGTGATTTATGTAACGTTTCTGTAACATGGAATGTCTCGATGAGTGTAACTAGGAAAATAACAATTCTACTGGATAGAACTCGCTTGAATTTAATTTTTCAGTGAAAATTTCATGATTTTCGAAACTGGATATTAGGAAAATCCTGCGAAATCAGAATAACTACATCTAGGTGTAAATATGCCTTATATGGTGGATGAAAGTTCGGTAATCCACATGCTCACACTCATTAATGAATGTCGAAATCGTGATGCATGTAACGTTTCCAGAATACGGAATGTCATATTGAAGGAAACAATGTAAATTACATGTCTATCGGGTAGAACTCGCTTGAAGAGAATTTTTCTGCGAAATGTGCCTCATTTTCAAAACTGCCATTAGGAGAACCATGTGAAATCGTAGAAAATGCTTCTAAGTGTCAATATGCCTTGAATGGTGAATGAAAGTCCAGTAATCCACATGCAAACAACACTGTAGTGTATTTTTGTCGAATTCTATCTGCAGGCAGTGCGCTCCAAACACGGAATTTCACAGCGGGAGAATCTATGTAATTTACATATGTATTTTGTAGAACACGCTGCAACAGATTTTTCCTTAGGAAACTGCCTGAGTTTTGAAACTGGTTTTAGGAAATAGCTGCAAACTCAGAATTAATGTTTCTAGGTGTAAATATGCCTTATATGGTGGATGAAAGTTCTGTAATACACATGTACACAACTAATTAAAAATGTTTCCCAAATCCGTGATATATGTAGTGTGTTCGGAACACGGAATGTCACGTTAAAGGAAACTATTGAAATTACATATCTATTAGTGAGAACCCGCTCCAGGAGCATTTTACTGTAAAATCTACCAATGTTTGTAAACTGGTGTTATGAAAACTCTGCAAAATCTGAGCAAATGCTTTAAGGTGACAATATGTCTTCAATGGTTTTTTAAAGATGTGTAATTCACATTCTAACAACTCAGCAGTGAATATTTGTTGAATCCATGGTGCATGTATCTTTTTCGGAACACGGAATGTTACGGTGACGGTATCTGTGAAAATGGGATGTCTATTGGATTGAAGATGCAGCAAGAGTATTTTTCTGCGAAAACTGCCTGATTTTCGTAATTGACGTTAGGAAAAATCTGCGAAATCTAAGTAAATATTTCTAGGTGTTAATATGTCTTGTATTGTGGTTGAAATATTGGTAATCCACATGGTCACATTGTTTAAATAATGTTTGCCGAAGCCGTGATTAATGTAACGTTTTTGGAACACGGAATGTCTCGGTGAGTGAAACTCGGAAAATAACAATTCTACGGGTTACAACTTGCTTGAATTGAAATTTTCTGCGAAAATTTCATGATTTTCAAAACTGGATGTTAGGAAAAACCTGCGAAATCAGAATAACTACATCTAGGTTTAAATATGCCTTGTATGGTGAATGAAATTTCGGTAAACCACATGCTCACACTCATTAGAGAATGTTTGACGAATTAGTGATGCATGTAAAATGTACGGAATACAGAGTGTCATATTGAAGGAAACAATGTAAATTACATGTCTATTGGGTAGAACTCGCTTGAAGAGAATTTTTCTGCAAAATGTGCCTCATTTTCAAAACAGCCATTAGGAGGAACCTGTGAAATCTGAGAAAATGCTTCTAAGTGTCAATATGCCTTGAATGGCGAATGAAAGTCCAGTAATCCACATGTTAATAACAGTTTATTAATTATTTTTCAAACCGAGATTCCTGTAGAGATTTTGGAAAACAGTATTTCACCATAATGAAACAATGTAAATTACAATTCCTTTGGGTAGAACTAGCTAGAATAGAATTTTTCGGTGAAAATTGCATGATTGTCGAATCTGAAGTTTGGAGAAAACTTCAAAATGAGAGTAAATATTTCTACGTGTAAATATGCCTTTATGTTGGAAGAAAGTTCGGTAATCCACATTTTCACAACATATTAAAGAATCTTTTTCTAATACGTGATGCATATACCGTGTTTGGAACGTGGAATTTCACAGTGACTGAAACAATGTAAATTACTTCTCTATTCGGTAGAACTCGCTCCAAGAGAATTTTTCTGCAATAAATGCTTCATTTTTGAAACTGGCTTTTGGAAAACACTGCAAAATCTGAGAAAATACTTCTAAGTATCAATATTCAATCTATTGTGATGAAAGTTCGGTAATCCACATGCTAACAAATTTGTAGTGAATATTTGTCGAATCCATTATGCATGTAGCATGTTCGGAACACGGAATTTAATCGCCAGTGTGTTTATGTAAATTACATTTCTCTTGGTTAGAAATCACTCCAAGAGATTTTCCCAGAGAAATCTTCCTGATTTTTGAGACTGGCATTAGGAAAACATTGCGAACTCAGATGAATAGATTCTCGGTGTAAATATGCCTTGTAGGGTGGATGAAAGTTCGGTAATCCGCATGCTAACAACTCTGTAGTGAATATTTGTCGAATCCGAGATACATGAAGCGTGTTCGGAACACAGAATATCACGGTGAGCGAATGTATGTAAAATACATGTCACTTGGGTTGAACTCGCTCCAAGAGCTTTTTCTGCGAATTCTGCCTCATTTTCAAAACTGGCATTAGGAAAAACTTTCAAAATATGAGAAAATGCTTCAAAGTGTCAATATGGCTTTTATGGTGGATGAAAGTCCGGTATTCCTTATGCTAACAAATCTGTAGTGAATATTTGTCAAAACCGTGATGCATGTAGCTTTTTCAGAACACGGAATATCACGATGACAGGTTCTATGTAATTTGCAAGTCTATTGGGTAGACTCGCTCCAAGAGGATTTTTCTGCAAAAACTGCATGATTTAAAAACTGACATTAGGAGAATTCTACTAAATCAGAAAAAAATTTCTATGTATAAATATGCATTGTAAGGTCGATGAAAGTTCGGTAATACACATGTTCACAACTCTTTAAAGGATGTTTGTCGAATCCGTGATTCATGTTACGTGTTCAGATCACGGAATGTCACGGTGAGTGAAACTAAGTTAATTAAATATCTTTTGGTTAGAACTCGCTCCAAGAGCATTTTCCTGCCAAATCTGCCTCATTTTCAAACCTGGCATTAAAACTATCCTGTGAAATCTGAGAAAAGTCTTCAAAGTTTCAGTAAGCCATGTATGGTGGATGAAACTGCTTTAATCCACTTGCTAACAACTCTGTAGTGAATATTTGTCGAATCCGAGATGCATGTAGCGTGTTCGGAACACAGAATTTCACGGTGAGCGAATCCATGTAAATTACATGTCTATTGTTTTGAACCCGCTCCAAGAGGTTTTTGCCGTGAAATCTGCCTCAGTTTGGAAACTGGCGTTTGGAAAGCTCTGTGAAATCAGAGAAAATGCTTCTAAGCATCAATATGCCTTCTATTGTGATGAAAGTCTTGTAATCCACATGCAAACAACTCTGAAGTGTATTTTTGTTGAAACCCATCTGCATGAAGCGTGTGCGAAACACGGAATTTCACAGCGGGAGAATCTATTTAATTTACATATCTATTGGGTAGAACACGCTCCAACAGACTTTCCTTAGGAAACTGCCTGATTTTCGAAAATGCTATTAGTAAAAACCTGCAAACCCAGAGTTAATGTTTCTAGGTATAAATATGCCTTGTATGGTGGATGAAATTTCTGTAATACACATGTACATAACTCATTAAAAATGTTTCTCAAATCAGTGATGTATGTAGTGTGTTCGGAACACGTAATGTCACGTTGAAGGACAGTATGTAAATTACATATCTATTGGTGAGAACCCGCTCCAGGAGCATTTAACTGTAAAATCTACCTCTGTTTGGAAACTGGTGTTATGAAAACACTGCAAAACCTGAGCAAAAGCTTTAAGGTGGCAATATGTCTTCAATGGATTTTTAAAGATGTGTAATTCACATTCTAACAACTCAGGAGTGAATATTTGTTGAATCCATGGTGCATGTACCTTTTTCGGAACACGGAATGTTACGGTGATGGTATCTATGAAAATGGGATGTCTATTGGATCGAACATGCAGCAAGAGAATTTTTCTGCGAAAACTGCCTGATTTTCGTAACTGACATTAGGAAAAATCTCCGAAATATAAGTAAATATTTATAGGTGTAAATATGCCTTGAATTGTGGTTGAAACATCGGTAATCCACATGCTCACGGTCATTAAATAATGTTTGTCGAAGCCGTGATTAATGTAACGTTTTCGGAACACGGAATATCTCGGTGAGTGAAACTCGGTAAATTACAATTCTACTGGATAGAACTCGCTTGAATTGAATTTTTCTGTGAAAATTTCATTATTTTCAAAACTGGATGTTAGGAAAAACCTGCGAAATCAGAATAACTACAACTAGGTGTAAATATGCCTTGTATGGTGGATGAAATTTTGGTAATCCACATGCTCACACTAATTAGAGAATGTTTGTCGAATTCGTGATGCATGTAATGTGTATGGAATACAGAGTGTCATATTGAAGGAAACAATGAAATTTACATGTCTATTGGTTAGAACTTGCTTGAATAGTTTTGTTCTGTGAAATGTGCCTCATTTTCAAAACTGCCATTAGGTGAACACTGTGAATTCTGAGAAAAAGCTTCTAAGTGTCAATATGCCTTGAATGGTGAATGAAAGTCCGGTAATCCACATGTTAATAACAGTGTAGTAATTATTTTTCAAACCGTGATTCATGTAGGGCTTTTGGAAAATGGAATTTCACCGTAATGAAACAATGTAAATTAAATTTCTTTTGGGTAGAACTAGCTAGAATAGAATTTTTCTGTGAAAATTGCATGATTATCGAATCTGAAGTTTGGAGAAAGCTTCAAAATGAGAGTAAATATTTCTAGGTGTAAATATGCCTTTATGTTGGAAGAAAGTTCGGTAATCCACATGCTAACAAGTCTGTAGTGAATATTTGTCGAATCCGGGATACATGTAGCGTGTTCGGAACACAGAATTTCACGGTGAGCGAATCCATGTAAATTACATGTCTATTGTTTTGAACCCGCTCCAAGAGGTTTTTGCCGTGAAATCTGCCTCAGTTTGGAACCTGGCGTTTGGAGAGCTCTGTGAAATCAGAGAAAATGCTTCTAAGCATCAATATGCCTTTTATTGTGATGAAAGTCCTGTAATCCACATGCAAACAACTCTGTAGTGTATTTTTGTCGAATCCCATCTGCATGTAGCGTGTGCGAAACACGGAATTTCACAGCGGAGAATCTATTTAATTTACATATCTATTGGGTAGAACATGCTCCAGCAGTTTTTTCCTTAGGAAACTGCCTGATTTTCGAAAATGCTATTAGGAAAAATCTGCAAACCCAGAGTTAATATTTCTAGGTATAAATATGCCTTGTATGGTGGATGAAAGTTCTGTAATACACATGTACATAACTCATTAAAAATGTTTGTCAAATCCCTGAAGTATGTAGCGTGTTCGGAAATTGGAATGTCACTGTGAGGGAAACTATGTAAATTAAATTTCTATTGGGACGTCCTTCCTCCACGACAATTTTTTGTGAATCTGCATCATTTTCAAAACTGGCATTAGGAAAATCTTTTGAAATATGGGAAAGTGCTTCAAAGTGTCAATATGGCATTTATGGTGGATGAATGTTGCATAATCCTTTTGCTACCAACTCTGTAGTGAATATTTGTCGAATCCATGATGCATGTAGCTATTTAGGAACACGGAATTTCACGATGACGTGTTCTATGTAAATTGCATGTCTATTGGATAGATCTCACACCAAGAGGATATCTCTGTGAATACTGCATGATTTTTGAAACTGACATTAGGAGAAATCTAGTAAATTAGTAAAAACATTCTATGTACAAATATGCCTTGTAAGGTGGATGAAAGTTCGGTAATACACATGTTCACAACTCATTAAAGGATGTTTGTCGAATCCGTGATGCATGTAACGTGTTCAGAACACGGAATGTCAAGGTGAGTTAAACTAGTTAAATTACATATCTTTAGGGTAGAACTCGCTCCAAGAGCATTTTCCTGCCAAATCTGCCTCATTTTCAAACCTGGTATTAAAACTAAACTGTGAAATCTGAGAAAAGTCTTCAAAGTGTCAGTAAGCCATGTATGGTGGATGAAAGTGCTGTAATCCACTTGCTAACAACTCTGTAGTGAATATTTGTCGAATCTGAGATGCATGTAGTGTGTTCGGAACACGGAATTTCACGGTGATCAAATCCATGTAAATTACATGTCTATTGTTTTGAACCTGCTCCAAGTGTTTTTTCCCGTGAAATCTGCCTCAGTTTCGAAACTGGCGTTTGGAAAGCTCTGTGAAATAAGAAAAAATGCTTCTAAGCATCAATATGCCTTGTATTGTGATGAAAGTCCTGTAATCCTCATGCAAACAACTCTGTAGTGTTTTTTTATCGAATCATATCTGCATGTAGCATGTTTGAATCACGGAAATTCACAGCGGGAGAATCCATGTAATTTACATATCTATTGGGTAGAACACGCTCCAACAGATTTTTCCTTAGGTAACAACCTGAGTTTTGAAACTGCTTTTAGGAAAAAGCTGCAAACTCAGAGTTAATGTTTCTAGGTGTAAATATGCCTTGTATGGTGGATGAAAGTTCTGTAATACACATGTACACAACTTAAAAAATATATTTCTCAAATCCGTGATTTATGTAGTGTGTTCGGAACACGGAATGTCACGTTGAAGGAACTTTGTAAATTACATATCTATTGGTGAGAACCCGCTCCAGGAGCATTTTACTGTAAAATCTACCTCTGTTTGGAAACTGGTGTTATGAAAACGATGCAAAATCTGAGCAAATGCTTTAAGGTGACAATATGTATTCAATGGATTTTTAAAGATGTGTAATTCAGATTCTAACAACTAAGCAGTAAATATTTGTTGAATCCATGGTGCATGAACCTTTTTCGGACCACGGAATGTTACGGTGACGGTATCTATGAAAATGGGATGTCTATTGGATCGAACATGCAGCAAGAGAATTTTTCTGCGAAAACTGCCTGATTTTCATAACTGACGTTAAGAAAAATCGGCAAAAAATAAGTAAATATTTCTAGGTGTAAATATGCCTTGTATTGTGGTTGAAACATCGGTAATCCACATGCTCATGGTCATTAAATAATGTTTGTCGAAGATGTGATTTATGTAACGTTTCTGTAACATGGAATGTCTCGATGAGTGTAACTAGGAAAATAACAATTCTACTGGATAGAACTCGCTTGAATTTAATTTTTCAGTGAAAATTTCATGATTTTCGAAACTGGATATTAGGAAAATCCTGCGAAATCAGAATAACTACATCTAGGTGTAAATATGCCTTATATGGTGGATGAAAGTTCGGTAATCCACATGCTCACACTCATTAATGAATGTCGAAATCGTGATGCATGTAACGTTTCCAGAATACGGAATGTCATATTGAAGGAAACAATGTAAATTACATGTCTATCGGGTAGAACTCGCTTGAAGAGAATTTTTCTGCGAAATGTGCCTCATTTTCAAAACTGCCATTAGGAGAACCATGTGAAATCGTAGAAAATGCTTCTAAGTGTCAATATGCCTTGAATGGTGAATGAAAGTCCAGTAATCCACATGCAAACAACACTGTAGTGTATTTTTGTCGAATTCTATCTGCAGGCAGTGCGCTCCAAACACGGAATTTCACAGCGGGAGAATCTATGTAATTTACATATGTATTTTGTAGAACACGCTGCAACAGATTTTTCCTTAGGAAACTGCCTGAGTTTTGAAACTGGTTTTAGGAAATAGCTGCAAACTCAGAATTAATGTTTCTAGGTGTAAATATGCCTTATATGGTGGATGAAAGTTCTGTAATACACATGTACACAACTAATTAAAAATGTTTCCCAAATCCGTGATATATGTAGTGTGTTCGGAACACGGAATGTCACGTTAAAGGAAACTATTTAAATTACATATCTATTAGTGAGAACCCGCTCCAGGAGCATTTTACTGTAAAATCTACCAATGTTTGTAAACTGGTGTTATGAAAACTCTGCAAAATCTGAGCAAATGCTTTAAGGTGACAATATGTCTTCAATGGTTTTTTAAAGATGTGTAATTCACATTCTAACAACTCAGCAGTGAATATTTGTTGAATCCATGGTGCATGTATCTTTTTCGGAACACGGAATGTTACGGTGACGGTATCTGTGAAAATGGGATGTCTATTGGATTGAAGATGCAGCAAGAGTATTTTTCTGCGAAAACTGCCTGATTTTCGTAATTGACGTTAGGAAAAATCTGCGAAATCTAAGTAAATATTTCTAGGTGTTAATATGTCTTGTATTGTGGTTGAAATATTGGTAATCCACATGGTCACATTGTTTAAATAATGTTTGCCGAAGCCGTGATTAATGTAACGTTTTTGGAACACGGAATGTCTCGGTGAGTGAAACTCGGAAAATAACAATTCTACGGGTTACAACTTGCTTGAATTGAAATTTTCTGCGAAAATTTCATGATTTTCAAAACTGGATGTTAGGAAAAACCTGCGAAATCAGAATAACTACATCTAGGTTTAAATATGCCTTGTATGGTGAATGAAATTTTGGTAAACCACATGCTCACACTCATTAGAGAATGTTTGACGAATTAGTGATGCATGTAAAATGTACGGAATACAGAGTGTCATATTGAAGGAAACAATGTAAATTACATGTCTATTGGGTAGAACTCGCTTGAAGAGAATTTTTCTGCAAAATGTGCCTCATTTTCAAAACAGCCATTAGGAGGAACCTGTGAAATCTGAGAAAATGCTTCTAAGTGTCAATATGCCTTGAATGGCGAATGAAAGTCCAGTAATCCACATGTTAATAACAGTTTATTAATTATTTTTCAAACCGAGATTCCTGTAGAGATTTTGGAAAACAGTATTTCACCATAATGAAACAATGTAAATTACAATTCCTTTGGGTAGAACTAGCTAGAATAGAATTTTTCGGTGAAAATTGCATGATTGTCGAATCTGAAGTTTGGAGAAAACTTCAAAATGAGAGTAAATATTTCTACGTGTAAATATGCCTTTATGTTGGAAGAAAGTTCGGTAATCCACATTTTCACAACATATTAAAGAATCTTTTTCTAATACGTGATGCATATACCGTGTTTGGAACGTGGAATTTCACAGTGACTGAAACAATGTAAATTACTTCTCTATTCGGTAGAACTCGCTCCAAGAGAAATTTTCTGCAATAAATGCTTCATTTTTGAAACTGGCTTTTGGAAAACACTGCAAAATCTGAGAAAATACTTCTAAGTATCAATATTCAATCTATTGTGATGAAAGTTCGGTAATCCACATGCTAACAAATTTGTAGTGAATATTTGTCGAATCCATTATGCATGTAGCATGTTCGGAACACGGAATTTAATCGCCAGTGTGTTTATGTAAATTACATTTCTCTTGGTTAGAAATCACTCCAAGAGATTTTCCCAGAGAAATCTTCCTGATTTTTGAGACTGGCATTAGGAAAACATTGCGAACTCAGATGAATAGATTCTCGGTGTAAATATGCCTTGTAGGGTGGATGAAAGTTCGGTAATCCGCATGCTAACAACTCTGTAGTGAATATTTGTCGAATCCGAGATACATGAAGCGTGTTCGGAACACAGAATATCACGGTGAGCGAATGTATGTAAAATACATGTCACTTGGGTTGAACTCGCTCCAAGAGCTTTTTCTGCGAATTCTGCCTCATTTTCAAAACTGGCATTAGGAAAAACTTTCAAAATATGAGAAAATGCTTCAAAGTGTCAATATGGCTTTTATGGTGGATGAAAGTCCGGTATTCCTTATGCTAACAAATCTGTAGTGAATATTTGTCAAAACCGTGATGCATGTAGCTTTTTCAGAACACGGAATATCACGATGACAGGTTCTATGTAATTTGCAAGTCTATTGGGTAGACTCGCTCCAAGAGGATTTTTCTGCGAAAACTGCATGATTTAAAAACTGACATTAGGAGAAATCTACTAAATCAGAAAAAAATTTCTATGTATAAATATGCATTGTAAGGTCGATGAAAGTTAGGTAATACACATGTTCACAACTCTTTAAAGGATGTTTGTCGAATCCGTGATTCATGTTACGTGTTCAGATCACAGTATGTCACGGTGAGTGAAAATAAGTAAATTACATATCTTTTGGTTAGAACTCGCTCCAAGAGCATTTTCCTGCCAAATCTGCCTCATTTTCAAACCTGGCATTAAAACTATACTGTGAAATCTGAGAAAAGTCTTCAAAGTTTCAGTAAGCCATGTCTGGTGGATGAAACTGCTGTAATCCAGTTGCTAACAACTCTGTAGTGAATATTTGTCGAATCCGAGATGCATGTAGCGTGTTCGGAACACGGAATTTCACGGTGAGCGAATCCATGTAAATTACATGTCTATTGTTTTGAACCCGCTCCAAGAGGTATTTGCCGTGAAATCTGCCTCAGTTTGGAAACTGGCGTTTGGAAAGCTCTGTGAAATCAGAGAAAATGCTTCTAAGCATCAATATGCCTTTTATTGTGATGAAAGTCCTGTAATCCACATGCAAACAACTCTGAAGTGTATTTTTGTTGAATCCCATCTGCATGTAGCGTGTGCGAAACACGGAATTTCACAGCGGGAAAATCCATGTAATTTACATATCTATTGGGTAGAACACGCTCCAACAGATTTTTCCTTAGGTAACAACCTGAGTTTTGAAACTGCTTTTAGGAAAAAGCTGCAAACTCAGAGTTAATGTTTCTAGGTGTAAATATGCCTTGTATGGTGGATGAAAGTTCTGTAATACACATGTACACAACTTAAAAAATATATTTCTCAAATCCGTGATTTATGTAGTGTGTTCGGAACACGGAATGTCACGTTGAAGGAACTTTGTAAATTACATATCTATTGGTGAGAACCCGCTCCAGGAGCATTTTACTGTAAAATCTACCTCTGTTTGGAAACTGGTGTTATGAAAACGATGCAAAATCTGAGCAAATGCTTTAAGGTGACAATATGTATTCAATGGATTTTTAAAGATGTGTAATTCAGATTCTAACAACTAAGCAGTAAATATTTGTTGAATCCATGGTGCATGTACATTTTTCGGAATACGGAATGTTACGGTGACGGTATCTATGAAAATGGGATGTCTATTGGATCGAACATGCAGCAAGAGTATTTTTCTGCAAAAACTGCCTGATTTTCGTAATTGACGTTAGGAAAAATCTGCGAAATCTAAGTAAATATTTCTAGGTGTAAATATGCCTTGTATTGTGGTTGAAACATTGGTAATCCACATGCTCATGGTCATTAAATAATGTTTGTCGAAGATGTGATTTATGTAACGTTTTTGTAACACGGAATGTCTCGATGAGTGTAACAAGGAAAATGACAATTCTACTGGATAGAACTCGCTTGAATTTAATATTTCAGTGAAAATTTCATGATTTTCGAAACTGAATATTAGGAAAATCCTGCGAAATCAGAATAACTACATCTAGGTGTAAATATGCCTTATATGGTGGATGAAAGTTCGGTAATCCACATGCTCACATTCATTAATGAATGTCGAAATCGTGATGCATGTAACGTTTCCAGAATACGGAATGTCATATTGAAGGAAACAATTTAAATTACATGTCTATTGGGTAGAACTCGCTTGAAGAGAATTTTTCTGCGAAATGTGCCTCATTTTCAAAACTGCCATTAGGAGAACCATGTGAAATCGTAGAAAATGCTTCTAAGTGTCAATATGCATTGAATGGTGAATGAAAGCCCAGTAATCCACATGCAAACAACTCTGTAGTGTATTTTTGTCGAATTCTATCTGCAGGCAGTGCGCTCCAAACACGGAATTTCACAACGGGAGAATCTATGTAATTTACATATGTATTTTGTAGAACACGCTGCAACAGATTTTTCCTTAGGAAACTGCCTGAGTTTTGAAACTGGTTTTAGGAAATAGCTGCAAACTCAGAATTAATGTTTCTAGGTGTAAATATGCCTTATATGGTGGATGAAAGTTCTGTAATACACATGTACACAACTAATTAAAAATGTTTCTCAAATCCGTGATATATGTAGTGTGTTCGGAACACGGAATGTCACGTTAAAGGAAACTATTTAAATTACATATCTATTAGTGAGAACCCGCTCCAGGAGCATTTTACTGTAAAATCTACCAATGTTTGTAAACTGGTGTTATGAAAACTCTGCAAAATCTGAGCAAATGCTTTAAGGTGACAATATGTCTTCAATGGTTTTTTAAAGATGTGTAATTCACATTCTAACAACTCAGCAGTGAATATTTGTTGAATCCATGGTGCATGTATCTTTTTCGGAACACGGAATGTTACGGTGACGGTATCTGTGAAAATGGGATGTCTATTGGATCGAACATGCAGCAAGAGTATTTTTCTGCGAAAACTGCCTGATTTTCGTAATTGACGTTAGGAAAAATCTGCGAAATCTAAGTAAATATTTCTAGGTGTTAATATGTCTTGTATTGTGGTTGAAATATTGGTAATCCACATGGTCACATTGTTTAAATAATGTTTGTCGAAGCCGTGATTAATGTAACGTTTTTGGAACACGGAATGTCTCGGTGAGTGAAACTCGGAAAATAACAATTCTACGGGATACAACTTGCTTGAATTGAAATTTTCTGCGAAAATTTCATGATTTTCAAAACTGGATGTTAGGAAAAACCTGCGAAATCAGAATAACTACATCTAGGTGTAAATATGCCTTGTATGGTGAATGAAATTTCGGTAAACCACATGCTCACACTCATTAGAGAATGTTTGACGAATTAGTGATGCATGTAAAGTGTACGGAATACAGAGTGTCATATTGAAGGAAACAATGTAAATTACATGTCTATTGGGTAGAACTCGCTTGAAGAGAATTTTTCTGCAAAATGTGCCTCATTTTCAAAACAGCCATTAGGAGGAACCTGTGAAATCTGATAAAATGCTTCTAAGTGTCAATATGCCTTGAATGGCGAATGAAAGTCCAGTAATCCACATGTTAATAACAGTTTAGTAATTATTTTTCAAACCGAGATTCCTGTAGAGATTTTGGAAAACAGTATTTCACCATAATGAAACAATGTATATTACAATTCCTTTGGGTAGAACTAGCTAGAATAGAATTTTTCGGTGAAAATTGCATGATTGTCGAATCTGAAGTTTGGAGAAAACTTCAAAATGAGAGTAAATATTTCTACGTGTAAATATGCCTTTATGTTGGAAGAAAGTTCGGTAATCCACATTTTCACAACATATTAAAGAATCTTTTTCTAATACGTGATGCATATACCGTGTTTGGAACGTGGAATTTCACAGTGACTGAAACAATGTAAATTACTTCTCTATTCGGTAGAACTCGCTCCAAGAGAATTTTTCTGCAATAAATGCTTCATTTTTGAAACTGGCTTTTGGAAAACACTGCAAAATCTGAGAAAATACTTCTAAGTATCAATATTCAATCTATTGTGATGAAAGTTCGGTAATCCACATGCTAACAAATTTGTAGTGAATATTTGTCGAATCCTTTATGCATGTAGCATGTTCGGAACACGGAATTTAATCGCCAGTGTGTTTATGTAAATTACATTTCTCTTGGTTAGAAATCACTCCAAGAGATTTTCCCAGAGAAATCTTCCTGATTTTTGAGATTGGCGTTAGGAAAAAATTGCATATTCAGATGAATAGATTCTCGGTGTAAATATGCCTGGTAGGGTGGATGAAAGTTCTGTAAGCCTTATGCTATCAACTCTGTAGTGTGTATTTGTCAAATCCGTGATGCATGTAGCTTTTTCAGAACACGGAATATCACGATGACGGGTTCTATGTAAATTGCATGTCTATTGGTTAGAACTCGCTCCAAGATGATTTTTCGGTGAAAACTGCATGATTTAAATACTGACATTAGGAGGAATCTACAAAAATCAGAAAATAATTTCTATGTATAAATATGCATTGTAAGGTGGATGAAAGTTCGGTAATACACATCTACAACACTCATTAAAGAATGTTGGTCGAATCCGTGATGCATGTAACGTGTTCAGATCACGGAATGTCACGGTGAGTGAAACTATGTAAATTAAATATCTTTTGGTTAGAACTCGCTGCAAGAGCATTTTCCTGCCCAATCTGCCTCATTTTCAAACCTGGCATTAAAACTAAACTGTGAAATCTGAGAAAATTCTTCAAAGTGTCAGTAAGGCATGTATGGTGGATGAAAGTGCTGTAATCCACTTGCTAACAACTCTGTAGTGAATATTTGTCGAATCTGAGATGCATGTAGCGTGTTCGGATCACGGAATTTCACGGTGAGCTAAACCATGTAAATTACATGTCTATTGTTTTGAACACGCTCCAAGAGCTTTTTGCCATTAAATCTGCCTCAGTTTCGAAACTGGCATTTGGAAAGCTCTGTGAAATCGGAGAAAATGCTTCTAAGCATCAATATGCCTTGTATTGTGATGAAAGATTTGCAATCAACATGCAAACAATTTTGTAGTGTATTTTGTCAAAACCTATCTGCATGTAGCATGTTCGAAACACGGAATTTCGCAGCGGGAGAATCTATGTAATTTACATATCTATTGGGTAGAACACGCTCCAACAGGTTTTTCTTTAGGAAACTTCATGATTTTCGAAACTATTATTAGGAAAATGCTGCGAACTCAGAGTTAATGTTTCTAGGAGTTAATATACCTTGTATTGTGGTTGAAACATCGGTAATCCACATGCTCACGGTCATTAAATAATGTTTGTCGAAGCCGTGATTAATGTAACGTTTTCGGAACACGGAATGTCTCGGTGAGTGAAACTCGAGGAATAACATTTCTAGTGGATAGAATTCGCTTGAATTTTAATTTTTCTGCGAAAATTTCATGATTTTCGTAACTGGATTTTAGGAAAAAACTGCGAAATTAGAATAACTACTTCTAGTTCTAAATATGCCTTTTATGGTGGATGAAAGTTCGGTAACCCACATGCTCACACTCATTAAAGAATGTTTGTCGAATTCGTGATGTATGAAACGTGTTAGGAATACGGAATGTTATATTGAAGGAAACAATGTAAATAACTTGTCTATTGGGTAGAACTCGCTTCAAGACTTTTTCTGCAAAACATGCCTCATTTTCAAAACAGCCATTAGGAGAACCCTTTGAAATCTGAGAAAATGCTTCTAAGTGTCAATATGCCTTCAATGGTGAATGAAAGTCCGGTAATCCACATGTTATAAACTATGAAGTGATTATTTTTCGAATCCATGATTTATATAGCGTGTTCAGAACACGAAATTTCACCGTAATGAAACAATGTAAATTACAATTCTTTTGCGTAGAACTAGCTAGAATAGAATTTTTCTGTGAAAATTGCATGATTATCGAATCTGAAGTTTGGAGAAAGCTTCAAAATGAGAGTAAATATTTCTAGGTGTAAATATGTCTTTATGTTTGAAGAAAGATAGGTAATCCACATTTTCACATCATATTAAAGAATCTTTTTCTAATCCGTGATGCATATACAGTGTTCGGAACATGGAATTTCATGATGATTGAAACAATGTAAGTTACTTCTCTATGGGGTATAACTGGCTCCAAGAGAATTTTTATGTGAAAACGGCTTCATTTTTGAAACTGGCATTTGGAAAATGCAGCAAAATCTGAGAAAATAATTCTAAGTATCATTATTCAATCTATTGTGATGAAAGTTCGGTAATCCACATGCTAACAAATCTGTAGTGAATATTTGTCGAATCCATTATGCATGTAGCATGTTCGGAACACGGAATTTCATGGCCAGGGAGTTGATGTAAATTACATTTCTCTTGGTTAGAAATCACTCCAAGAGTTTTTTCTTGAGAAATTTACCTGATTTTCAAAACTGGCATTAGGAAAACACTGCGAACTCAGATGAATAGATTCTCGGTGTAAATATGCCTGGTAAGGTGCATGAAAGTTCGGTAATCCGCATGCTAACATCTCTGTAGTGAATATTTGACGAATCCGAGATACACGAAGTGTGTTGGGAGCACAGAAGATCACGGTGAGCAAATATATGTAAAACACATGTCTCTTGGGTAGAACTCGCTCCAAGAGCTTTTTCTGCCAAATCTGCCTCATTTTCAAACCTGGCATTAAAAGTAAACTGTGAAATCTGAGAAAATTCTTCAAAGTGTCAGTAAGGCATGTATGGTGGATGAAAGTACTGTAATCCTCTTGCTAACAACTATGTAGTGAATATTTGTCAAATCCGAGTTGCATGTAGCGTGTTCGGAACACGGAATTTCATGGTAAGTGAACCCATGTAAATTACATGTCTATTGTTTTGAACCCTCTCCAAGAGGTTTTTGCCGTGAAATTTGCCTCAGTTTCAAAACTGGCATTTGGAAAGCTCTGTGAAATCAGAGAAAATGCTTCTAAGCATCAATATGCCTTGTATTGTGATGAAAGTTTGCAATCCACATGCAAACAATTCTGTAGTGTATTTTTGTCGAAACCTATCTGCATGTAGCGTGTTCGAAACATGGAATTTCACAGCGGGAGAATCTATGTAATTTACATATCTATTGGGTAGAACACGCTCCAACATTTTTTTCCTTAGGAAAATGCCTGGTTTTTGAAACTGCTATTAGGAAAACCTGCGAACTCAGAGTTAATGTTTCTACGTGTAAATATGCCTTGTATTGTGGTTGAAATATCGGTAATCCACATGCTCACGGTTATTAAATAATGTTTGTCGAAGGCGTGATTAATGTAACGTTTTCGGAACACGGAATGTCTCGGTGAGTGAAACTCGGAGATTAAGATTTCTACTGGATAGAAATCGCTTGAATTGAATTTTTCTGTGGAAATTTCATGATTTTCGAAACTGGATGTTAGGAAAAAACTGCGAAATTAGAATAACTACTTCTAGGTGTAATTATGGCTTGTATGGTGGATGAAAGTTCGGTAAGCCACATGGTCACACTCATTAAAGAATGTTTGTCGAATTCGTGATGTATGAAACGTGTTAGGAATACGGAATGTTATATTGAAGGAAACAATGTAAATTACTTGTCAATTGGGTAAAACTCGCTTCAAGAGACTTTTTCTGCAAAATGTGCCTCATTTTTAAAACTGCGATTAGGAGAACCCTGTGAAATCTGAGAAAATGCTTCTAAGTGTCAATATGCCTTCTATAGTGAATGAAAGTCCGGTAATCCACATGTTATAAACTATGAAGTGAATATTTTTCGAATCCATGATTTATATAGCGTGTTCAGAACTCGAAATTTCACCGTAATGAAACAATGTAAATTACAATTCTATTGGGTAGAACTAGCTATTATAGAATTTTTCTGTGAAAATTGCATGATTATCGAATCTGAAGTTTGGAGAAAGCTTCAAAATGAGAGTAAATATTTCTAGGTGTATATATGCCTTTATGTTGGAAGAAAGATAGGTAATCCATATTTTCAAATCATATTAAAGAATCTTTTTCTAAACCGTGATGCATATACCGTGTTCGGAACGTGGAATTTCACGGTGATTGAAACAATGTAAGTTACTTCTATATTGGGTATAACTCGCTCCAAGAGAATTTTTCTGTGAAAACTGCTTCATTTTTGAAACTGGCTTTTGGAAAACGCAGCAAAATCTGAGAAAATACATCTAAGTAACATTATTCAATCTATTGTGATGAAAGTTCGGTAATCCACATGCTAACAAATCTGAAGTGAATATTTGTCGAATCCATTATGCATGTAGCATGTTCGGATCACGGAATTTCATGGCCAGGCAGTTGATATAAATAACATTTCTCTTGGTTAGAAAACACTCCAAGAGTTTTTCTTAAGAAATCTACCTGATTTTCAAAACTGGCGTTACGAAAACACTGCGAACTCAGATGAATAGTTTCTCGGTGTAAATATGCCTGGTAGGGTGGATGAAAGTTCGGTAATCCTTATGCTAACAACTCTGTAGTGAATATTTTTCGAATCCTTGATGCATGTAGCTTTTTCTGAACATGGAATTTCATGATGACGGTTTCTATGTAAATTGCATGTCTATTGGGTAGAACTCGCTCCAAGAGGATTTTTCTGCGAAAACTGCATGATTAAAAAACTGACATTAGGAGAAACTACTAAATCAGAAAAAAATTTATATGTATAAAAATGCATTGTAAGGTGGATGAAAGTTCTGTAATACACGTGTACACAACTCATTAAAAATGTTCCTTAAATCCGTGATGTATGTAATTTGTTTAGAACACGGAATGTCACGTTGAAGGAAACTATGTAAGTTACATATCTATTGGTGAGAACCCGCTCCAGGAGCATTTTACTGTAAAATCTACCTCTGTTTGGAAACTAGTGTTATGAAAACACTGCAAAACCTGAGCAAAAGCTTTAAGGTGACAATATGTCTTCAATGGTTTACTAATGATGTGTAATTCACATTCTAACAACTCAGGAGTGAATATTTGTTGAATCCATGGTGCATGAACCTTTTTTGGAACACGGAATGTTACGGTGACGGTATCTATAAAAATGGGTTGTCTATTGGATCGAACATGCAACAAGAGAATTTTTTTGCAAAAACTTCCTGATTTTCGTAACAGACATTAGGAAAAATCTGCGAAATTTAAGTAAATATTTCTAGGTGTAAATATGCCTTGTATTGTTGTTGAAACATCGGTAATTCACATGCTCACGGTCATTAAATAATGTTTGTCAAAGCCGTGATTAATGTAACGTTTTCGAAACACGGAAAGTCTTGGTGAGTGAAACTCGGGAAAATAACAATTCTACAGGATAGAACTCGCTTGAATTGAAATTTTCAGCGAAAATTTCATGATTTTCGAAACTGGATGTTAGGAAAAACCTGCTAAATCTGAATAACTATTTCTAGGTGTAATTATGGCTTGTAGGTTGGATGAAAGTTCAGTAATCCAGATGCTCACACTCATTAAAGAATGTTTGTCGAATTCGTGATGCATGTAACGTGTTCGGATTACGGAATGTCATACTGAAGGAAACAATGTAAATTACATGTCTATTGGGTAGAACTTGCTTGAAGTGAATTTTTCTGCCAAATGTGCCTCATTTTCAAAGCTGCTATTAGGAGGACCCTGTGAAATCTGAGAAAATACTTTTAGTTTCAATATGCATTTAATGGTGAATGAAAGTCCGGTTATCCACATGTTAATACAAGTTTAGTAATTATTTTTCAAACCGTGATTCATATAGCGCTTTTGAAAAACGGAATTTCACCGTTATGAAACAATGTAAATTACAATTCTATTGGGTAGAACTAGCTAGAATAGAATTTTTCTTTGAAAATTGCATGATTATCGAATCTGAAGTTTGGAGAAAGCTTCAAAATGGGAGTAAATATTTCTAGGTGTAAATATGCATTTATGTTGGAAGAAAGATAGGTAATCCACATTTTCACAACATATTAAAGAATCTTTTTCTAATCCGTGATGCATATACCGTGCTGGAAACGTGGAATTTCACGGTGATTGAAACCATGTAAGTTACATCTCTATTGGGTTGAACTCGCTCCAAGAGTATTTTTCTATGAAAACTGTTTCATTTTTGAAACTGGCGTTTGGAAAACGCTGCAAAATCTGAGAAAATACTTCTAAGTATCAATATTCAATCTATTGTCATGAAAGTTCGGTAATCCACATGCTAACAAATCTGTAGTGAATAATTGTTGAATCCATTATGCATGTAGCATGTTCGTAAGATGGAATTTCATGGCCAGGGATTTTATGTAAATTACATTTCTCTTGGTTAGAAATCACTCCAAGAGATTTTTCCTCAGAAATCTGCCTGATTTTTGAAATGACATTAGGAAAACACTGCGAACTCAGATGAATAGATTCTCGGTGTAAATATTCCTTGTATGGTGGATAAAAGTTCGGTAATCCGCTTGCAAACAACTCTGTAGTGAATATTTGACGAATCTGAGATACACGAAGCGTGTTGGGAACACAGAAGATCACGGTGAGCAAATATATGTAAAACACATGTTTCTTGGTTAGAACTCGCTCCAAGAGCTTTTTCTGCCAAATCTGCCTCATTTTCAAACCTGGCATTAAAAGTAACCAGTGAAATCTGAGAAAATTCTTCAAAGTGTCAGTAAGGCATGTATGGTGGATGAAAGTACTGTAATCCTCTTGCTAACAACTATGTAGTGAATATTTGTCAAATCCGAGTTGCATGTAGCGTGTTCGGAACACGGAATTTCATCGTTAGTGAATCCATGTAAATTGCATGTCTATTGTTTTGAACCCGCTCCAAGAGGTTTTTGTGGTGAAATTTGCCACAGTTTCAAAACTGGCTCTTTGAAAGCCCTGTGAAATCAGAGAAAATGCTTCTAAGCATCAATATGCCTTGAATTGTGATGAAAGTCCTGTAATCCACATGCAAACAACTCTGTAGTGTATTTATGTCGAATCCTATCTGCATGTATCGTGTTTGAAACACGGAATTTCACAGCGGGAGAAACTATTTAATTTACAGATCTATTGGGTAGGACATGCTCCAACAGTTTTTTCCTAAGGAAACTGCCTGATTTTCGAAACTGCTATTAGGTAAAAGCTGCAAACTCAGAATTAATGTTTCTAGGTGTAAAAATGCCTTGTATGGTGAATGAAAGTTCTGTAATACACATGTACACAACTCATTAAAAATGTTTCTCAAATCCGTGATGTATGTAGTGTGTTCAGAACACGGAAATTCACGTTGAAGGAAACTATGTAAATTACATATCTATTGGTGAGAACCCGCTCCAGGAGCATTTTACTGTAAAATCTACCTCTGTTTGCAAACTGGTGTTATGAAAACACTGCAAAATGTGAGCAAATGCTTTAAGGTGACAATATGTCTTCAATGGTTTATGAAAGATGTGTAATTCACATTCTAACAACACAGGAGTGAATATTTGTTCAATCCATGGTGCATGTACCTTTTTTGGAACACGGAATATTACTGTGACGGTATCTATGAAAATGGGATGTCTATTGGATCGAACATGCAGCAAGAGGATTTTTCTGCGAAAACTGCCTGATTTTTGTAACGGATCTTAGGGAAATTCTGCGAAATCTAAGTAAATATTTCTAGGGGTAAATATGCCTTGTATTGTGGTTGAAACATCGGTAATCCACATGCTCATGGTCATTAAATAATGTTTGTCGAAGCCGTGATTAATGTAACTTTTTCGGAACACGGAATATCTCGGTGAGTGAAACTTGGAAAATAACAATTCTACTGGATAGAACTCGCTTGAATTGAATTTTTCTGCGAAAATTTGATGATTTTCGAAACTGGATGTTAGGAAAAACCAGCGAAATCAGAATAACTACTTCTAGGTGTAATTATGTCCTGTATGTTGGATGAAAGTTCAGTAATCCAGATGCTCACACTCATTAAAGAATGTTTGTCGAATTCATGATGCATGTAACGTGTTCGGAATACGGAATGTCATATTGAAGGAAACAATGTAAATTACATGTCTATTGGGTAGAACTCGCTTGAAGAGACTTTTTCTGTGAAATCTGACTCATTTGGATAACTGGCATTACGAAAAAACTGAGAAGTCTGGGAAAATTCTTCTAAGTGTGAATATGCCTTGAATGGTGAATGAAAGTCCGGTAATGCACATGTTAATAATAGTGTAGCAATTATTTTTTAAACCGTGATTCATGTAGTGCTTTTGGAAAACTGAATTTCACTGTAATGAAACAATGTAAATAACAATTCTATTGGGTAGAACTAGCTAGAATAGAATTTTACTGTGAAAATTGCATGATTACCAAATCTGAAGTTTGGAGAAAGCTTCAAAATGAGAGTAAATATTTCTAGGTGTAAATATGCCTTTATGTTGGAACAAAGTTCGGTAATCCACATTTTCACAACATATTAAAGAAACTTTTTCTAATCCGTGATGCATATACCGTGTTCGGAACGGGGAATTTCACGGCGATAGAAACCATGTAAGTTACTTCTCTATTGGGTATAACAAGCTCCAAGGGAATTTTTCTGTGAAAACTGCTTCATTTTTGAAACTGGCATTTGGAAATCACTGCAAAATCTGAGAAAATACTTCTTAGTATCAATATTCAATCTATTGTGATGAAAGTTCGGTAATCCACATGCTAACAAGGCTGTAGTGAATATTTGTCGAATCCATTATGCATGTAGCATGTTCGTAAGATGGAATTTCATGGCCAGGGATTTGATGTAAATTACATTTCTCTTGGTTAGAAATCACTCCAAGGGATTTTTCTTGAGAAATCTAACTGATTTTCAAATCTGGCTTTAGGAAAACACTGCGAACTCAGATGAATAGATTCTCGGTGTAAATATGTCTTGTAGGGTGGATGAAAGTTCGGTAATCTGCATGCTAACAACTCTGTAGTGAATATTTGTCGAATCCGAGATACACAAATCATGTTCGGAATACATAAGATCACCGTGAGCGAATATATGTAAAACACATGTCTCTTGGGTAGAACTTGCTCCAAGAGCATTTTCTGCGAATTCTGCCTCATTATCAAAACTGGCATTAGGAAAAACTTTTGAAATATGAGAAAATGCTTCAAAGTGTCAATATGGCTTTTATGGTGGATGAAAGTTCATTAATCCTTATGCTAACAACTCTGTAGAGTGTATTTGTCAAACCCGTGATGCATGTAGATTTTTCAGAACACGGAATATCACGATTACGGGTTTTATGTAAATTGCATGCCTATTGGTTAGAACTCGCTCCAAGATGATTTTTCGGTGAAAAGTGCATGATTTAAATACTGACATTAGGAGGAATCTACAAAAATCAGAAAATATTTTCTATGTATAAATATGCATTGTAAGGTGGATGAAAGTTCGGTAATACACATCTTCAACACTCATTAAAGAATGTTGGTCGAATCCGTGATGCATGTAACGTGTTCAGATCACGGAATGTCACGGTGAGCGAAACCATGTAAATTACATGTCTATTGTTTTGAACACGCTCCAAGAGGTTTTTGCCGTGAAATCTGCCTCAGTTTCGAAACTGGCATTTGGAAAGCTCTGTGAAATCGGAGAAAATGCTTCTAAGCATCAATATGCCTTGTATTGTGCTGAAAGGTTTGCAATTAACATGCAAACAATTTTGTAGTGTATTTTTGTCGAAACCTATCTGCATGTAGCATGTTCGAAACACGGAATTTCGCAGCGGGAGAATCTATTTAATTTACATATCTATTGGGTAGAACACGCTCCAACAGTTTTTTCCTTAGGAAACTGCCTGATTTTCGAAACTATTATTAGGAAAATGCTGCGAACTCAGAGTTAAGGTTTCTAGGAGTAAATATACATTGTATTGTGGTTGACACATCGGTAATCCACATGCTCATGGTCATTAAATAATGTTTGTCGAAGCCGTGATTAATGTAACGTTTTCGGAACACGGAATGTCTCGGTGAGTGAAACTCGAGGAATAACATTTCTACTGGATAGAACTCGCTTGAACTGTATTTTTCTGTGGAAATTTCATGATTTTCAAAACTGGATGTTAGGAAAAAACTGCGAAATTAGAATAACTACTTCTAGTTCTAAATATGCCTTGTATGGTGGATGAAAGTTCGGTAACCCACATGCTCACACTCATTAAAGAATGTTTGTCGAATTCCTGATGTATGAAACGTGTTAGGAATACGGAATGTTATATTGAAGGAAACAATGTAAATTAATTGTCTATTGGGTAGAACTCGCTTCAAGACTTTTTCTGCAAAATGTGCCTCATTTTCAATGCTGCCATTAGGAGAACACTGTGAAATCTGAGAAAATGCTTCTAAGTGTCAATATGCCTTCAATGGTGAATGAAAGTCCGGTAATCCACATGTTATAAACTATGAAGTGAATATTTTTCGAATCCAAGATTTATATAGCGTGTTAAGAACACGAAATTTCACCGTAATGAAACAATGTAAATTACAATTCTATTGCGTAGAACTAGCTAGAATAGAATTGTTCTGTGAAAATTGCATGATTATCGAATCTGAAGTTCCGAGAAAGCTTCCAAATGAGAGGAAATATTTCTAGGTGTAAATATGTCTTTATGTTGGAAGAAAGAATGGTAATCCATATTTTCACATCATATTAAAGAATCTTTTTCTAATCTGTGATACATATACCGTGTTCGGAACGTGGAATTTCACGGTGATTGAAACAATGTAAGTTACTTCTCTATGGGGTATAACTGGCTCCAAGAGAATTTTTCTGTGAAAACTGCTTCATTTTTGAAACTGGCATTTGGAAAATGCAGCAAAATCTGAGAAAATACTTCTAAGTATCATTATTCAATCTATTGTGATGAAAGTTCGGCAATCCACATGCTAACAAATCTGTAGTGAATATTTGTCGAATCCATTATGCATGTTGCATGTTCGGAACACGGAATTTCATGGCCAGGGAGTTGATATAAATTACATTTATCTTGGTTAGAAATCACTCCAAGAGTTTTTTCTTGAGAAATCTACCTGATTTTCAAAACTGGCGTTAGGAAAACACTGCGAACTCAGATGAATAGATTCTCAGTGTAACTATGCCTGGTAGGGTGCATGAAAGTTCAGTAATCCTTATGGTAACAACTCTGTAGTGAATATTTGTCGAATCCGAGATACACGAAGGTTGTTCGGAAGACAGAAGATCACCGTGAGCGAATATATGTAAAACATATGTCTCTTGCGTAGAACTAGCTCCAAGAAGTTTTTCTGCGAATTCTGCCTCATTTTCAAAACTGGCATTAGGAAAAAATTTCGAAATATGAGAAAATGCTTCAAAGTGTCAATATGGCTGTTATGGTGGATGAAAGTTCGTTAATCCTTATGCTAACAAATCTGTAGTGTGTATTTGTCACATCCGTGATGCATGTAGCTTTTTCACAACACGGAATATCACGATGACAGGTTCTATGTAAATTGCATGTCTATTGGTTAGAACTCGCTCCAAGATGATTTTTCGGTGAAAACTGCATGATTTAAATACTGACATAAGGAGGAAACTACAAAAATCAGAAAATAATTTCTATGTATAAATATGCATTGTAAGGTGGATGAAAGTTCGGTAATACACATGTTCAACACTCATTAAGAATGTTGGTCGAATCCGTGAAGCATGTAACGTGTTCAGATCACGGAATGTCACGGTGAGTGAAACTATGTAAATTACATATCTTTTGGTTAGAACTCGCTGCAAGAGCATTTTCCTGCCCAATCTGCCTCATTGTCAAACCTGGCATTAAAAGTAACCTGTGAAATCTGAGAAAATTCTTCAAAGTGTCAGTAAGGCATGTATGGTGGATGAAAGTGCTGTAATCCACTTGCTAACACTCTGTAGTGAATATTTGTTGAATCAGAGATGCATGTAGCGTGTTCAGAACACGGAATTTCACTGTGAGCGAATCCATGTAAATTACATATCTATTGTTTTGAACCCGTTCCAAGAGGTTTTTGCCGTGAAATCTGCCTCAGTTTCGAAACTGGCTCTTGGAAAGCCCTGTGAAATAAGAGAAAATGCTTCTAAGCATCAATATGCCTTGAATTGTGATGAAAGTCCTGTAATCCACATGCAAACAACTCTGTAGTGTATTTTTGTCGAATCCTATCTGCATGTATCGTGTTTGAAACACGGAATTTCACAGCGGGAGAAACTATTTAATTTACAGATCTATTGGGTATGACATGCTCCAACAGTTTTTTCCTTAGGAAACTGCCTGATTTTCGAAACTGCTATTAGGTAAAAGCTGAAAACTCAGAATTAATGTTTCTAGGTGTAAAAATGCCTTGTATGGTGGATGAAAGTTCTGTAATACACATGTACACAACTCATTAAAAATGTTTCTGAAATCCGTGATGTATGTAGTGTGTTCGGAACACGGAATGTCACGTTGAAGGAAACTATGTAAATTACATATCTATTGGTGAGAAACCGCTCCAGGAGCATTTTACTGTAAAATCTACCTCTGTTTGGAAACTGGTGTTATGAAAACCCTGCAAAATGTGAGCAAATGCTTTAAGGTGACAATATGTCTTCAATGGTTTAGTAAAGATGTGTAATTCACATTCTAACAACTCAGGAGTGAATATTTGTTGAATCAATGGTGCATGTAACCTTTTTGGAACACGGAATGTTACGGTGACGGTATCTATGAAAATGGGATGTCTATTGGATCGAACATGCAGCAAGAGGATTTTTCTGCGAAAACTGCCTGATTTTCATAACGGATCTTAGGGAAATTCTGCGAAATCTAAGTAAATATTTCTAGGGGTAAATATGCCTTGTATTGTGGTTGAAATATCGGTAATCCACATGCTCATGGTCATTAAATAATGTTTGTCGAAGCCGTGATTAATGTAACTTTTTCGGAACACGGAATATCTCGGTGAGTGAAACTTGGAAAATAACAATTCTACTGGATAGAACTCGCTTGAATTGAATTTTTCTGCGAAAATTTGATGATTTTCGAAACTGGATGTTAGGAAAAACCAGCGAAATCAGAATAACTACTTCTAGGTGTAATTATGTCCTGTATGTTGGATGAAAGTTCAGTAATCCAGATGCTCACACTCATTAAAGAATGTTTGTCGAATTCATGATGCATGTAACGTGTTCGGAATACGGAATGTCATATTGAAGGAAACAATGTAAATTACATGTCTATTGGGTAGAACTCGCTTGAAGAGACTTTTTCTGTGAAATCTGACTCATTTGGATAACTGGCATTACGAAAAAACTGAGAAGTCTGGGAAAATTCTTCTAAGTGTGAATATGCCTTGAATGGTGAATGAAAGTCCGGTAATGCACATGTTAATAATAGTGTAGCAATTATTTTTTAAACCGTGATTCATGTAGTGCTTTTGGAAAACTGAATTTCACTGTAATGAAACAATGTAAATAACAATTCTATTGGGTAGAACTAGCTAGAATAGAATTTTACTGTGAAAATTGCATGATTACCAAATCTGAAGTTTGGAGAAAGCTTCAAAATGAGAGTAAATATTTCTAGGTGTAAATATGCCTTTATGTTGGAACAAAGTTCGGTAATCCACATTTTCACAACATATTAAAGAAACTTTTTCTAATCCGTGATGCATATACCGTGTTCGGAACGGGGAATTTCACGGCGATAGAAACCATGTAAGTTACTTCTCTATTGGGTATAACAAGCTCCAAGGGAATTTTTCTGTGAAAACTGCTTCATTTTTGAAACTGGCATTTGGAAATCACTGCAAAATCTGAGAAAATACTTCTTAGTATCAATATTCAATCTATTGTGATGAAAGTTCGGTAATCCACATGCTAACAAGGCTGTAGTGAATATTTGTCGAATCCATTATGCATGTAGCATGTTCGTAAGATGGAATTTCATGGCCAGGGATTTGATGTAAATTACATTTCTCTTGGTTAGAAATCACTCCAAGGGATTTTTCTTGAGAAATCTAACTGATTTTCAAATCTGGCTTTAGGAAAACACTGCGAACTCAGATGAATAGATTCTCGGTGTAAATATGTCTTGTAGGGTGGATGAAAGTTCGGTAATCTGCATGCTAACAACTCTGTAGTGAATATTTGTCGAATCCGAGATACACAAATCATGTTCGGAATACATAAGATCACCGTGAGCGAATATATGTAAAACACATGTCTCTTGGGTAGAACTTGCTCCAAGAGCATTTTCTGCGAATTCTGCCTCATTATCAAAACTGGCATTAGGAAAAACTTTTGAAATATGAGAAAATGCTTCAAAGTGTCAATATGGCTTTTATGGTGGATGAAAGTTCATTAATCCTTATGCTAACAACTCTGTAGAGTGTATTTGTCAAACCCGTGATGCATGTAGATTTTTCAGAACACGGAATATCACGATTACGGGTTTTATGTAAATTGCATGCCTATTGGTTAGAACTCGCTCCAAGATGATTTTTCGGTGAAAAGTGCATGATTTAAATACTGACATTAGGAGGAATCTACAAAAATCAGAAAATATTTTCTATGTATAAATATGCATTGTAAGGTGGATGAAAGTTCGGTAATACACATCTTCAACACTCATTAAAGAATGTTGGTCGAATCCGTGATGCATGTAACGTGTTCAGATCACGGAATGTCACGGTGAGCGAAACCATGTAAATTACATGTCTATTGTTTTGAACACGCTCCAAGAGGTTTTTGCCGTGAAATCTGCCTCAGTTTCGAAACTGGCATTTGGAAAGCTCTGTGAAATCGGAGAAAATGCTTCTAAGCATCAATATGCCTTGTATTGTGCTGAAAGGTTTGCAATTAACATGCAAACAATTTTGTAGTGTATTTTTGTCGAAACCTATCTGCATGTAGCATGTTCGAAACACGGAATTTCGCAGCGGGAGAATCTATTTAATTTACATATCTATTGGGTAGAACACGCTCCAACAGTTTTTTCCTTAGGAAACTGCCTGATTTTCGAAACTATTATTAGGAAAATGCTGCGAACTCAGAGTTAAGGTTTCTAGGAGTAAATATACATTGTATTGTGGTTGACACATCGGTAATCCACATGCTCATGGTCATTAAATAATGTTTGTCGAAGCCGTGATTAATGTAACGTTTTCGGAACACGGAATGTCTCGGTGAGTGAAACTCGAGGAATAACATTTCTACTGGATAGAACTCGCTTGAACTGTATTTTTCTGTGGAAATTTCATGATTTTCAAAACTGGATGTTAGGAAAAAACTGCGAAATTAGAATAACTACTTCTAGTTCTAAATATGCCTTGTATGGTGGATGAAAGTTCGGTAACCCACATGCTCACACTCATTAAAGAATGTTTGTCGAATTCCTGATGTATGAAACGTGTTAGGAATACGGAATGTTATATTGAAGGAAACAATGTAAATTAATTGTCTATTGGGTAGAACTCGCTTCAAGACTTTTTCTGCAAAATGTGCCTCATTTTCAATGCTGCCATTAGGAGAACACTGTGAAATCTGAGAAAATGCTTCTAAGTGTCAATATGCCTTCAATGGTGAATGAAAGTCCGGTAATCCACATGTTATAAACTATGAAGTGAATATTTTTCGAATCCAAGATTTATATAGCGTGTTAAGAACACGAAATTTCACCGTAATGAAACAATGTAAATTACAATTCTATTGCGTAGAACTAGCTAGAATAGAATTGTTCTGTGAAAATTGCATGATTATCGAATCTGAAGTTCCGAGAAAGCTTCCAAATGAGAGGAAATATTTCTAGGTGTAAATATGTCTTTATGTTGGAAGAAAGAATGGTAATCCATATTTTCACATCATATTAAAGAATCTTTTTCTAATCTGTGATACATATACCGTGTTCGGAACGTGGAATTTCACGGTGATTGAAACAATGTAAGTTACTTCTCTATGGGGTATAACTGGCTCCAAGAGAATTTTTCTGTGAAAACTGCTTCATTTTTGAAACTGGCATTTGGAAAATGCAGCAAAATCTGAGAAAATACTTCTAAGTATCATTATTCAATCTATTGTGATGAAAGTTCGGCAATCCACATGCTAACAAATCTGTAGTGAATATTTGTCGAATCCATTATGCATGTTGCATGTTCGGAACACGGAATTTCATGGCCAGGGAGTTGATATAAATTACATTTATCTTGGTTAGAAATCACTCCAAGAGTTTTTTCTTGAGAAATCTACCTGATTTTCAAAACTGGCGTTAGGAAAACACTGCGAACTCAGATGAATAGATTCTCAGTGTAACTATGCCTGGTAGGGTGCATGAAAGTTCAGTAATCCTTATGGTAACAACTCTGTAGTGAATATTTGTCGAATCCGAGATACACGAAGGTTGTTCGGAAGACAGAAGATCACCGTGAGCGAATATATGTAAAACATATGTCTCTTGCGTAGAACTAGCTCCAAGAAGTTTTTCTGCGAATTCTGCCTCATTTTCAAAACTGGCATTAGGAAAAAATTTCGAAATATGAGAAAATGCTTCAAAGTGTCAATATGGCTGTTATGGTGGATGAAAGTTCGTTAATCCTTATGCTAACAAATCTGTAGTGTGTATTTGTCACATCCGTGATGCATGTAGCTTTTTCACAACACGGAATATCACGATGACAGGTTCTATGTAAATTGCATGTCTATTGGTTAGAACTCGCTCCAAGATGATTTTTCGGTGAAAACTGCATGATTTAAATACTGACATAAGGAGGAAACTACAAAAATCAGAAAATAATTTCTATGTATAAATATGCATTGTAAGGTGGATGAAAGTTCGGTAATACACATGTTCAACACTCATTAAGAATGTTGGTCGAATCCGTGAAGCATGTAACGTGTTCAGATCACGGAATGTCACGGTGAGTGAAACTATGTAAATTACATATCTTTTGGTTAGAACTCGCTGCAAGAGCATTTTCCTGCCCAATCTGCCTCATTGTCAAACCTGGCATTAAAAGTAACCTGTGAAATCTGAGAAAATTCTTCAAAGTGTCAGTAAGGCATGTATGGTGGATGAAAGTGCTGTAATCCACTTGCTAACACTCTGTAGTGAATATTTGTTGAATCAGAGATGCATGTAGCGTGTTCAGAACACGGAATTTCACTGTGAGCGAATCCATGTAAATTACATATCTATTGTTTTGAACCCGTTCCAAGAGGTTTTTGCCGTGAAATCTGCCTCAGTTTCGAAACTGGCTCTTGGAAAGCCCTGTGAAATAAGAGAAAATGCTTCTAAGCATCAATATGCCTTGAATTGTGATGAAAGTCCTGTAATCCACATGCAAACAACTCTGTAGTGTATTTTTGTCGAATCCTATCTGCATGTATCGTGTTTGAAACACGGAATTTCACAGCGGGAGAAACTATTTAATTTACAGATCTATTGGGTATGACATGCTCCAACAGTTTTTTCCTTAGGAAACTGCCTGATTTTCGAAACTGCTATTAGGTAAAAGCTGAAAACTCAGAATTAATGTTTCTAGGTGTAAAAATGCCTTGTATGGTGGATGAAAGTTCTGTAATACACATGTACACAACTCATTAAAAATGTTTCTGAAATCCGTGATGTATGTAGTGTGTTCGGAACACGGAATGTCACGTTGAAGGAAACTATGTAAATTACATATCTATTGGTGAGAAACCGCTCCAGGAGCATTTTACTGTAAAATCTACCTCTGTTTGGAAACTGGTGTTATGAAAACCCTGCAAAATGTGAGCAAATGCTTTAAGGTGACAATATGTCTTCAATGGTTTAGTAAAGATGTGTAATTCACATTCTAACAACTCAGGAGTGAATATTTGTTGAATCAATGGTGCATGTAACCTTTTTGGAACACGGAATGTTACGGTGACGGTATCTATGAAAATGGGATGTCTATTGGATCGAACATGCAGCAAGAGGATTTTTCTGCGAAAACTGCCTGATTTTCATAACGGATCTTAGGGAAATTCTGCGAAATCTAAGTAAATATTTCTAGGGGTAAATATGCCTTGTATTGTGGTTGAAATATCGGTAATCCACATGCTCATGGTCATTAAATAATGTTTGTCGAAGCCGTGATTAATGTAACTTTTTCGGAACACGGAATATCTCGGTGAGTGAAACTTGGAAAATAACAATTCTACTGGATAGAACTCGCTTGAATTGAATTTTTCTGCGAAAATTTGATGATTTTCGAAACTGGATGTTAGGAAAAACCAGCGAAATCAGAATAACTACTTCTAGGTGTAATTATGTCCTGTATGTTGGATGAAAGTTCAGTAATCCAGATGCTCACACTCATTAAAGAATGTTTGTCGAATTCATGATGCATGTAACGTGTTCGGAATACGGAATGTCATATTGAAGGAAACAATGTAAATTACATGTCTATTGGGTAGAACTCGCTTGAAGAGACTTTTTCTGTGAAATCTGACTCATTTTGAAAACTGGCGTTTCGAAGAAACTGAGAAGTCTGGGAAAATTCTTCTAAGTGTGAATATGCCTTGAATGGTGAATGAAAGTCCGGTAATGCACATGTTAATAATAGTGTAGCAATTATTTTTTAAACCGTGATTCATGTAGTGATTTTGGAAAACTGAATTTCACTGTAATGAAACAATGTAAATAACAATTCTATTGGGTAGAACTAGCTAGAATAGAATTTTTCTGCGAAAATTGCATGATTATCGAATCTGAAGTTTGGAGAAAGCTTCAAAATGAGAGTAAATATTTCTAGGTGTAAATATGCCTTTATGTTGGAAGAAAGTACGTTTATCCACATTTTCACAACATATTAAAGAAACTTTTTCTAATCCATGATGCATATACCGTGTTCGGAACGGGGAATTTCACGGCGATAGAAACCATGTAAGTTACTTCTCTATTGGGTATAACAAGCTCCAAGGGAATTTTTCTGTGAAAACTGCTTCATTTTTGAAACTGGCATTTGGAAATCACTGCAAAATCTGAGAAAATACTTCTTAGTATCAATATTCAATCTATTGTGATGAAAGTTCGGTAATCCACATGCTAACAAGGCTGTAGTGAATATTTGTCGAATCCATTATGCATGTAGCATGTTCGTAAGATGGAATTTCATGGCCAGGAAGTTGATGTAAATTACATTTCTCTTGGTTAGAAATCAATCCAAGGGATTTTTCTTGAGAAATCTACCTGATTTTCAAAACTGGCGTTAGGAAAACTCTGCGAACTCAGATGAATAGATTCTCGGTGTAAATATGTCTTGTAGGGTGGATGAAAGTTCGGGAATCCTTATGCTAACATCTCTGTAGTGAATATTTGACGAATCCGAGATACACGAACCGTGTTCGGAACACAGAAGATCACGGTGAGCGAATATATGTAAAACACATGTCTCTTGGGTAGGGCTCGCTCCAAGAGATTATTCTGCAAATTCTGCCTCATTTTCAAAACTGGCATTAGGAAAAAATTTCGAAATATGAGAAAATGCTTCAAAGTGTCAATATGGCTTTTATGGTGGATGAAATTTCGTTAATCCTTATGCTTACAACACTGTAGTATTTGTCGAATCCGTGATGCATGTAGCTTTTTTGGAACACAGAATATCACGATGACGGGTTCTGTGTAAATTGCATGTCTATTGGGTAGAACTCGCTCCAAGATTATTTTTCGGTGAACATTGCATGATTTAAATACTGACATTAGGAGGAATCTACTAAAACAGAAAATAATTTCTATGTATAAATATGCATTGTAAGGTGATGAAAGTTTGGTAAGACACATGTTCAACACTCATTAAAGAATGTTTTTCGAATCCGAAATGCATGTAACGTGTTCAGATCACGGAATGTCACGGTGAGTGAAACTATGTAAATTACATATCTTTTGGTTAGAACTCGCTGCAAGAGCATTTTCCTGCCCAATCTGCCTCATTTTGAAACCTGGCATTAAAACTAAACTTTGAAATCTGAGAAAATTATTCAAAGTGTCAGTAAGGCATGTATGGTGGATGAAAGTGCTGTAATACACTTGCTAACAACTCTGTAGCGAATATTTTTCGAATCGGATTTTCATGTAGCGTGTTCGGAACACGGAATTTCATGGTGAGCAAATCCATTTAAATTTCATGTCTATTGTTATGAACCCGCTCCAAGAGGTTTTTGCCGTGAAAATTGCAACAGTTTCGAAACTGGCATTTGGAAAGCTCTGTGAAATCAGAGAAAATGCTTCTAAGCATCAATATCCCTTGTATTGTGATGAAAGTTTTGCATCCACATGCAAACAATTCTGTAGTGTATTTTTGTCGAAACCTATCTGCATGTAGCTTGTTCGAAACACGGAATTTCACAGCGGGAGTATCTATGTAATTTACATATCTATTGGTAGAACACGCTCCAACAGTTTTTTCCTTAGGAAAATGCCTGGTTTTTGAAATTGCTATTAGGAAAATGCTGCGAACTCAGAGTTAATATTTCTACGTGTAAATATGCCTTGTATTGTGGTTGAAATATCGGTAATCCACATGCTCACGGTCATTAAATAATATTTGTCGAAGCCGTGATTAATGTAACGTTTTCGGAACACGGAATGTCTCGGTGAGTGAAACTCGGAGAATAAGATTTCTAATGAATAGAACTCGCTTGAATTGAATTTTTCAGCGGAAATTTCATGATTTTCAAAACTGGATGTTAGGAAAAAACTGCGAAATTAGAATAACTACTTCTAGGTGTAATTATGGCTTCTATGGTGGATGAAAGTTCGGTAACCCACATGTTCTAACTCATTAAAGAATGTTTGTCGAATTCATGATGTATGTAACGTGTTTGGAATACAGATTGTTATATTGAAGGAAACAATTTATATTACATGTCTATTGGGTAGAACTCGCTTCAAGAGAATTTTCTGCAAAATGTGCCTCATTTTCAAAACTGTCATTAGGAGAAACGTGTGAAATCTTAGAAAATGCTTCTAAGTGTCAATATGCCTTCAATGGTGAATGAAAGTCCGGTCATCCACATGTTATAAACTATGAATTGAAAATTTTTCGAATCCGTGATTTATATAGCGTGTTTTGAACACGAAATTTCACGGTAAAGAAACAATGTAAATTACAATTCTATTGGGTAGAACTAGCTAGAATAGAATTTTTCTGCGAAAATTGCATGATTATCGAATCTGAAGTTTGGAGAAAGCTTCAAATGAGAGTAAATATTTCTAGGTGTAAATATGCCTTTATGTTGGAACAAAGTTCGGTAATCCACATTTATGCAACATACTAAAGAATCTTTTTCTAATCCGTGATGCATATACCGTGTTTAGAACGTGGAATTTCCCGGTGACGGAAACAATGTAAATTACTTCTCTATTGGGTAGAACTCGCTCCAAGAGAATTTTTCTGCAATAAATGCTTCATTTTTGAAACTGGCGTTTGGAAAACACTGCAAAATCTGAGAAAATACTTCTAAGTATCAATATTCAATCTATTGTGATGAAAGTTCGGTAATCCACGTGCTAACAAATCTGTAGTGAATATTTGTCGAATCCATTATGCATGTAGCATGTTCGGAACACGGAATTTCATGGCCAGGGAGTTTATGTAAATTACATTTCTCTTGGTTAGAAATCACTCCAAGAGCTCTTTCCTGAGAAATATGCCTGAATTTCAAAACTGGATTTAGGAAAACACTGCGAACTCAGAAGAAAAGATTCTCGGTGTAAATATGACTTGTAGGGTGGATGTAAGTTCGGTAATCCGCATGTTAACATCTCTGTAGTGAACATTTGTTGAATCCGAGATACATGAAGCGTGTTCGGAACACAGAATATCACAGTGAGCGAATGTATGTAAAATACATGTCACTTGGGTAGAACTCGCTCCAAGAGATTTTTTCTGCGAATTCTGCCTCATTTTGAAAACTGGCATTAGGAAAAACTTTCGAAATATGAGAAAATGCTTTACAGTGTCAATATGGCTTTTATGGTGGATGAAAGTCCGGTAATCCTTATGCTAACAACACTGTAGTGAATATTTGTCGAATCCGGGATGCATGTAGCTTTTTCGGAACACGGAATTTCACGATGACAGGTTCTATGTAAATTGCATGTCTATTGGGTAGAACACTCTCCAGGAGGATTTTTCTGCGAAAACTGCATGACTTAAAATCTGACATTTGGAGAAATCTACTAAATCAGAAAATAACTTCTATGTATAAATATGCATTGTAAGGTGGATGAGAGTTCGGTAATACACATGTTAAGAACTCATTAAAGAATGTCGAATCTGTGATGCATGTAAAGTGTTCAGAACACGGAAAGTCACGGTGAGTGAAACTGGGTAAATTAAATATCTTTTGGTTAGAACGCACTCCAAGAGCATTTTCCTGCCAAATCTGCCTCATTTTCAAACCTGGCATTAAAACTAAACTGTGAAATCTGAGAAAAGTCTTCAAAGTGTCAGTAAGCCTTGTATGGTGGATGAAAATGCTGTAGTCGACTTGCTAACAACTCTGTAGTGAATATTTTTCGAATCCGAGTTGCATGTAGCGTGTTCAGAACATGGAAATTCACAGTGAGTGAATCCATGTTAATTACATGTCTATTGTTTTGAACCCGCTCCAAGAGGTTTTTGCCATGAAATCTGCCTCAGTTACAAAACTGGCGTTGGAAAGCTCTGTGAAATCAGAGAAAATGCTTCTAAGCATCAATATGCCTTGTATTGTGATGAAAGTCCTTTAATCCACATGCAAACAACTCTGTAGTGTATTTTTGTCGAATCCTATCTGCATGTAGCGTGTGCAAAACACGGAATTTCACAGCGGGAAAATCTATGTAATTTACATATCTATTGGGTAGGACACGCTCAAAATTTTTTTCCTTAGGAAACTGCCTGATTTTGAAACTGGTATTAGGAAAAAGCTGCAATCTCCGAGTTAATGTTTCTAGGTGTAAATATGCCTTGTATGGTGGATGAAAGTTCTGTAATACACATGTACACAACTCATTAAAAATGTTTCTCAATGCAATATGTATGTAGTCTGTTCGGTACACGGAATGTCACGTTGAAGGAAACTATGTAAATTACATATCTATTGGTGAGAATCCGCTCCAGGAGCATTTTACTGTAAAATCTACCTCTGATTGGAAACTGGTGTTATGAAAACGCTGCAAAATATGAGCAAATGCTTTAAAGTGACTATATGTATTCAATGGTTTATTAAAGATATGTAATTCACATTCTTACAACTCAGCAGTGAATATTTGTTGAATCCATGGTGCATGTACATTTTTCATAACACGGAATGTTACGGTGACGGTATCTATGAAAATGGGATGTCTATTTCATCAAACATGCAGCAAGAGAATTTTTCTGCGAAAACTGCCTGATTTTGGTAACTGACATTAGGAATAATCTGCGAAATCTAAGTAAATATTTCTAGGTGTAATTATGCCTTGTATTGTGGTTGAAACATCGGTAATCCACATGCTCACGGTCATTAAGTAATGTTTGTCGAAGCCGTGATTAATGTAACATTTTCGGAACACGGAATGTCTCGGTGAGTGAAACTCGGAAAATAACAATTCTACTGGATAGAACTCGCTTGAATTGAAATTTTCAGTGAAAATTTCATGATTTTCGAAACTGGATGTTAAGAAAAACCTGCGAAATCAGAATAACTACTTCTAGGTGTAAATATGCCTTGTATGGTGGATGAAAGTTCGGTTATCCACATGCTCACACACATTAAAGATTATTTGTCGAATTCGTGTTGCATGTAACGTGTTCGGATTATGGAATGTCATATTGAAGGAAACAATGTAAATTACATGTCTATTGGGTAGAACTCGATTCAAGAGACTTTTTCTGTGAAATCTGCCTCATTTTGAAAACTGGCATTAGGAAAAACCTGAGAAGTCTGGGAAAATGCTTCTAAGTTTCAATATGCCTTGAATGGTGAATGAAAGTCCGGTAATGCACATGTTATAAACTATGAATTGAAAATTTTTCGAATCCGTGATTTATATAGCGTGTTTTGAACACGAAATTTCACCGTAAAGAAACAATGTAAATTACAATTCTATTGGGTAGAACTAGCTAGAATAGAATTTTTCTGCGAAAATTGCATGATTATCGAATCTGAAGTTTGGAGAAAGCTTCAAATGAGAGTAAATATTTCTAGGTGTAAATATGCCTTTATGTTGGAACAAAGTTCGGTAATCCACATTTACGCAACATACTAAAGAATCTTTTTCTAATCCGTGATGCATATACCGTGTTTAGAACGTGGAATTTCCCGGTGACGGAAACAATGTTAATTACTTCTCTATTGGGTAGAACTCGCTCCAAGAGAATTTTTCTGTGATAAATGCTTCATTTTTGAAACTGGCGTTTGGAAAACACTGCAAAATCTGAGAAAATACTTCTAAGTATCAATATTCAATCTATTGTGATGAAAGTTCGGTAATCCACATGCTAACAAATCTGTAGTGAATATTTGTCGAATCCATTATGCATGTAGCATGTTCGGAACACGGAATTTCATGGCCAGGGAGTTTATGTAAATTACATTTCTCTTGGTTAGAAATCACTCCAAGAGCTCTTTCCTGAGAAATATGCCTGAATTTCAAAACTGGATTTAGGAAAACACTGCGAACTCAGAAGAAAAGATTCTCGGTGTAAATATGACTTGTAGGGTGGATGTAAGTTCGGTAATCCGCATGCTAACATCTCTGTAGTGAACATTTGTCGAATCCGAGATACATGAAGCGTGTTCGGAACACAGAATATCACAGTGAGCGAATGTATGTAAAATACATGTCACTTGGGTAGAACTCGCTCCAAGAGCTTTTTTCTGCGAATTCTGCCTCATTTTGAAAACTGGCATTAGGAAAAACTTTCGAAATATGAGAAAATGCTTCACAGTGTCAATATGGCTTTTATGGTGGATGAAAGTCCGGTAATCCTTATGCTAACAACACTGTAGTGAATATTTGTCGAATCCGGGATGCATGTAGCTTTTTCGGAACACGGAATTTCACGATGACAGGTTCTATGTAAATTGCATGTCTATTGGGTAGAACACTCTCCAGGAGGATTTTTCTGCGAAAACTGCATGACTTAAAATCTGACATTTGGAGAAATCTACTAAATCAGAAAATAACTTCTATGTATAAATATGCATTGTAAGGTGGATGAGAGTTCGGTAATACACATGTTAAGAACTCATTAAAGAATGTCGAATCTGTGATGCATGTAAAGTGTTCAGAACACGGAAAGTCACGGTGAGTGAAACTGGGTAAATTAAATATCTTTTGGTTAGAACGCACTCCAAGAGCATTTTCCTGCCAAATCTGCCTCATTTTCAAACCTGGCATTAAAACTAACCTGTGAAATCTGAGAAAAGTCTTCAAAGTGTCAGTAAGCCTTGTATGGTGGATGAAAATGCTGTAGTCGACTTGCTAACAACTCTGTAGTTAATATTTGTCGAATCCGAGTTGCATGTAGCGTGTTCAGAACACGGAAATTCACAGTGAGTGAATCCATGTTAATTACATGTCTATTGTTTTGAACCCGCTCCAAGAGGTTTTTGCCATGAAATCTGCCTCAGTTACAAAACTGGCGTTGGAAAGCTCTGTGAAATCAGAGAAAATGCTTCTAAGCATCAATATGCCTTGTATTGTGATGAAAGTCCTTTAATCCACATGCAAACAACTCTGTAGTGTATTTTTGTCGAATCCTATCTGCATGTAGCGTGTGCAAAACACGGAATTTCACAGCGGGAAAATCTATGTAATTTACATATCTATTGGGTAGGACACGCTCAAAATTTTTTTCCTTAGGAAACTGCCTGATTTTGAAACTGGTATTAGGAAAAAGCTGCAATCTCCGAGTTAATGTTTCTAGGTGTAAATATGCCTTGTATGGTGGATGAAAGTTCTGTAATACACATGTACACAACTCATTAAAAATGTTTCCCAAATGCAATATGTATGTAGTCTGTTCGGTACACGGAATGTCACGTTGAAGGAAACTATGTAAATTACATATCTATTGGTGAGAATCCGCTCCAGGAGCATTTTAATGTAAAATCTACCTCTGATTGGAAACTGGTGTTATGAAAACGCTGCAAAATATGAGCAAATGCTTTAAAGTGACTATATGTATTCAATGGTTTATTAAAGATGTGTAATTCACATTCTTACAACTCAGCAGTGAATATTTGTTGAATCCATGGTGCATGTACATTTTTCATAACACGGAATGTTACGGTGACGGTATCTATGAAAATGGGATGTCTATTTCATCAAACATGCAGCAAGAGAATTTTTCTGCGAAAACTGCCTGATTTTGGTAACTGACATTAGGAATAATCTGCGAAATCTAAGTAAATATTTCTAGGTGTAATTATGCCTTGTATTGTGGTTGAAACATCGGTAATCCACATGCTCACGGTCATTAAGTAATGTTTGTCGAAGCCGTGATTAATGTAACATTTTCGGAACACGGAATGTCTCGGTGAGTGAAACTCGGAAAATAACAATTCTACTGGATAGAACTCGCTTGAATTGAAATTTTCAGTGAAAATTTCATGATTTTCGAAACTGGATGTTAAGAAAAACCTGCGAAATCAGAATAACTACTTCTAGGTGTAAATATGCCTTGTATGGTGGATGAAAGTTCGGTTATCCACATGCTCACACACATTAAAGATTATTTGTCGAATTCGTGTTGCATGTAACGTGTTCGGATTATGGAATGTCATATTGAAGGAAACAATGTAAATTACATGTCTATTGGGTAGAACTCGATTCAAGAGACTTTTTCTGTGAAATCTGCCTCATTTTGAAAACTGGCGTTAGGAAAAACCTGAGAAGTCTGGGAAAATGCTTCTAAGTTTCAATATGCCTTGAATGGTGAATGAAAGTCCGGTAATGCACATGTTATAAACTATGAATTGAAAATTTTTCGAATCCGTGATTTATATAGCGTGTTTTGAACACGAAATTTCACCGTAAAGAAACAATGTAAATTACAATTCTATTGGGTAGAACTAGCTAGAATAGAATTTTTCTGCGAAAATTGCATGATTATCGAATCTGAAGTTTGGAGAAAGCTTCAAATGAGAGTAAATATTTCTAGGTGTAAATATGCCTTTATGTTGGAACAAAGTTCGGTAATCCACATTTACGCAACATACTAAAGAATCTTTTTCTAATCCGTGATGCATATACCGTGTTTAGAACGTGGAATTTCCCGGTGACGGAAACAATGTAAATTACTTCTCTATTGGGTAGAACTCGCTCCAAGAGAATTTTTCTGCGATAAATGCTTCATTTTTGAAACTGGCGTTTGGAAAACACTGCAAAATCTGAGAAAATACTTCTAAGTATCAATATTCAATCTATTGTGATGAAAGTTCGGTAATCCACATGCTAACAAATCTGTAGTGAATATTTGTCGAATCCATTATGCATGTAGCATGTTCGGAACACGGAATTTCATGGCCAGGGAGTTTATGTAAATTACATTTCTCTTGGTTAGAAATCACTCCAAGAGCTCTTTCCTGAGAAATATGCCTGAATTTCAAAACTGGATTTAGGAAAACACTGCGAACTCAGAAGAAAAGATTCTCGGTGTAAATATGACTTGTAGGGTGGATGTAAGTTCGGTAATCCGCATGCTAACATCTCTGTAGTGAACATTTGTCGAATCCGAGATACATGAAGCGTGTTCGGAACACAGAATATCACAGTGAGCGAATGTATGTAAAATACATGTCACTTGGGTAGAACTCGCTCCAAGAGCTTTTTTCTGCGAATTCTGCCTCATTTTGAAAACTGGCATTAGGAAAAATTTTCGAAATATGAGAAAATGCTTCACAGTGTCAATATGGCTTTTATGGTGGATGAAAGTCCGGTAATCCTTATGCTAACAACACTGTAGTGAATATTTGTCGAATCCGGGATGCATGTAGCTTTTTCGGAACACGGAATTTCACGATGACAGGTTCTATGTAAATTGCATGTCTATTGGGTAGAACACTCTCCAGGAGGATTTTTCTGCGAAAACTGCATGACTTAAAATCTGACATTTGGAGAAATCTACTAAATCAGAAAATAACTTCTATGTATAAATATGCATTGTAAGGTGGATGAGAGTTCGGTAATACACATGTTAAGAACTCATTAAAGAATGTCGAATCTGTGATGCATGTAAAGTGTTCAGAACACGGAAAGTCACGGTGAGTGAAACTGGGTAAATTAAATATCTTTTGGTTAGAATGCACTCCAAGAGCATTTTCCTGCCAAATCTGCCTCATTTTCAAACCTGGCATTAAAACTAAACTGTGAAATCTGAGAAAAGTCTTCAAAGTGTCAGTAAGCCTTGTATGGTGGATGAAAATGCTGTAGTCCACTTGCTAACAACTCTGTAGTGAATATTTGTCGAATCCGAGTTGCATGTAGCGTGTTCAGAACACGGAAATTCACAGTGAGTGAATCCATGTTAATTACATGTCTATTGTTTTGAACCCGCTCCAAGAGGTTTTTGCCATGAAATCTGCCTCAGTTACAAAACTGGCGTTGGAAAGCTCTGTGAAATCAGAGAAAATGCTTCTAAGCATCAATATGCCTTGTATTGTGATGAAAGTCCTTTAATCCACATGCAAACAACTCTGTAGTGTATTTTTGTCGAATCCTATCTGCATGTAGCGTGTGCAAAACACGGAATTTCACAGCGGGAAAATCTATGTAATTTACATATCTATTGGGTAGGACACGCTCAAAATTTTTTTCCTTAGGAAACTGCCTGATTTTGAAACTGGTATTAGGAAAAAGCTGCAATCTCCGAGTTAATGTTTCTAGGTGTAAATATGCCTTGTATGGTGGATGAAAGTTCTGTAATACACATGTACACAACTCATTAAAAATGTTTCTCAAATGCAATATGTATGTAGTCTGTTCGGTACACGGAATGTCACGTTGAAGGAAACTATGTAAATTACATATCTATTGGTGAGAATCCGCTCCAGGAGCATTTTACTGTAAAATCTACCTCTGATTGGAAACTGGTGTTATGAAAACGCTGCAAAATATGAGCAAATGCTTTAAAGTGACTATATGTATTCAATGGTTTATTAAAGATGTGTAATTCACATTCTTACAACTCAGCAGTGAATATTTGTTGAATCCATGGTGCATGTACATTTTTCATAACACGGAATGTTACGGTGACGGTATCTATGAAAATGGGATGTCTATTTCATCAAACATGCAGCAAGAGAATTTTTCTGCGAAAACTGCCTGATTTTGGTAACTGACATTAGGAATAATCTGCGAAATCTAAGTAAATATTTCTAGGTGTAATTATGCCTTGTATTGTGGTTGAAACATCGGTAATCCACATGCTCACGGTCATTAAGTAATGTTTGTCGAAGCCGTGATTAATGTAACATTTTCGGAACACGGAATGTCTCGGTGAGTGAAACTTGGAAAATAACAATTCTACTGGATAGAACTCGCTTGAATTGAAATTTTCAGTGAAAATTTCATGATTTTCGAAACTGGATGTTAAGAAAAACCTGCGAAATCAGAATAACTACTTCTAGGTGTAAATATGCCTTGTATGGTGGATGAAAGTTCAGTTATCCACATGCTCACACACATTAAAGATTATTTGTCGAATTCGTGTTGCATGTAACGTGTTCGGATTATGGAATGTCATATTGAAGGAAACAATGTAAATTACATGTCTATTGGGTAGAACTCGATTCAAGAGACTTTTTCTGTGAAATCTGCCTCATTTTGAAAACTGGCGTTAGGAAAAACCTGAGAAGTCTGGGAAAATGCTTCTAAGTTTCAATATGCCTTGAATGGTGAATGAAAGTCCGGTAATGCACATGTTATAAACTATGAATTGAAAATTTTTCGAATCCGTGATTTATATAGCGTGTTTTGAACACGAAATTTCACGGTAAAGAAACAATGTAAATTACAATTCTATTGGGTAGAACTAGCTAGAATAGAATTTTTCTGCGAAAATTGCATGATTATCGAATCTGAAGTTTGGAGAAAGCTTCAAATGAGAGTAAATATTTCTAGGTGTAAATATGCCTTTATGTTGGAACAAAGTTCGGTAATCCACATTTACGCAACATACTAAAGAATCTTTTTCTAATCCGTGATGCATATACCGTGTTTAGAACGTGGAATTTCCCGGTGACGGAAACAATGTAAATTACTTCTCTATTGGGTAGAACTCGCTCCAAGAGAATTTTTCTGCGATAAATGCTTCATTTTTGAAACTGGCGTTTGGAAAACACTGCAAAATCTGAGAAAATACTTCTAAGTATCAATATTCAATCTATTGTGATGAAAGTTCGGTAATCCACATGCTAACAAATCTGTAGTGAATATTTGTCGAATCCATTATGCATGTAGCATGTTCGGAACACGGAATTTCATGGCCAGGGAGTTTATGTAAATTACATTTCTCTTGGTTAGAAATCACTCCAAGAGCTCTTTCCTGAGAAATATGCCTGAATTTCAAAACTGGATTTAGGAAAACACTGCGAACTCAGAAGAAAAGATTCTCGGTGTAAATATGACTTGTAGGGTGGATGTAAGTTCGGTAATCCGCATGCTAACATCTCTGTAGTGAACATTTGTCGAATCCGAGATACATGAAGCGTGTTCGGAACACAGAATATCACAGTGAGCGAATGTATGTAAAATACATGTCACTTGGGTAGAACTCGCTCCAAGAGCTTTTTTCTGCGAATTCTGCCTCATTTTGAAAACTGGCATTAGGAAAAACTTTCGAAATATGAGAAAATGCTTCACAGTGTCAATATGGCTTTTATGGTGGATGAAAGTCCGGTAATCCTTATGCTAACAACACTGTAGTGAATATTTGTCGAATCCGGGATGCATGTAGCTTTTTCGGAACACGGAATTTCACGATGACAGGTTCTATGTAAATTGCATGTCTATTGGGTAGAACACTCTCCAGGAGGATTTTTCTGCGAAAACTGCATGACTTAAAATCTGACATTTGGAGAAATCTACTAAATCAGAAAATAACTTCTATGTATAAATATGCATTGTAAGGTGGATGAGAGTTCGGTAATACACATGTTAAGAACTCATTAAAGAATGTCGAATCTGTGATGCATGTAAAGTGTTCAGAACACGGAAAGTCACGGTGAGTGAAACTGGGTAAATTAAATATCTTTTGGTTAGAACGCACTCCAAGAGCATTTTCCTGCCAAATCTGCCTCATTTTCAAACCTGGCATTAAAACTAAACTGTGAAATCTGAGAAAAGTCTTCAAAGTGTCAGTAAGCCTTGTATGGTGGATGAAAATGCTGTAGTCGACTTGCTAACAACTCTGTAGTTAATATTTGTCGAATCCGAGTTGCATGTAGCGTGTTCAGAACACGGAAATTCACAGTGAGTGAATCCATGTTAATTACATGTATATTGTTTTGAACCCGCTCCAAGAGGTTTTTGCCATGAAATCTGCCTCAGTTACAAAACTGGCGTTGGAAAGCTCTGTGAAATCAGAGAAAATGCTTCTAAGCATCAATATGCCTTGTATTGTGATGAAAGTCCTTTAATCCACATGCAAACAACTCTGTAGTGTATTTTTGTCGAATCCTATCTGCATGTAGCGTGTGCAAAACACGGAATTTCACAGCGGGAAAATCTATGTAATTTACATATCTATTGGGTAGGACACGCTCAAAATTTTTTTCCTTAGGAAACTGCCTGATTTTGAAACTGGTATTAGGAAAAAGCTGCAATCTCCGAGTTAATGTTTCTAGGTGTAAATATGCCTTGTATGGTGGATGAAAGTTCTGTAATACACATGTACACAACTCATTAAAAATGTTTCCCAAATGCAATATGTATGTAGTCTGTTCGGTACACGGAATGTCACGTTGAAGGAAACTATGTAAATTACATATCTATTGGTGAGAATCCGCTCCAGGAGCATTTTACTGTAAAATCTACCTCTGATTGGAAACTGGTGTTATGAAAACGCTGCAAAATATGAGCAAATGCTTTAAAGTGACTATATGTATTCAATGGTTTATTAAAGATGTGTAATTCACATTCTTACAACTCAGCAGTGAATATTTGTTGAATCCATGGTGCATGTACATTTTTCATAACACGGAATGTTACGGTGACGGTATCTATGAAAATGGGATGTCTATTTCATCAAACATGCAGCAAGAGAATTTTTCTGCGAAAACTGCCTGATTTTGGTAACTGACATTAGGAATAATCTGCGAAATCTAAGTAAATATTTCTAGGTGTAATTATGCCTTGTATTGTGGTTGAAACATCGGTAATCCACATGCTCACGGTCATTAAGTAATGTTTGTCGAAGCCGTGATTAATGTAACATTTTCGGAACACGGAATGTCTCGGTGAGTGAAACTCGGAAAATAACAATTCTACTGGATAGAACTCGCTTGAATTGAAATTTTCAGTGAAAATTTCATGATTTTCGAAACTGGATGTTAAGAAAAACCTGCGAAATCAGAATAACTACTTCTAGGTGTAAATATGCCTTGTATGGTGGATGAAAGTTCGGTTATCCACATGCTCACACACATTAAAGATTATTTGTCGAATTCGTGTTGCATGTAACGTGTTCGGATTATGGAATGTCATATTGAAGGAAACAATGTAAATTACATGTCTATTGGGTAGAACTCGATTCAAGAGACTTTTTCTGTGAAATCTGCCTCATTTTGAAAACTGGCGTTAGGAAAAACCTGAGAAGTCTGGGAAAATGCTTCTAAGTTTCAATATGCCTTGAATGGTGAATGAAAGTCCGGTAATGCACATGTTATAAACTATGAATTGAAAATTTTTCGAATCCGTGATTTATATAGCGTGTTTTGAACACGAAATTTCACCGTAAAGAAACAATGTAAATTACAATTCTATTGGGTAGAACTAGCTAGAATAGAATTTTTCTGCGAAAATTGCATGATTATCGAATCTGAAGTTTGGAGAAAGCTTCAAATGAGAGTAAATATTTCTAGGTGTAAATATGCCTTTATGTTGGAACAAAGTTCGGTAATCCACATTTACGCAACATACTAAAGAATCTTTTTCTAATCCGTGATGCATATACCGTGTTTAGAACGTGGAATTTCCCGGTGACGGAAACAATGTAAATTACTTCTCTATTGGGTAGAACTCGCTCCAAGAGAATTTTTCTGCGATAAATGCTTCATTTTTGAAACTGGCGTTTGGAAAACACTGCAAAATCTGAGAAAATACTTCTAAGTATCAATATTCAATCTATTGTGATGAAAGTTCGGTAATCCACATGCTAACAAATCTGTAGTGAATATTTGTCGAATCCATTATGCATGTAGCATGTTCGGAACACGGAATTTCATGGCCAGGGAGTTTATGTAAATTACATTTCTCTTGGTTAGAAATCACTCCAAGAGCTCTTTCCTGAGAAATATGCCTGAATTTCAAAACTGGATTTAGGAAAACACTGCGAACTCAGAAGAAAAGATTCTCGGTGTAAATATGACTTGTAGGGTGGATGTAAGTTCGGTAATCCGCATGCTAACATCTCTGTAGTGAACATTTGTCGAATCCGAGATACATGAAGCGTGTTCGGAACACAGAATATCACAGTGAGCGAATGTATGTAAAATACATGTCACTTGGGTAGAACTCGCTCCAAGAGCTTTTTTCTGCGAATTCTGCCTCATTTTGAAAACTGGCATTAGGAAAAATTTTCGAAATATGAGAAAATGCTTCACAGTGTCAATATGGCTTTTATGGTGGATGAAAGTCCGGTAATCCTTATGCTAACAACACTGTAGTGAATATTTGTCGAATCCGGGATGCATGTAGCTTTTTCGGAACACGGAATTTCACGATGACAGGTTCTATGTAAATTGCATGTCTATTGGGTAGAACACTCTCCAGGAGGATTTTTCTGCGAAAACTGCATGACTTAAAATCTGACATTTGGAGAAATCTACTAAATCAGAAAATAACTTCTATGTATAAATATGCATTGTAAGGTGGATGAGAGTTCGGTAATACACATGTTAAGAACTCATTAAAGAATGTCGAATCTGTGATGCATGTAAAGTGTTCAGAACACGGAAAGTCACGGTGAGTGAAACTGGGTAAATTAAATATCTTTTGGTTAGAATGCACTCCAAGAGCATTTTCCTGCCAAATCTGCCTCATTTTCAAACCTGGCATTAAAACTAAACTGTGAAATCTGAGAAAAGTCTTCAAAGTGTCAGTAAGCCTTGTATGGTGGATGAAAATGCTGTAGTCCACTTGCTAACAACTCTGTAGTGAATATTTGTCGAATCCGAGTTGCATGTAGCGTGTTCAGAACACGGAAATTCACAGTGAGTGAATCCATGTTAATTACATGTCTATTGTTTTGAACCCGCTCCAAGAGGTTTTTGCCATGAAATCTGCCTCAGTTACAAAACTGGCGTTGGAAAGCTCTGTGAAATCAGAGAAAATGCTTCTAAGCATCAATATGCCTTGTATTGTGATGAAAGTCCTTTAATCCACATGCAAACAACTCTGTAGTGTATTTTTGTCGAATCCTATCTGCATGTAGCGTGTGCAAAACACGGAATTTCACAGCGGGAAAATCTATGTAATTTACATATCTATTGGGTAGGACACGCTCAAAATTTTTTTCCTTAGGAAACTGCCTGATTTTGAAACTGGTATTAGGAAAAAGCTGCAATCTCCGAGTTAATGTTTCTAGGTGTAAATATGCCTTGTATGGTGGATGAAAGTTCTGTAATACACATGTACACAACTCATTAAAAATGTTTCTCAAATGCAATATGTATGTAGTCTGTTCGGTACACGGAATGTCACGTTGAAGGAAACTATGTAAATTACATATCTATTGGTGAGAATCCGCTCCAGGAGCATTTTACTGTAAAATCTACCTCTGATTGGAAACTGGTGTTATGAAAACGCTGCAAAATATGAGCAAATGCTTTAAAGTGACTATATGTATTCAATGGTTTATTAAAGATGTGTAATTCACATTCTTACAACTCAGCAGTGAATATTTGTTGAATCCATGGTGCATGTACATTTTTCATAACACGGAATGTTACGGTGACGGTATCTATGAAAATGGGATGTCTATTTCATCAAACATGCAGCAAGAGAATTTTTCTGCGAAAACTGCCTGATTTTGGTAACTGACATTAGGAATAATCTGCGAAATCTAAGTAAATATTTCTAGGTGTAATTATGCCTTGTATTGTGGTTGAAACATCGGTAATCCACATGCTCACGGTCATTAAGTAATGTTTGTCGAAGCCGTGATTAATGTAACATTTTCGGAACACGGAATGTCTCGGTGAGTGAAACTCGGAAAATAACAATTCTACTGGATAGAACTCGCTTGAATTGAAATTTTCAGTGAAAATTTCATGATTTTCGAAACTGGATGTTAAGAAAAACCTGCGAAATCAGAATAACTACTTCTAGGTGTAAATATGCCTTGTATGGTGGATGAAAGTTCAGTTATCCACATGCTCACACACATTAAAGATTATTTGTCGAATTCGTGTTGCATGTAACGTGTTCGGATTATGGAATGTCATATTGAAGGAAACAATGTAAATTACATGTCTATTGGGTAGAACTCGATTCAAGAGACTTTTTCTGTGAAATCTGCCTCATTTTGAAAACTGGCGTTAGGAAAAACCTGAGAAGTCTGGGAAAATGCTTCTAAGTTTCAATATGCCTTGAATGGTGAATGAAAGTCCGGTAATGCACATGTTATAAACTATGAATTGAAAATTTTTCGAATCCGTGATTTATATAGCGTGTTTTGAACACGAAATTTCACCGTAAAGAAACAATGTAAATTACAATTCTATTGGGTAGAACTAGCTAGAATAGAATTTTTCTGCGAAAATTGCATGATTATCGAATCTGAAGTTTGGAGAAAGCTTCAAATGAGAGTAAATATTTCTAGGTGTAAATATGCCTTTATGTTGGAACAAAGTTCGGTAATCCACATTTACGCAACATACTAAAGAATCTTTTTCTAATCCGTGATGCATATACCGTGTTTAGAACGTGGAATTTCCCGGTGACGGAAACAATGTAAATTACTTCTCTATTGGGTAGAACTCGCTCCAAGAGAATTTTTCTGCGATAAATGCTTCATTTTTGAAACTGGCGTTTGGAAAACACTGCAAAATCTGAGAAAATACTTCTAAGTATCAATATTCAATCTATTGTGATGAAAGTTCGGTAATCCACATGCTAACAAATCTGTAGTGAATATTTGTCGAATCCATTATGCATGTAGCATGTTCGGAACACGGAATTTCATGGCCAGGGAGTTTATGTAAATTACATTTCTCTTGGTTAGAAATCACTCCAAGAGCTCTTTCCTGAGAAATATGCCTGAATTTCAAAACTGGATTTAGGAAAACACTGCGAACTCAGAAGAAAAGATTCTCGGTGTAAATATGACTTGTAGGGTGGATGTAAGTTCGGTAATCCGCATGCTAACATCTCTGTAGTGAACATTTGTCGAATCCGAGATACATGAAGCGTGTTCGGAACACAGAATATCACAGTGAGCGAATGTATGTAAAATACATGTCACTTGGGTAGAACTCGCTCCAAGAGCTTTTTTCTGCGAATTCTGCCTCATTTTGAAAACTGGCATTAGGAAAAACTTTCGAAATATGAGAAAATGCTTCACAGTGTCAATATGGCTTTTATGGTGGATGAAAGTCCGGTAATCCTTATGCTAACAACACTGTAGTGAATATTTGTCGAATCCGGGATGCATGTAGCTTTTTCGGAACACGGAATTTCACGATGACAGGTTCTATGTAAATTGCATGTCTATTGGGTAGAACACTCTCCAGGAGGATTTTTCTGCGAAAACTGCATGACTTAAAATCTGACATTTGGAGAAATCTACTAAATCAGAAAATAACTTCTATGTATAAATATGCATTGTAAGGTGGATGAGAGTTCGGTAATACACATGTTAAGAACTCATTAAAGAATGTCGAATCTGTGATGCATGTAAAGTGTTCAGAACACGGAAAGTCACGGTGAGTGAAACTGGGTAAATTAAATATCTTTTGGTTAGAATGCACTCCAAGAGCATTTTCCTGCCAAATCTGCCTCATTTTCAAACCTGGCATTAAAACTAAACTGTGAAATCTGAGAAAGGTCTTCAAAGTGTCAGTAAGCCTTGTATGGTGGATGAAAATGCTGTAGTCGACTTGCTAACAACTCTGTAGTGAATATTTGTCGAATCCGAGTTGCATGTAGCGTGTTCAGAACACGGAAATTCACAGTGAGTGAATCCATGTTAATTACATGTCTATTGTTTTGAACCCGCTCCAAGAGGTTTTTGCCATGAAATCTGCCTCAGTTAAAAAACTGGCGTTGGAAAGCTCTGTGAAATCAGAGAAAATGCTTCTAAGCATCAATATGCCTTGTATTGTGATGAAAGTCCTTTAATCCACATGCAAACAACTCTGTAGTGTATTTTTGTCGAATCCTATCTGCATGTAGCGTGTGCAAAACACGGAATTTCACAGCGGGAAAATCTTTGTAATTTACATATCTATTGGGTAGGACACGCTCAAAATTTTTTTCCTTAGGAAACTGCCTGATTTTGAAACTGGTATTAGGAAAAAGCTGCAATCTCCGAGTTAATGTTTCTAGGTGTAAATATGCCTTGTATGGTGGATGAAAGTTCTGTAATACACATGTACACAACTCATTAAAAATGTTTCTCAAATGCAATATGTATGTAGTCTGTTCGGTACACGGAATGTCACGTTGAAGGAAACTATGTAAATTACATATCTATTGGTGAGAATCCGCTCCAGGAGCATTTTACTGTAAAATCTA